>NC_056678.1:1904631-2217409 GCF_018350195.1 Panthera tigris | reverse complement strand
GTTATTTTGGGGAGCAAGCTGTGGCCGCTGTTGGGCAAGTGGGGGTTTTATTCTGACTCCTCTCGTGGGAGGCGCGTGTCTGTCGAGCACCTTTGGTGCGGGTGTGCCGTGCGCGATTGCCGACAGAGACGGAGTGCTCCTCGCGCGCGAAGTGCTCCCCGTCTCTTGGAGATGAAGGATCACGTGGAACGGTGGAGGGACCGAGCGGGCGCACCTGTGTAGGTAGAGGAGCGAGAAGTACACGAGGCGGCGTCCGCGGCTGGGTGGGGCGCGGGCGCACGGGGGCCTCGCCGACCGGAGGCCGCAGGCCCCTGCTCTGCTTTCTCGGTGGTGGGGAGCGAGCGGTGGACGAGATCATAGAGGGTTTTAAGTACGCGGAGCCGGTGGTGGCGCACGCGGGGGCGGGGGCGGGTGGCCGTTCCCGCTGTCGCCGCTACCACTGGGGCGCGTGCCGGAGACATCCTGGCGGAATGGCTCCGCCGGCGAGACGCCTGCCGCTGGCCGCCGCCTTCCCTATGGGGGTCCTGTTTCTCCTCCCGCGTGTGGGAATCGACGACGACGTGTGACACGAGGCTGTTTAAAGTCTTAGGTGAAGAAAATCCTTTTCTCTTCTTTTTGAGGTGGTGGAAGGAATGCCCCTTGCTGATGGAAGAAGGCTCAAGTACAGACTCAACGGTGAGTTGTTGTTTTCACGCCAACCAGTGAGCACAGGAAGCCTGCGAGCGTCGCGCTCCGCCACCCGTGGGAGCCGGGTCCAGCCGGGCGGGGGGTGTGCGGGTGCGGGGACGGCGCCCGTCGCTTCTCCCTGGCACGCGGTTTCATTTTCCTAGTACAGTCACTGGTTGCCGTGTTTATATTTTATCGCCCTGGGTCACCGCCACGGTCTGGGGAGGCCCGTTCTGGCTTCTCGGCCACTCCTCCCCCCCCCCGCCCCAACTCCTGGCCTCTGGCGTCACTTGGCTGGGTCCACGGTGCTTTTTCTGGAAAACTGTCCCCAAAGTGTCCTGTGGCAGCTGCATCATTCCTGTCACGTCTCTGCTCAGAGGAGCCCTCGGGTCCCTTTCTCTCCTTTTTATGTATTTTTTTAGTTTTAGTTTTTAATCTTATTTTAATTGCAGGGTAGATAGCGTTCGGTGTTCCACCGGTCTCGGGTGTGCTCTGGTGACTCCACGTTCCCCTGTGTGACCCAGTGCTCTCTTTCTGTCCCCATTGTCCTGTTTATGGGCCTCCCCGACAGTCCCGGGCCAGGGGCCTTGGTTGTGGGTCCCTGGGGACCCCTGGTGCCAGGCAGGGGGCTGGCCTGCGGGAGGCTTGTCAGCTGTGAGCACCGGGCAGGTCTGTACCTCCGTCGGGTACGGCTGCCCTACTCTTAGGAGAGTTCTCCCTAAAGGGTTTTCCACTTTAACAGGACCGCGTAGACTGTCCTCCTTTCCTTGGGAATTACATTGTACATTCTCATTCTTGGCCTTTTCAATCCTATTCCTATCACTTCTTTTTTCTTTTTTATGTTTATTTTTTAGAGAGAGAGCGTGAGTGGGGGAGGGGCAGAGAGAGGGAGACAACAGAATCGGAAGCAGGCTCCAGGCTCTGAGTCATCAGTACAGATCACGGTGCGGGGCTCGAACCCACGAACCATGAGATCATGACCTGGGCCGAGGTCAGATGCTCAACCCCACCAGGCGCCCCAGTCCTGTCACTTTTTACCTTTCTAACCGTGGGTACTTTATCCTGTGGCTTATTTAGCGCCTGCTTTGTGAAGTCCTTCTGCTGGATTCTGAAAGGACAGCTGAAGATCCCGTAGATGCCTTTCGTGCCGTGTGGAAAACATCGAGCCTAGCTCAGTGCCTGACCCGTGGTGGGTGCTTAACACTCACTTGCCGCTGTCGGGCGTTTACAAACTTTTACCAGATTTGCTGCTGTTAGAACCAGGCTGCCTGCGACACCAGTGAGGCTGAGTCGGGACGGTGGCGAGGTTCTTGCCCTCTGGTCTCTTGATCTTTGTGGGTTCTTCCTGGGCGCTGATTGCCTTCTTTTGTAAAAGGTCCTGTTTTCTGTTTTCAGTCCCCTGTGAGGGACTGTGGCCCCTCCGACAGGGCGCGAGCTGGATGGCAGCCCGCTGGACCAGCTGCCCGGTCCTTCTCTTTCAGATTCCAGATTCCCCGTCTGGTTCCTCTGCCTCCGTCGTCCTCGATCTCTGTTGGTGAGATTTTACCCCTCACACAGGAAGCGCCCAGGACATCGTGAAGGGTTCATTTTAATGCACGTGGGCCACAGGGCAGGAAGCTGTTCTGTCTGCTGCCGTTTTCCTTTAACATTCATACATTTTACGAGAGTAAGCGAATGGTTGAAAAAGCTGAAGGGAAAGTTACAACCGTTCGGAGTTACCCTAGGGCCAAAACCTGGCATGCGGCGCAGGCGGGTTTAGACGGTGGCCCAGAGACCGCGCAGTGCTGCACGGGAGCCGCCGTGTTAGAGTTCGTGCGGGAGCCGCGGCCACCTCTCTTCTGTTTGCTTGTCGATCCGAGCGAGGTGGCTCTCGGGGCGCTCCCTCCGGACGCGTGACTCCTGCTTTGGCTCGCGGAAGAGGCAGGCCGGGCACACGCGAGCCCGAGCGGGGCCAGCTGGCGCGGGCCTCCCGGGCCTCACGGGCGCCGTGGAGTCGGGAGTTGCCTGTGACCCGATGGCCTGTGTGCACTGGGCTCTCTGAGGCCAGGGTCCTGGGATCTGTTCCCCGGGAGGTGGGATGTAGCTAGGATCTTCTGGAACCATTGCGGGTAAGGCGTTTCAGGTAAAAGTACACACACTGGTGTAACTGCCTAGATCGCCCCGCAGATTGTGTGTGGGGGGGGGGGGCGGGGAGGGGCACAGCTCTGTTACTGATTTGGGCCCGAAGGTTAGGATTATGTGAATTTTGAGATTCTTCTCTGCTGTTTAATAGTGAATTTCTGTGCACTTTTAGCTTTGTTTTCATGAAAAGCACACATTGATGTTTCACAGTGAAAACGAATAGCATATGAACTATTAAAATATTGGAAAACCCGGGGCACCTGGGTGGTGCAGTTGGTTAAGTGTCCGACTCTTGTCTTGACTCAGGTCATGATCTCACGGTTTTGTGGGTTCGAGCCCCACATCGGGCTCCGAGGTGGGCGCAGCGCCTGCTTGGGACCCTTTCTCCCCCTCTCTCTGGCCCTTCCCCATTCGCGCTCTGTCTCAAAATAAATAAACTTCAAAAGCAAATTAAAATACTTGACCCGTATGAGGGATCCAGCGTCTGTATTGAAGACCGGGGCGTTGCCTGCTTACCCGCTCGTGTGTTCTGAGCCCGATTCGTGCGAGTAAGCTCGGAAGCAATAATGTTGCGGTGTTTTCTCAGGGTATGGATCTTGCGAAGCCCGGGTTTCACGTGCACGTTTTCTCTTTCTCTTTAAAGGGTTCTGTGCTCTCCTCCTGACGTCCGCGGTCATAGGAGCAGCCGTCTTCTGGGGCGCAGACCTGCACTACGTGTACGGCCACTTCCTTCAGTTCGCGCTGGCCGCTGCCGCCTTCTCCCTGGGCCTGAGTGTCTACTTGGCGGTGCGGGCGGCGGGGGCACCTCCCGGTGCGCTGGCCCCCTCCAGCTCCGGTAAGCACCCCCCCCCCCACCCCCCGCCAGCTCCAGGTCACAGCCATGATGAGGAGGAAGAGATAACAGGATGGAAAAAAAATGGGAAGGAAGATACGCTTAAAGGGAAAGAATCTATTCGCTATTTTTTTCTGACTTTCCTATTCATCTCTGTTCCTTTTTCAGTCACTTGATGACAGTTTATTTTAGTAACTTTTTTATTATAGTAACTGACATTTTAGTAACTTAGCGTCACAGTTTACGACAGTTTTCTTTTTTGGTCTCATAAACATCCTTAAAACGACCCAAAATAACAGAGATTATACATTGGTTGATTCTGACCTTCAAGTATTGAAATATTTTAAAAACTCAGGTTGCTTCTTTTAAAAAATGGTGAGTCTTCGTTTTAAAAAAAGCTCCAGTTCCCTTAAAATCAGGGCACCTGGCCCTAGGGGCCTAGCTGCTTCCAGCCAGGGTGGGCACCCTCTGGCCTCCTCGGTCCTCTGCCCACGCCGGCGCCTGCCGGGCTCCCTGAGAGGCTGAATTGGGACCCTGGATGGTAGACAGCAAGGCTTATTTTAAAGCCTCACAGTTGCCGTACTTTTGGATAAGAACTTTTCCCTTTCCAGGAAATGCCATTTATGATTTCTTCATCGGCCGTGAATTGAATCCTCGGATCGGTACTTTTGACCTCAAATACTTTTGTGAATTGCGCCCTGGATTGATTGGATGGGTATGTCTTCTTTGTTTTTAAATTCAGTTCAGGAGTACAAATTAGTCTTGTGTTCAGAAAAGATTTTTAGACGACTTAAAGTGGGGGGTGGTATTTTTTAGGAATGATTACAGCTTTCCATGAGTCTGTATTTCAAGTATTGTTGTTCCCATGAGTAGAGTGCACAGGGTTAAGGTGCCCTGTTCCAGGTGATTAAAGATGGAGAGTTTGTTTCATTTTGCTTATATCGGTATATTTAGGTAGGAACGTGATCATGTAGGTGAATTCACGTGAGAAAAAATATATTTTCCCTGTTTTTAAAAAGAAAAGAAAGTGAATTCTGACCCAATCATAGACCTGTGGGAGGGTTGCAAACACAGTCAGGATTCCCTCTGGCACCTCACTCTCTCCCTGTGTCCGTATCCGCCCGGCAGATTCCCACTGTCACCGTGATAGTAGCTGAACCCCAGGCCTTCTTTCTGCCCTCCCCCCCCCCCCCCCCCGCCCCACTTCCTCCACTGTTGGCCCTTTTCTGTCCTGGGCCCCTCTCTCGACAGCCCTTCGAGCATGTGGTTGCTGTTCAGCTTTGTCTCCTGAGTCTTTCCCTGCCTCTCGTGACCGTGACATTTGCAGAGCGCCGGTCACGTGCTTTGTCAGGGGCCGTCGCGTCCTCGTGACTGGAGTGAGTGACACAGTTCTGACCGGAGTACCGGGGAGGCGACCGGGGGTCCTTCCCGGAGTGCCGCTCCCGGGTTCGTGGTGTTGGCGTCACCCCTGCAGGTCGCCGTTGTTGCTACGGGTCTGGGCGGCGCCCTGAGGTCGCACCTGCCCCTTTTCTTGTAGGTGGTGGTGAACCTGGCGATGCTTCTGGCTGAGATGAGGCTGCAGAACCGAGCTGCCCCGTCCTTAGCGATGACTCTGGTTAACAGTTTCCAGCTCTTGTATGTGGTGGACGCGCTCTGGAACGAGGTAAGTCGTCTTAGGGGCAGAGGCCCTCGGGTCTGGCGGCGTTGAGTGTGGGCGAGCGGCCTCCGACACGGGGTGAGGAGGGCTGCTGGGAGGAGGCGGGGCACCCGTCCACGCGGCGTGGGGAGCGTGTGCGTCATCTGCTCCTTGACGCGAAGTATTTAAGATCTGTGCGTGTGTCCGGTTCCTATAAATAAATCCTAATTTCCTAATTACCGTGTCAAACGAACGTGGACAGATAGATCAGCACGGAGTTAGGGTCCTGCTCTTTGGATCGTCAGGCGGCAGCCGGTTCTTAAATAGCGAAGGTGTTTTGGTGGTGGTGCTTCGGAACGTACAGAATAGCTCCCGTCGGATGCATCTTAAATGAGGAGTCTTGATGACCAGGGAAACGGGTGTAAGTAAAGCTGAGCTCCTAACACGTGCCCTTACTGGCACATGGAGACGTCATTGGTGTTTTTGGGGCACCTGGGTGGCTCAGCCGGTTGAGCGTCCGGCTTCGCTCAGGTCATGATCTCGTGGTTCGTGAGTTCGAGCCCCGCGTCGGGCTCTGTGCTGACCGCTCAGAGTCTGGAGCCTGCTTCAGATTCTGTTTCCATCTCTCTGCCCCTCCCCTGCTCATGCTCTGTCTCTTTCTCTCTTTCAAATGTAAAACGTTAAAAACAAAGTCTGATCAGTGTTTTCTAGTTCTTGAAGACTGGCTTATATTTTCCTAATCTTTGTTTCAATATATTCCCTTTAAAAAATCATGTATTCCTCAGGCCTGTTTTACAGTCACTTTATCAATTTCCTGTTACCTTTGTAACCTGTGCCTCCAGGTTTCAAGTTGAGTTTTCTTCCGGTTTTAAAAACAAAATCAGGGTCGCCTGGTGGCTCAGTCGGTTAAGCATCCACCTCTTGATTTCGGCTCAGGTCATGATCTCACAGTTCGTGAGTTCAAGCCCCACGTCAGGATATGTGCAGACAGCGTGGAGCCTGCTTGAGATTCTCTCTCCCGCTCTTTCTCTGCCCCGCCTTCTAAGTAAACTTAAAAAAGTAAAAACAAAACTGGCCTCCCTACATCACCACGTCCGAGTCAGTCTTCACGACAGTGTGTTGACCTCTCGAGTCGGAGGCTTGGCTGCTGCACCGGGTCACGGAGTCGCTCAGGGTGACTCGGAAAGCGTCATGTTGCTATTTCCGTAATCTGCCTCTTGTTCGGTCACTCAGGGCCTTTCGAGGTAAATAAACCTCAGCTACGAGTAGCCGGGGTACGGATTTTGTCAAGCTCCTGGCTCTGCGCTCTGAGAACTGCAGGCCCGTGGGGCACCTGCCGCTGGGGCCTCAGAAGGTTCCAGGTGCACCCCAGAGGACTTGCGGGTGGGCGTCCTCCTCTGTGGCGCAGTCGGCGGCTCCCAGGGGGCCGGCACCTTCCGTCTCAGGAGCCCGGTGATGCTTCACTGTTGCTTGAGTGTCACAGAGATGTCTCTTTACACTCCTTTCTGGTGGCGTTTCAGCGATGAGCAATTCTTCTAGCTTGCTGTCACGCGGTGGGAGTCACCGTGGCCCTCGCTAGAAATTCACGTGTTCCAGAGATTTCGCTGAACGGTGACTTCCGTTGATTTCTGTGAAGGCGGTTTGTCGCAGGTCCTGGGGGTCGAGCACCGGAGTTGGGGGTGGTTTTCCCCGTGTGTCATCAGTGCCCCAGCTCTGCGGACAAAGGGGCTTGACTTGATGATTTTCGCGGGCATCTGGCTGTGGCCGGGCAGTGAGGCTGACTCCCCTTCTTGTTAGTTGGTTGACCTGAGGGAACGGAGGACGGTAATTAGATAGAAGTGACTTCCCTCCGCCTGCAAGGCTGTCCTAGGAGCGCCTGACCGGGCAGTGGCTGCCCGACAGCTCGTCCTCCTGTCCTGTGCACCAGGCTGATGGCTCCCGGGAGATCGGAGGGCAGGTCCTGAGAGCCTGTGTGCACGGGGATCGTGCACGGGGATCGGTGCTCTTGAGTGTGGCCTGAGGGCCCGGAGGTTGTGACTTCGGTTTTCCGTTCCATGGTCCATTTGCCTGCTTTCTGGAAGAAAGGGGTCTTTGGAGTTCCCACCTTTTCCTTTCATCGGGCCTCGGACCCCTCAGTGGAGCTTGCTCCCTGCTTTTCTGCGTCAGCCGCGTGGCCCGAGGTTGGAGGCGGTTGGACATTCCCTCGGGCCGGGCCTTCTGAGTTTGACCTCGGTGGCGTCTCCGATCTGGAGTCCGGCCTGCAGGTGTCTGGGCCCAGCGGTGATCTGGCGGCTTGCGCGTGCGGGTCAAACCCTGTGCCTGCATCGTCAGCGGAGGGGGAAGCAGGGGCATCCCGTGTTGTGATCAGAAGGGAGACGGGTGCACGCGGGGTTGATACGGGGCAGCCGGCGGTGTCGTCATTCCTCCGGCAAACGCCGAAAATGCTGACTGTGTAGCGCGCCAGCCGTGCGCCGCGTGCTGGGGTGACGGTGACGAGCTGGAGACCTGGGGTCCCTGTCAGAGTGAGGACTTGGCACGCCCACTGTGAGCAGGTGCGGCATCCGACAAGCGCCTCGTCTGAGGGGCCCAGGGGAGGCCGCTGGGGGGTGACTGGGGAGCCGGAGGCCGAGGTCGGAGAACGGCCCGGGTGAAGGTGGGAAGCGTGAGAGGCGTTTTGGACACGTGTCATTTCCAGATCGTGGGATGAGAGGGTACCGCGAGTGGAGATGAAGGCGGCAAAGTGACCTGGTGAGGGACACGGGCCCAGGAACCAGAACCCCTCTTCCCCCCGCCTTTTTTTTTTTTTATGTTTGTTTTAGAGAGAGAGAGAGTGCCAGCAGGGGAGGGGCAGAGAGAGGGGGAGACAGAATCCGAAGCGGGCTCCAGGCTCTGAGCAAGCTGTCAGTGCAGAGCCTGACACGGGGCTCGAACCCACAAACCGTGAGACCGTGACCTGAGCGGAAAGTCAGATGCTTGACCACCTGAGCCCCTGGCGCCCCTCCCCTCTCTTATAACTTGCAGCTGCTGTGCCCTCCCAGAGCCCTGCGTCCGTTTGTGAACCGGTGCTTTGTTTGAACACTTGGAACACAGAATTTTCATTCCCCAAGTGTTTTGTTGTTGTTGAGAAAGTGTGCGAGTAGTGGAGGGGCCGGGGGGGGGGGGGGTGGAGAGGGAGGGGGGGAATCCCAAGCAGGCTCCTCGCTGTCAGCACAGAGCCTGATGCAGGGCTTGATCCCACGACCCTGGGATCATGACCTGAGCCGACATCAAGAGTCAACCGACTGAGCCACCCAGGCGGCCCCCGCCCCCCTCCCCAAACGTTCTTAAAATTTGCCTTTCCCTCTCTTTCCTAACAGGAAGCACTGTTGACAACCATGGACATCACCCACGACGGGTTTGGGTTCATGCTGGCGTTCGGAGACCTAGCGTGGGTTCCCTTCATCTACAGCTTCCAAGCCTTTTATCTGGTCGGCCACCCAAATGAAGTGTCTTGGCCGATGGCCTCTCTCATCATCGCCCTGAAACGTGAGTGCCGACCTCTGTCTCTGTGGATTAAATGTCGCGCACGGAGTCTCTTGGGCTCTCGTTCGGGCCTATTCACAACGCGCCCTCGGAGAGGGACGTGATCAGCTCGGGTGTGGAGTAAGCGGTTTGATGAGTCATTTGAAAAGACGCCTGCCTTGCAGAGGGAACGGGTGCTTCGTTCCTGGGGTGGTTTTTCTTTGCAGCGGCTGCTCCTTCTGGTGGGCGTCTTGAAAAGTAGGAAGTCTGGCCCTGCTGTGCCAGCCCGGCCTGCCCTCAGGCGCGGGGCGAGGCATACGAGCACAAGTGGCGGGCCCGCCGCCCACTGCGGCCATGTCGAAGGCGGTCGGGACTGGTCTCGGGGGAGTAGCGGTCCGAGTGGCCTCGGTGGGGGAGGGTGCTCGATCTGAAGTGTAAACTGTAGCGGGTAAAGTGGGATTAAAGTGGGATCGGGGGGGGGGGGGGGGGACATGCGGAAGCGGGGGAGGGCAGCCTGGCCGGAGCCGAGGAGCATCGCGGGTGGTCGTGGCTGAGTGTCACAGCAGCGGCTCTTCTGTGACGTGTTTGGTAAATGCCTCCAGCGGGGGCGGGGCAGGAAAATTAGCGCGAACTCCAAATATAGGGACTTTTGCTGCTCTGATTGGCGTCCCGGGGAGAAGAGGGGATTTAAGGCGAGGGTTAAAATTAAGGTTCGGTTTCAACATGGGTTCGGCTCCTGCTGACCACGCCTGCGTATCACTCGAGGCGGCCCGCGTAGTTTACAGGTCAGCGACAGACGGGGAGTCGTCCCTTCCCACGCTGTGGGGGACTGACACAGACTCGAGGGCTCATGGCCAGCGGTCGTTGGTCAGGGCCTCTCAATCTGACGCTCTGAAATCTGGACGAGAGCAGTCGGCCTGCAGGGGGATCCCGTGTGTGCGTGTACGTGCAGGTTCTCGTCCTGCTTCGGGTCCAGGCGGCGTCCGTGTTCTGGCTCGTGGGTGTGACAGCAGCAGTGAGCCCCAGTACTGCTGTGCTTCTCACCGGGGCCGGATTAGCGTTCGTCTGTGGGTGGCACCGTATCGGTTGGTTTTGTGTCCCCCGGTGGATGAGGAAAGCGGTACAGTAGTGACATTTCAGGATACTCCTCTCTTGATGTCCTGAGGTGACGGGTTTGAGTTTTTAAAAAATGTTTATTTGTTTTGAGAGAGAGCATGGGAGCAGGGGAGGGGCAGAGAGAGAGGATCCCAAGCAGGCTCCACAGTGTCCGCGCAGAGCCTGACACGGGGCTCGATCCCGCAAACCGTGACATCGCGACCTGAGCCAAGATCAGGAGTCAGACACTTAATCGACTGAGCCCCCCGGGCGCCCCTTTAATTGTTCTGAAGAGAGCAGAGTATTCTCTACTTTGGAAGTTTCATCAAAGCACAGAATTCCTAAGTGGAATCACTGATGCTTTTAAGTATTAGATTGTGTCTAAATTGTTAACGTGAGATTTTAAAAACATTACAGTTTGTGGATATGTGATCTTCCGAGGTGCAAATTCTCAGAAAAACGCATTCCGGAAAAATCCCGCTGATCCAAAGCTTGCACGTAAGTACGGGTTTATATTTATGATGTTTACGTTACATAAAGATTTTACGCCCGTCTGTCTAGAGGTGATTATAAACGTCTTTTTACTTTCACCTAGATTTGAAAACCATTCACACTTCGACGGGAAAAGACCTTCTGGTTTCTGGATGGTGGGGCTTTGTTCGCCACCCCAATTACTTGGGTGACCTCCTCATGGCCCTGGCGTGGTCCCTCCCCTGTGGTGAGCGCGGCGGGCAGAGTCGGGGAGGGGGGGGGCCCTGGGGAATCTGGCGGTTCACCTGGGCGGGGGGGGCTGGGGGAGTGTCGCGTAGGGATCGGAAACGTCACTGACGCTTGTGCCGTGACCCAGGTTTCGGTCACGCTCTGCCGTACTTCTACGTCGCCTACTTCACCGTGCTGCTGGTGCACCGGGAGGCCCGCGACGAGCGCCACTGCCGCAGGCGGTACGGCCTGGCGTGGGAGCAGTACTGCCGGCGGGTGCCCTACCGTATCCTGCCCCGCGTGTACTAGCCGCCCACGCGCCTGCCCCGCGGCTTCCCCGGGAAACCGAGAGAAGGCTCCGGAGCGAATCTTCATCTGTCGCACCGACGGGGTCTTTTCTTTCTGAGTCCGGACCGGGGGGCCCGGTGGTCTTTTAACGCAGCCACGCCTGCGGCCACTCGGTCCTGACGCCGGACGGAGGACAAGGGGGATCGTTGGGATTTGCTTTGTGCCGGGAGACGGGCCGTCCTTGAAGATGCACTGAGACAATCCCGGTGACGTCTGTGGGTCTCCAGGACTTTCCAGCTGTGACTGTTTCGTTCTGTCCTCGTGTTTCTTAAGTGACACCAGCCGCCCCGTGGAGCCTCGTCCACGTCTCGTGAAGAGAACTCGCGTCCGCTTGCTTTTGAAGCAAATCATTCGTGGGCGACGGGATTCGAAAGAGGACTCGGGTCCCGTGTCCGCTGCCGTGAGCGGGGACGGGGCCGTTCGCAGGGGCAGATGAAGGGAGACCCTCAGCAGTTCGCTTACCCTCCGCTTCTGGAACTGCGCCGGAAAGTGTAAGTACACAGATTTTATGTAATATATGGGGACTGCAGATCTCTCTGTACAGTATTTTGAATGTGAAATAAGCGTTAGGACTAAGGATCTTTTTAACGAAAACGTTTGCAGTATTTTAAATTAAATTTTATAAAGTAATACCTGTCGATTAAAAATTGTGAAACCATTAGAATTCACTTAACGTTGTCTAAAAGATGCTGGTAAGACCCAGGGGGGGTGTCTTCCTTAACCCAAAGCTGGCGGATTTGGCTTTGCTACCTCACGCGCAGGTGTCCGTTTTGCCTTTATAAACTGTTGCAGATAGAAAAAAAAATAGAATATATATTTTTGGAGTCACAGCACTATTTAAACATTTTTACACAGATTGGTTTTTGAAAACTTGCCATTTCAGGCTAATATTTTTGTACGTTTTTGACTTTTTTAAGATAAAACCGTGATTTTGCTACGGGTGAGGCCACGCCGTTTATACTGTGTAGCTCGTACATCCGTTGTCTTCACCAACGCTCCTCCCCGTAACGGGAGGCGGCGCTCCTCTTTAGAAGCCTGTTGATCTACAGATAACTGAAGGGAAGAGTCTATTTTGTTTAGTCACTGGTCCGTTTTAGTTTTATTTTTGTTTAATGGAGGTGCGCGGGGCAGCCGTAGCTGTGAAGTTCTAGCCGATGTAGTCTCCTAATTAATTGTCCTGCAACGGACCAGTAGCAGATTCACTAAAACATTGTATTTAAATTGTTCTCGGGATCTTAACTGTGGGGGATCGAACGGAGCGTCTGGGGCGTCGATGCATCTTGTAGACGAGACACAGGTCCGCGGCGTTGTCCTGCGTTGCCGTGGGCGCCGCGTGTGACTTTGCTCCGTGAACGTGATGGTGACGTTGGCGGCCTCTGGCACCCTCGCCCGCACCCCGTGGTCTTCGTGTCTTCCGCGCTGATGGAAGCAAGCAGCTTTTCTTACGCTTTTCTCCTGCGTCGGAAAGCGCGTCCCATCGTGTCCTCGAGTCACCAGCGAAGCTTCGGGGGAGGAAGGAGGAGGTCTAGTTCTTTCTCTGGTAATGTGAAAAGAGCCTTTACCAACATAGTGCTGCAGTTTCTGGATATCAGCTATGATTTGTTTTTAGTTGTTTTTGACATGTTTGACAAGTTTTATAATGAAGTTTGAAGTTGGAAATAAAGTTGAAAATAAAAAAGATGCTGGCCTTTGCGCCTCAGAGCCTCTTCCTTGTGCCTGTGACTCTGGGATCATTGGGGCCCACGCGGGAGCCCGTAGGTGACCACCGCCCACCCTGCCTGCATCGTGGCTCTCAGAAGGTTGGAGAGGGGAGGGGTCTGTGCGTTTAGTCCCGGTTGTTTGCGAAGAGAGAAACGGCCGCGCCATTCAGACCCCGTCACACTCTCACGGGAGTTTGTCGGGGCCCCGGAAGCGCCTAGTACGTGGGAGGCCTGTGTCGGTGAGGTGAGCCCGGGTACCTTCTCGTGGGAGGAGGTCTGGTGGAGCCACAAGACCACGTCTCATCAAGGGAAGCAGGCTGCGTGGGGCCAGTCCCGTGCCCCGCGTGCGGCCGGGGAAAAGTGCTCCCGAGGACCCCCTCGCGTGTGTTGCGTCGTACGTGACCGCAGACGACACGCCCTGCCGTCTTCCGAGTGGAAACCACGGCGCCCGGCCAAGTCCCACCTGCTGTCCCTGGGACGCCCCCGGGCACTCACTCACCTGGGATGGGGCAGCCGGAAGACCCCACTGCAGGTACAGAGGGAAGAAGACCGCACCTGTCCGGTCTGGCCGAACACGCGGGTGTTTTCGTGGCGGGTGCTGGATCACAAATCCGCTCAGAGACAAAAAGTAGATGGGGTGGTGCACACGTTTATTTCTCCTTTTTCTCACACAGCAAGGCAACCCGCGTTGTGACCCAGTGACTGGGGGGTCTCTTCGTGGGTAAGTGCACGGAGGTCAGGAAGCCTGCAGGCAAGCCAGTGGTTGTCACGGCTCTTGACCTCTCAGGCGTCTGATACACCGGGCACTCAAACGTGTAGAGCTGCGTATCTGTCTGGTCAGAAGCGCCTGCTCGCTCAGTGGAAAGCTGAAAAACAAATCCAACAGTTAGATGGCAGAGCAGGAGCTCACGTTTCCACGCGCCAGATTTGGGGGTCGGCCGTTCGCCGAACACACGGCAGGTTAGGGGTTCTGTGGCCGGAGGACCTGTGTGACCATCGTGGCCTCCGGAACAGTCTGGAGAAGCAGCTGGTAGAGCATCTGTTCCAGGTTTTAGCAATGTTCTAGGCTATTGTATTTATTTTTATGTTTAAAGAATTTTTAATGTTTAGTTTCGAGAGACGTCAGAATGTGAGTGGAGGAGGGGCAGAGAGAGAGGGAGGCACAGAATCCGAAGCAGGCTCCAGGCTCCGAGCTGTCAGCACAGAGCCCGACGCGGGGCTCGAACCCACAGACTGTGAGATCGTGACCCGAGCCGAAGTCGGTCGCTCAACCGACTGAGCCACTCAGGCTATTTTACATGTTTGCCATCTAGGGGCATCTGGGTGGCTCAGTGGTTAAGTGTCCGACTTCAGCTCAGGTCACGATCTCAGTTTGTGAGTTCGAGCCCCGTACTGGGCTTCACTGGCAGTTCGGAGCCTGGAGCCTGCTTCAGATTCTGTGTCTTCCTCTCTCTCTGCCCCTGCCCTGCGTGTGCTCGCTCTCCCTCCTTCTCTCCCTCTCAAAAAAATATAAACGTTAAAACAACGATGTTTAAAAAAATGAAGTTTCTTGAGGCAGAATTTATAAGTATTGTGTTTATTAACTTTAAATGTGTGATTCAGTGAGTACTGAAAAGTACATATTAAAAATACATACCGGGGCGCCTGGGTGACTCAGTCCAATAAGCATCCAACTTTGGCTCAGGTCATGATCTCCGGTTCGTGGGTTCGAGCCCTGCGTCCAGGTCCGTGCTGACAGTTCAGAGCCCGGAGTCTGTGTCCCCCCCCCCCGTCCCTCCCCCGCTCGCACTCTCTCTCAACAGTAAACATTAAAACAAAATTTTTTTAACGTTGTCTAAAGCGTATCAGCAAACGTCCCTCGTGAAACCACGGGGAACGGGACAGGAAGGAACGGCTCGGGTCCCCGCGGGAAGGCCCACAAGGCCGACTGCACGGTAAACACGTGCAATTACCTTTGTTGGCAGGAAGTAGATTTCAGGGAAATCATAACAGAGCTCTCGAGGCAGCGAGTCCTCTAGTATGTTTTGTTCCCGATTCCACCTTGCCCCTCGATGAATAAACCGAAAACGTGAACTCCGACCTGAGTGCGGTCTGTGCCCTGAGATGAAAGAGAGGCGGTGTCGGTGGGTCCCCGGGCAGGGCGCTTCCTTCGACCGAAGCTCCTTCTGGGGGAGGGTCCTGGGGGAGACGGAGAGCTGCCCTCCGAGACCCGCCCCCCGGACGCCCGAAGCTGCAGCTCGCACCGAGCCCTGTGTGGACTGGGGTCTCCCTACCCTCCCACGGCGTGGTCTCGTGTATAAACGGGGCACGGGGAGAGGGTGACGGCAATAACTAAGAACAAAATAGAGCAGTTCTCGCAACACGACGTAATAAAAGCCACGTGAATGTGGTCTCCCTCCCTCCCAAGAGGTCTTGTCGGCCGCGTCCCCCCTTCTTGTTGGCCTTCTGACGCTCAGGAGGGGGATTGTATGATCCCGACCGGTGACCATGGGCCACTGAAACCACGGAAACCGTGGAGGGGCGCTCCTGTGTCCCGACACCGGCCACCACACAGATGAGTCCTGGAGACACTGTGCCGAGTGAAAGGGGCCAGTCGCAGGGACAGACGCTACAGGAGGCTCCTGTCGCCAGATTTATAGGGACAAAAAATAGATGCGATCAGGACAGGCGGGCTGGACGTGGACGTCCACGGGGGCAGTGCCTCGGTTCCGGAGGTGGAGGGCGTGAGGGCCGCCCCGCAGCGTGGACGTGCTCAGGGCCACCCCGCTGTGCACTCAGAAACGGTGAGCATGAGGGCGCCCGGGGGGGCTCAGTCGGGTGAGCGTCCACCTCTGGACTTCGGCTCGGGTCGCCGTCTCACAGTTCGTGAGCTCGAGCCCCGCCCGGGGTTCTGCCCCTCCCCACTTGCACGCACTCTCTCTCTCTCTAGGTAAGTAAACTTTAGAAAAGGAAATAGTTAAAACGGCAAGTCCAGTGTTACCTTATGTATATTCTGCCATAGTACAAAAGTAGGAAAAAGTGAAAGCTGCTTGAAGGAAAAGGGAAAAGGGAGGGGACTTGTGTGGTGCGCGGCACGGGGGCGGCTGAGTGGAGGCTGGCGAGGGGAGGGCCGACTGCTCTTGCCAGCGCCCTAAGCATTCTGGTACCTCAGAGGCTGTCCTGACCGTGTTGAGGTTCCCACGGATGGCTGCGGAGAACCCCTCGTCTCCGCTGTCAGCGGTGTCCGAGATCACACGGTGGGTAAACGCGAGGGCGCCGAGAGAGATTCCTTGGGACCGTCCGTAGTCGTGAAGCACGGCAACGAGAAAGGCTTTGGGGAAAAGCACAGAGCGACGAGTTCCCTGCGAGTCAGGGGGCACCAAGGGCTCTGCGTTCCCTCCTGGCAACAAGCTGGCTCCCGGGAGCAAGGAGAAGA
Source organism: Panthera tigris (assembly GCF_018350195.1). Lineage (NCBI taxonomy): Eukaryota > Metazoa > Chordata > Mammalia > Carnivora > Felidae > Panthera > Panthera tigris. The sequence continues at coordinate 2,201,396 of NC_056678.1, read as the reverse complement.
CCCGAGCACGTCAGAGTCTGGGTCAAGAAACGGCACACAGACGAGTGGGAAGAGGGCACGTGTTCCTCTGGGGTGGCCAAGCTGTCGGGTGTCCCCTCGGCTGTGTGGACAAAGGCTACGTGCAGCTGAGAAAAAGGAGACCAAGACAGAGTGGAAACAGCCCAGATATGAGGAGGCAGAGGACAGTCGATCACCTGGATCCAGCCGTTCCTGAAGCCGGCCAGACCTCTGGCCTGCCTTCCCACTCGCACGAGCCTATGACTTGGCCTGTTTCGCTCAAGCAGGTTTGGATTGCGTCCTGTGTCTTAACACCAGGATTCCTAACACCGCTCCCAACTGTTCCGTTCTGCCAGCCAGTTCCCCCTCCTGCTTAATCCATCCTGCGTGAACTGCCAGGTTAGGAACTTCACTCTGCTTCTGAATCGTGTAAGGCCCCTGCCGGGGTCTCCACACCAGTGCTCACCGAGTCACCTGGGCACTGAGGCCCCCGCCACACTGGCGTGTTTCCTGTGCTGTGCCGTTGCGGGAAATGTCTGAGCGGGCACCCGGCTGCTGACTTTGCTCCTGCCCTCCTCCTGGGACACCCTTTCTCCAATCTCCTCAGAACTTTCCAAGGCCCGAGAAGCCGTCTCTGCCCCGGCCCTCCTCTGTGCGCCTCTCGGGGGTCCGCGGCCTCCAGGGGACAAGACTGGGGCCACCAACCTCTTTGTGCTTCTGGTGGCAGCCGGCACGCCCTGGCCCTGTCCCCCAGGCGCTCAGTGACGCTGCCGCGCCGTCGAGCCCCCGTGTCTCCTGAGCTCCGGCCCCCTAGAGCCACCTGCCCACCGCCCACCACGCGGTCTCCTCCGAACGTCTCAGACTTGACAGGTGACGGCCACCTCTCTGCCCATCGCGTTGCTCCTCTCCCTGTGTCCCCGTGTCCCTGTGTCAGTAGCGGTCGTCAGCCGCCACCCAGCTCTCTGAGCCCAAGACCGGGGAGCCTCCCTCTCTGCTCCCTCAGCGTCCTACGACTGTTCTCTTCCACCCCCCTCTGCTGTCCTTCCAGGCCACCGCCAGTTCTCGCCTGGGGAAAAGCAGACGCCTAAGTGCCTGGGACCCAGGCTCCACTCCGGCTCCTCCCCCGTGTTGTGGAGTCAGGTCAAGGCCCCCCAGCCTGAGACGGGGCAGCGGCCCAGACGCCCCCCTCCCCCCTCGCCCCCACCAGGAGCCAGCCCTTCCCACCTCTTCAGCTTCATCCCACACCGTTCGCCCTCCGTGGGCTTTCGCTCTGCCCACACTGAACGTTTCACGTGGGCTTCTCCCCCCTCGTATCTGGCCTTGGACCCGAACAGAAACGCGATTCCCGGTCAATGCTGTGCTTCAACACGTGGGTTCCTGCGTCACACGAGCCGAGTTCCGATCCCGGCTCAGTTGTGTGACTTCGGGAAAATTACTTACCTTCTCCGTGCCAGGGTTTTCCTGAGAACAGGGAGGGCCGTGTGAACACCACCACGGGACTGTCGTGAGGACCGCTCTCCACGGAGAGCTCGCGACAGCGCCCGGCCCCCGGTGAGCACGGGTCCGGGGATTAACCGCCGTCCCCTTGTGCGCTCGGCACCTGCCGCTTCCGGCAGCCGGCTCTCTGTCTCGGCAGCCTTTCCCGGTCCCCGCTCAGGTCCCCCTGCTTTATGCTCCCAAAGCCCTCACTGGTTCCCTCATTCACACATTCGTTCAGAAACTCGTGTAATGGTTCTGGGATTACGTATCGGGAGTTTAAGGCGCTGGGGGCTGCGCGACCTGGAGTGGAAAGATGGGGGGCTGCCCGCGTGGGGCTCCGTGGTGTCTTGTACGCCCCGTCACCCAACCATGCATCGTAACGCCCTCCGTGGGGACGTCTTCCCCTCCCGCGTGACCTGAGCAGTGGCTCCTGAGACCCGGCACAGTTCCAGGCGTTCGCTTTTGTTGAATGAATGAATGAACAGAAATGGCTGAGACACAGATTCTGTCCTTGGGGGGCACCCACCTCCCGCGGCCCCGATAAAGTGTGGTGGCCTTTGAGGGAGGTCACGTCGGCCTTTGACATCAGAGTCGGTGGAGGTGGTGACGCTCCTGCCAGGGGCAGGTGCAGTCAGGCGAGGGTGGTCCTACTGGGGAGGGGGGAGGGGGGATGAGGAAGGGAAGGGAAGCGGAGGGAGGGAGGAGAGACTCCCCACCCCCGGGGGCGTAGTGCCTGGGGATGCAGGGCTGTGGCTTTGGGTCTTTCACGCTGAAGGGGAGGAGGAGGGAGGCTGGCAGGGAGCACGAACGTGGGGGGCTGGGAGGGGGCCCCGGCCCTGTTCTCACGCTCACCTTGCGGAAAGAAGAAAGCTGGGAGCCAGTATCTTGCAGGAAATCCTTCACAGAAATCACTGGTTTTATCGTCAGAGGATCTGGGGTTTTGGGTGGATGAAGGAATGGAATGCTTCCCGGTGGCGACAAATCTCATGTACCTGTAGGAGGCAGACCGTAGACCGAGGGGTCAAGGGCACCGTCATCGCCTGTCCACGCGGCCGGGCCCTCCACGGCCCCTCCTCCCCTTCTCATCTCAGGCTTTCCCCACTCGGGACCCTCGTCTTGTCCTTCAGGGGAGACCAGCTGTGGCTTTGGAGGGTGAGGCCCTAACTTGCTGGAAGGCAATGGATTTAGGCAACGGGGGACGTACTGGGCATCCTGACTGGGCGCCGAGGAGTCTATGGATCGTTCCGGAGCTGGTGACTCTGAGAGGATAGGTCCGAGCATTTGCTTAGAGGTAAGTGGCACAAAAGGCGGTTTGGTACAGACTTTGGAACCAGATTTTCTGGCTTCAGATCTCAAGGCTTCTACCCTAGTTGTGAAACGCTGGGCAAGCTACTTCACATCCTTGTGCCTCACTCATATCTAAGACAAGGGTGACAAATGACCAGGCTGACTGCATCTCGCAGGGTTACTGTCAGAGTCACACGAGGACGTGGGACACAGGCACTCCTTGAGCGACAGCTGCTCTCGTGCCCTTCAAATGATTTTGATCTATGTATTAAACTCGTTTAAAAATTACACGTAACTAACCCTTACTTCCTTTTGCACTTCCCTCTGCTGGTGTCACAGGACAGAGTGTAGAATAACAGGGAGGGAAATGTACCAGGTCTGGTCCTGTGTGTCCTTGAGCGGAGGGACCATGGACAGGACCCAGGGTATCCTGTGTCTCCAGGTCTCCATCCTAGACTGAAGACAACAGTCCCCCCCCGCCCCCACCCCGCTTGATTCACATGTTGCTCTGAGAACCCAAAAGTCCAACCACATGAAACTACGTGGCAAACCGTTAAGTTCTACGCAAAATTAAGGAAGAGAATAAAGCCGCTTTCATCCGTACCGATGATGTATTGCAGTGTAAGCCATTTTGGCCCAAGTGTTGAAGAAATTCACTCGCTGGATGAGATCGTTAACCCAGGAACTCAGGGGCTTACAGGACTTGTAGGCATGTTTCTGTTGGGATTCAGAGACAAGCACATCACTTTTAAATTTCTTTTTTTAGGATTTGTCTTTGGGGTCATTGGGAACATCTCTGCAAACTTTGGTAACAGACTCGACTGCCAGGGAGAACGATGGCAGGAGGACGCCATTTTCCAGTGGAGAGCACATAATGGGGAACCCAAAGACCGACCGTCATGGTGACCGTGCTTCAGACAGAATGCCTGATGTTTCCATCCTGGCTGAACGCCTTTCTCACTCTTCCTAAGTCCTTTGGTCTGCCCCTCCCCCCTTCTCTGGGCAGCTAACTCTACATACCATTAAATGTGAGCGATTCCAACTCTCGGCCCCCCACACCAAATCCTATAACCCACCCACCAACCACTGATGAGCTGCCTCTTCTCCTTCCAGTGCAGAGTCCAGCTGACTCCTGCCCCATGCTCTGCACAGCCTTTCTGGAGAATTCTATCTTCTGTAGTGTCAGCTTTGTATTTTCCACCCTGTTTATTAATGCGCTTGTATCCTAAAAACACAACCACCCAGCACTCAATCCTACTTATTTGATCCTCAACAAAATACTAGCAAATGGATTCCAGGAACACATTAAAAGGATCATAAACCATGATCAAGTGGGATTCACCCCAGGATGCAAGGATGGTTCAACACAGGCAAATCAATAAATGTGACGCACCACATAAACTGAATGAAGGATAAATCATATGATCATTTCGGTAAATGGAGAAAAAGCATTTGACAAAATTCAACATCCTCTCATGATAAAAACTCCCAACAAATTAGTATAAGAAGGAATCTTGGTCAGCATAAGGGCCACATATGACAAGCCATAGCTAACATCATACTGAGTAGTGAAAGGTTAAAACCTTCTCCCTCTAAGATCAAGAACAAGAACTCTCATCATCTCTATTCAACATAGTACGGAGAGTCCTAGCCATAGCAATTAGGCAAGAAAAAGAATTAGAAGCATAAAAATTGGGAAGGAAGAAGTGAAATTGCCTCCGTTTGTAGGTGATATCATCTTATATACGGAAAGCCCTAAAGATTCCAAAAAACTGTTAGAACTAATAAATGAATTCAGTAAAATCGCAGGATATAAAACCAACAGAGAAATTAGTTGCATTACTACCCATTACCAACAAACTGTCTGAAAGAGAAATCATGAAAGCAGTCCTATCTACGATAGCATCAAAGATAACAAAATACTTAGGACTAAATTTCAACAAGGAGATAAAAGACCTGTACACTAAAAAATATACAAAGTTGGTGGAAGACCGTGAGGAAGACAGAAGTAACTGGAAAGACTTCCTGTCTTCTTGGATTAGAAGAATATTGTGAAAAATTCTTTCTACAGAAAAATCTATAATACAATACAATCCTAAGCAAAATCCCCATGGCATTTTTCACAGAAATAGAAAAAATATTCTAAAATTTGTATGGAAATACAAAAGGCCCCGAATAGCCAGAGCAATTCTGAAAAAGGAGATCAAAGCTGGAGGCATCATACTCCCTGATTTGAAGGTATCTTACAAAGTTGTAGTAGTAAAAACAATAGGGTTCTGGCATAAACACAGGCACATAGACCAGTGGAACAGAACAGAGCCCAGGCACAAACCCAGACGTATGTGGTCAACTAATTTTTTTTTTTTTTTTTTGTCAACTCATTTTTGACAAGGGTGCCAGGAACACAGATTGGGGGAAAGAACAGTCTCCTCACCAAATGAAGCTGGGAAAACTGGGTCTCCACATGCAAAATAATGAAATTGGATCCCTATCTTACACCACTCACAAAAGTTAAGTAGAAATGGACCTACAAACGTGTGGCCAACTAATCTTTGACAAAGCAGGAGAGAATATCCGATGGAAAAAAGACCGTCTCCTCAGCAAGTGGTGCTGGGAAAACTGGACAGTGACAAGAAGAAGAATGAGCCCGGACCACTTTCTCACACCATACACAAAAAGACACTCAAAATGGATGAAAGACCTAAATGTGAGGCAGGAAGCCATCAAAATCCTAGAGGAGAAAACAGGCAACAACCTTTTTGACCTTGGCCATGGCAGCTTCTTACTACGCATTCCTCTGAAGGCAAGGGAAATAAAAGCAAAAATGAACTATTGGGACCTCATCAAGATAAAAAGCTTCTGCACAAGGAAGGAAACAATCAACAAAACTAAAAGGTAACTGACGGAATGGGAGAAGATATTGGCAAACGACAAATCAGATAAAGGGTTAGTATCTAAAATCTATAAAGAACTTATCAAACTCAACACCCAAAAAACAATCCAGTGAGGAAATGGGCAGAAGACATGAATAGACATTTTCCCAAAGAAGACATCCAGATGGCTAACAGACACAGGAGAAAATGCTCAATATCACTCATCATCAGGGAAATACAAATCAAAACCACACTGAGATACCACCTCACACCTGTCAGAATGACTAAAACCAACAACTCGGGCAACAGCAGACGTTGGCGAGGGTGTGGAGAAAGGGATCTCTTTTGCACTGCTGGTGGGAATGCAAGCTGGTGCAGCCACTCTGGAAAACGGTATGGAGGTTCCTCAAAAAACTAAAAGTAGAACTACCCTATGACCCAGAAATTGCACTACTAGATATTTATCCAGAGGTTACAAAAATGCTGATTCAAAGGAGATGCACCCCAATGTTTATAGCTGCACTATCGACAATAGCCAAATTATGGGAAGAGCCCAAATGTCCATCGACTGATGAATGGATAAAGAAGACATGGGGTGTGTGTGTGTGTGTGTGTGTGTGTAATGGAATATTACTCAGCGATCAAAAAGAATGAAATCTTGCCATTTGCAACAACGTGGATGGAGCTAGAGTGTATTATGTTAAGCAAAATAAGTCAGAGAAAGACAAATATATGATTTCACTCATGGGAATTTAAGAAACACAATGGATGCACATCGGGGAAGGAAAAATAAGGTAAAAAACAGGGAGGCAGACCATAAGAGACTCTTAAATACAGAGAACAAACTGAGGGTTGCTGGAGGGGAGATGGGTGGGGGTATGGGCTAAATGGGTTGATGGACATTAAGGAGGGCACTTGCTGGGACGAGCACTGGGTTTTATATGTAAGTGACAAATCACTAAATTATATTCTTGAATCCAATACTATACTGTATGTTAACTAATTTAAATTTTAAAAAGTCAAGTAGAAATGATTCAAAGATTTAAATAAAATCTGGAACAATAAAACTTCTAGAAGAAAACATGGAAAAAGATCCTTGACATTGGTCTTGGCAGTGATTTCTTGGATAAGACACCAGAGCACATTCCACAAAAGCTAAAACAAACAAGCGGGACTAGATTCCTTCTGCAAAGCAAAGGAAACAATTGATAAACTGGAAAAGCAACTTACAGAATGGGAGAAGCTATTCACAAGCCATCTATCTGACAAGGAGTTCAATCCAAAGTGTATAAAGCACTCACTCATCCAACTCAACAGCCAAAAAATCAATCCGATTAAAAAATGGGCGAAGGACCTGAAGAGACGTTTTCCCAAGGAAGATACACAATGGCCGACGGGTACCTGGAGGGTGCTCAACATCAGTAGTCATCAGGGAAATGCAAACCCAACCCCAAGGAGAGATCACCTCGCACCTGCGGATGAAGGTTGGTTCATGAAGGTTGGAGGACGGTTACTACCGAGGGGACAGATGATGACAAACGGGGAGAATGTGGAGAAAAGGAAACCCTGATACACTGTTGCCGGGAATTTCAGATGCTTCGGTCGTTATGGAAGACAGTACTGTAGCTCCTTGAAACTTAAACACTGAACTCTCACACGACCTGGCAAGGCCACCCCGGGTCACCTATACGCAGGAAAAGGGATCAGTGCTTTGAAGAGAGGTCTGCATTCCCACGTTCCCTGCTGCTTTATTCACAACAGCGCAGATGTGGAAGCAACCCAAGTGTCTCTCCGCGCGTGACCGGAAGAGGAAAACGTGGCGTGTGCACACAATCGGGTGTCACTCGGCCATAAAAAAAGAGGGAAGTCCTGCCGCTTGCAACAACACGGATGAGCCCGCAGGGCATTCTGCCGAGTGAAATAAGCCAGACGGCGAAACCTAAAAACTGGATCCCTCACGTGTGGAATCTAAGACAGAAAAGCCCGTTTCGTAGAGACTGAGACTAGGACAGTGGTGGCTGGGGCGGGGGCGGGGGAAACGGGGGTGATGTTGTCAAGGGGCACAGATCTTACAAGAATAAAAGTGGAAGCTGTGCCCGGAGGCCCTTTTAGGTCCTCAGATGTTGTGTGTCCACAGGAGGCTGTGGTCATCTGCCCTCAGACAGCTCTCCGCCCGCCGTCCGTGTGGCACTCCACACAGCCAGTGGCACTCCTGGCCACCCGGACGTCCAAGCCGGACATTTCCACCCGGCCAGCTTCAGCCCGGGTCACTCTGGCAGGGGTGCCAACTCAGCCGTGGGTGGCTGTACTGCTGGCGACCCACGGGGGGGCCACGTTCTCTCAGCCTGACCTTGAACTCATGTACATCCCGCACCTGTCACAAGTTAGCCGCTCTGCCCCTCAGTTCCCATGTCCGCGGACTCAGCACCTCAACCTTCCGTGCCGGCGTGCGCACAGTTGTCATCGCTTTCTGGGACTCTGGGTTTTGTGGGCAGGTTTTGTTTTTGTTTTTGTTTTTTTTACTTTGAAATACAATTTAGATAGCATAAAATTCACTCACTTCAGTGCTTTTTAGTATATTCATCACCTTGTGGAACCATCACCACAATCATTTTTAGAACATTTTCATCACTCGAAGACAAAACCCACACGCCCTTGACGAGTCAGCCGCCAGTCCCCGCCATCCTCAGCCCCGGGCGTCGGCTCATCTACCGCCCAGCTCGGCCGAGTTTCCTATTCCGGACGTTTCGTGGAAGTGAGAGGACACGTGGCCTTTCGGACCGCCTGCTTTCAGTTCCCATAATGTTTTGGGGGGTCATTCAGGCTGTAGCGTGTCTGTACTTCAGTCCTGTTGATGGGTGAATAATGTTCCTCGGTATAGACGTGCTCGTGTGCATCACGTCTGTGTACCTGCCGTGTTCTGTCTGTCCATTCGTCAGGAACGCTGGCGTGGTTTCTGTCTTACGAACAATGCCGCCGTGAACATTCGTGGCAAGTTTTGGTGTGGCAAGGTTTGAATTGCCCTTGGGTATGTACCTGGGAGCAGGAGTGCTGGGTCAGATGGGGACTGTTTACCTTTCTGAGGCGTTCACAGACTGTTTTCCAGGGCGGCCACACCATTTTGCATTCCCATCAAGCACGCAAAGCCTCCAGCCTCACGTGACTGCAGCGTTCGTTATCACCGGCCCTTTGGATTCTACTCTCCCTGGTGGGTGTGAAATTGTATCTCGCTATGGTTTCGATTCACAGTTTCCTGATGACAAATGATGTTAAGCGTCTTTTTGATGTGCCTATGTAGGTTTTTTTTTAATTGAGAGAGAGAGAGAGAGAGAGAGAGAGAACGAGTTGGGGCCAGGGTGGGGGGAGAGAGAATCCCAAGCAGGCTCCGCACCGTCAGCACAGAGCCCAGTGCAGGGCTTTGAACCCACGAACCATGAGATCGTGACCTGAGCCGAAATCAAGACGCTCAAGTGACTGAGCCCCCCAGGTGCCCCTCTATACAGATTTTAAATCTGGTGTAGGATCCAGGGTTTGAGGGAGGCCGGTACTAACTATAAAGGGAGAATTAAACTTCAGGAGCAACGGTTTTGTGTTCAACATCGTGTTACCTTTTCGACAATCCTGCTCGCCTCCTACCCCACGCTGCCAGAACTTCACGGCTGATTTTATTCTTGTTCTAATAAACTTCGTGTTTCTATGATTTGGTTTTCTGATTAAGCCTATGGGCCGGGAGTCATTCATCTTTCTGTTTTGCCTTTTTTTTTTTAATTTAAAAGTGCCATTCAGTTTTTTCCTATACAGTCTCATCATCTAAATATGGAGATCTAGAAAGGACAAGGCAAAAATAGAAATCACGCAGAATTGTGTCACCCAGAGCAAATTTGTATGTTCTCTTCAGCTCTCTCTCCATATATAGCTCTGTACACAGTTGGTTCTCTGTGTAGTGAAGTCACCACCAACACTGCATTAGTGGGCGCTGAACTATTGTTCCTGTTTACATTTTTGTCACATACTCAGTAAAGTGTTTAAAGACATCTTGATGGTATTGATGCGTTAAGACCGGACTCACGGCCAAAAGCACTAGAACTCACGAGTGATCAAAGCGGATCCGACACAGGTATTTTCTCCATAAAGCACATCACAGCCTTCTGGGCACGGACTCCACACGGCATTTCAGCATTGCCGTTGCAAGCAGCAAAACCACCAACCAAAAGCACAAGCATGAAAGCTGTGGCACTAGACAGAGCGCGAAGAGAGCACTTGTGTGACACTAGGAGAGCCACAACAAGAAGCCGGATGTCACCCGTTTGATCTCAGCGGGGAGTAGGCACGGGGCGGGGAGACTGCGCACAGAGGGGGAGTGTGCACGGGGGGGGGGTGGGGGGAACTGTACACGGGGGGGCAGTGTACACCGAGGGGAGCTGTGCACGGAGGGGAACTGTGCAGGGGGGAGGAACTGTGCATGGGGGGGGAGTGTGCACATGGTGGGAGCTGTGCATGGAGGGGAGCTGTGCACGGAGGGGGAGTGTGCATGGGGGGAGAGTGTACACATGGGGGGGGAACAGTGCATGAAGGGGGACCGTGCACGGGGTGGGGACTGTGCACGGGGAGTGTACACGGAGGGGAGCTGTGCACAGAGGGGGAGTGTGCCCGGGGGGGGGTGTGCACCGAGGGAGAGTGTGCACGGAGGGGGAGTGTGCATGGGGGGGGGAGTATGCACAGAGAGGGGCTGTGCACACGGCGGCGGGGGGGGGACTGAAATGTTTCCGCACTTGGCACACGTGTAAATGACCCCTAAGCACTGAGAGTACAGTTTTGGAGTTAGAAATTAGTTTCCACAAGCAGGCAAGTGTGCAAAGACGCAATGCCTGAGTGGTGACGAGTGACCTGTATGAGGGGGTGTGTGTGTAGTTTTGTCATCGTCTTTGAGCTTCCTTCTGTCGACAGAGCTGTAGCTGTGGTTCATTCCCCTGCATGACTGTATTGTCTGTTGTGTGAATACACCACGTTATTTATCCATTCTGTTGTGGGTGACACGTTGGAACTGTCTGTGACTAACAACGATGTTCTGAATATCATCGTACATGTCCCCTGATGCCCAGGTGCAAGGGTTTACGTACCTACGAAGTCGAGATCAGACTGTGTGCCACCTTGGAACTTAAAAACTCCTCGTGCACGAAACAGCAGAACAAGCTTCTCTCCCTCCTCTAAGATTGGGGAAGTTGTACAATTTTTTTCGACTGTTTTAGTGGCTGCTCTAAAAACCGCAGCGTGCATACTTGACCTGCCCGAGTCTCCAGGTCATTGTTAACTAGCCTCCTTGATAACACGAGACCTAAAACCTCCATACGCTCCCCAGGCCTGGCTTATACGTTATTCTTCGTCTCTCCGCTTCATCTGGTCAACGTCCCGTCCTGCTCCAAAAGCCGGATGCTAGTACGCTGCCTGATTTTTGTCGGGATCGATTTACCACTTGCTTTCCTCCTCTCCCGTCTTAGACCTTTCAATTGTTTCCCTTTCCCCCCTGCCTGAAGTATGTCAGTTAGCTCACATTATTAGCATTTGCTAGTGACGAATTCTGTTTTTCTCTCTTTTTGGCCTGTTTTATTTCATCCTCAATTTAGAAACAAGAGTTTCGTCTACACAGCTTTAGTGTAACATTTCACTTCTTCCAACATATTGAAGATGCCATGCTCACGCCTTTGAATGTTACTTTTCCTCTAGCTTCTTTAAAATTTTCCTTTGATTTTCTGGGGGACCTGATGGGCTCAGTCGGTTAAGCATCTGGCTTTGGCTCAGGTCATGATCTCGCAGCTCGTGAGTTCGAGCCCCACGTCAGGCTCTGTGCTGACAACTTGGAGCCTGGAGCCTGTTTCAGATTCTGGGTCTCCCTCTCTCTCTGCCCCTCCCCTGCTCACGCTCTCTCTCAAAAAAAAAAGATGTTAAAAAAGATTTTCCTTTGATTTTCTGCAGTTCCATGAACATGTATATATGTGCAAGTTTTTGTTTTTGTTTTTTTTTTTTTAAGACTTTATCTTGCTTGGGATTGAATTTGTCCTATCTTAATTCTGGAAAATTCTCAGCCTTTATCCTATCAATTACTGCCTCTGCTCTGTCTGCTCTCCTCTCCCTGAACTTCAGTTAAACTTGTGTCTGACTTCTCACTTTGCCCTACGAATCCTAACGGCTCTTTCCTATTTCCATCCTCAGTCTCTTTGGGCTACGTTCTCTTCTGTTCCATTCTCTGGCTTACTGATTCTCTTTTCTGGTTCCGTTCAATCTCCTGCCAAGCCTGTGAACACTATTACGTTCTATTTAACGAATGATTTTCATTTCTGGATTCTTCTTCCAATCTGCTCTGCCATTTTCAGTAGTTTCTTGTTCTCTTAAAATATGTAGCTTGTTTAAATCTCTGTTCCTTTAAACACGGGAAGTATTTTGTTGTAATCTATATCTGGTAATTGAAATGTCTGAAGTGTTAGGGTCAGTCTGTTCTATTTATTATTTTTTAAATGTTTACTTAGGGAGAGACAGAGACAGAGACAGAGGGAGACACGGAATCCGAAGCAGGCTCCAGGCTCCCAGCTGTCAGCACAGAGACCGACGTGGGGCTCGAACCCACGAACCGTGAGATCATGACCTGAGCTGAAGCTGGACGCCTACCTGACCAAGCCGCCCAGGTCACCTGTGCTGTATTTTCGCTATGGTTCTCACTCACGGTCCTTGTGTTTGTGTGCGTTTAGCTATTTTTGACTGATTGTTCCTTGCAAAACACGTGTGCGACGCCCTGGGCCTTAGATGGAAGGTCTCTTCTCCCCGAGAGGCATTCTGGTTGCGTTTCCACGTGCCCTTCACACTGGACTTGGGCTGCAGACTCTTTCAGGGGAGGACTTGGAGTTTACCACGGCTCAGCGACAGGCTTTCTTATTTTACTGCCTGCTCCCTACTTATGTTTAACCCAGGGTTTTTGGTTGCTTTCATTTAGAAACTGGTACAAATAACCAAGCTTGCTTTACTGGAAAAAGTAGCTTATAGTTTCTTTGGAAATATTTGAGATTTTATACTAATTAAAAGACGTGAGACTTCCGGGGCGGAAGATGGAGGAATAGGAGGACCCTACACTCCCCTCGTCCCACAGATACAACCAAGTTAACCCCCACATCAGTGTAAATAACTCAGAAAATCACGCGAAGACTGGCAGGACGTACTTGCCATGGCTCAGTAGAGAAGAGGCCACATCAAGAAGGGCCAGAAAGGAGACACAGTCCGAACAGACCTTTGGTGGGAGGCAGGGAGGAGGTGGGTGCAGAGGGGGAGACGACTGGACACACCAGGCACCAGGCACGATCTCAGCCACCCCCCCCCCCCCCCAGCCCAGGGAAGACAAATCCCCAGAACTGTGGCTTTGTGAGTTCTTACAACCAGTGGGGCTTAACCCCTGGAGCTTTAAAAATCAGCAGCTCAGCCCTGGGAGAGGCAGGAAGGCCAGAGGAAACTGAGTCCCCGCCCTTAAAGAGACAGAACAACAAATAGCCTGTGGAGATTCAGCGCAGAAGGGGCTGTTTGACCTCCCCCACCCCCCCAGCCCTAGGCCAAGAGAGAGGGATTTGTAGGCTATTCACAGAGCCTGTCCTGGGGTGACAGAGGTCCTCTGGACACTTCTACACAACAGAGGAGGTGGCAAGCACCATCTCCCTCCCCCAGCCTAGATACACCTGTGGGAACCGGGCGCAGCTCCAACACTCCCACCTAGGATGCTAACAGTGTGCCCTGCCCCTGCACTCTTCTTCACTCGCCCCTCCAGCCAGTCCTCCGTGCAGGCCCCTCCCACGGCAGACTGTGCACCCCACATCCCCTGTTCTCCTGCGGATCAGCCTCCGACGTGCCCGTGGCAGGACTCCATCCAGAGCGGCGCCACGAGCCTGGCAGTGTGCGAGCAGCCCCGACGGGGGCCACACCACCCACAGTGAGTCCTGCCCCGGGGAGAGGGGAAGATAAGGTACACGCCAGTCTGACTGTGTGGCCCCAGCGGTGGGCTGGGGGCGGACATCGGGTCTGACTGCGGCCCCGCCCACCAATGCAAGTTTCTCCGGACCACACAGGGGAAGTGCCCTACAGTTTGGAGCTACCGCATCTCTAGCAAACTCCTGCTCTGATCCGCCGCGCCCCAGACCGACCCACTAACCGCACAGGGACCGGACCCTGCCCACAACAGGCAGAGCCACTGCACGGAAGGCGAACACGGTTCAGCCGCCGCAGTAGGACACCCCTGTAGCAACTCACACGGGGACACCCCTGAAGCGCCATTTTCCCGTGAACAGGGGACACTGCACCGCGGGGCACTACAGGACCTCGTCTTCCTAAGGCCACTGCTTTAAGTGCGGGAGACGCAGCTGACTTTGCTGACACAAACAGACACAGAGAGTTAGACAACATGAAGAGACAAAGGAATATGTCCCAAGTGAATGAACAGGACAAAAATCGCAGCAAGAGAACTAAATGAAATGGAGATGGAGTAATGAAATGAAATGAGTAATGCAGTAATATGCCTGGTAGAGAATTTAAAGTAATGGTCATAAATGTACTCACTGGACTTGAGAAAGAGTGGGGGACCTCAGTGAGACCCTCAACACAGAGACAGAAAACATAAAAAAGAACCGATCAGTGACAAAGAATACAATAACTCATATTAAAAATACACGAGATGGAATAAATAGTGGAGTAGAGGAAGCAGAAGAACAGATCAGTGACCCGGAGGACAGAGTAATGGAGAGAAATCAAGCTGAGTAGTTGAGAAAAAGAAAAAATGAGAACAAGTTAGGGGAACTCAGTGACACCATCAAGCCTAATAACATTTGCATTATTGGGGTCCTAGAAGGAGAAGAGAGAAAAGAGGACAGAAAATTTATTTGAACAAATGACAGCTGAAACCTTCCTGAATCTGGGGAAGGAAACAGAAGTCCAGATTCAGGAGGCACAGAGAGCCCCTAACAAAACCAAAGGAGGTCCACACCAAGGCACAGAGGAATTTAAATGGCAAGAAGCATGGATCAAGAGAGAGTTTTAAAAGCAGCAAGAGAAAAGAAAGCAGTTGCATACAAGGGAAATCCCATAAGGCAATCAGCTGCATTCTCAGCAGAAACTTTGCAGGCCAGAACGGAGGGGCATGATATAATCAAAGTGCTGAAAGGAAAAGCCTGCAGCCAAGAATACTCTATCCAGCAAGGTTATCATTCAGAATAGAAGGATGGATAAGAGCTTCCCAAAGTTTAAAGGAGTCCATAACCACTAAACCAGACCCACAAGAAACGATAAAGGGGACTCTGAGAGGCAAGGAAAGACCATAAGCAGGAATAAGAAAAGCAGGAATCACAAAAGCAATAAGAATAAGTATATATGTAAAAATCTGTCAAGGGATTCACAAAATTAACGTATGTAAAGTATGATACCAGATACCTACACCATGGGGAAGAGTAAAAATTTAGTGCCTTTACAATGGGTTCAAATTTAAGCAACCATCAACTTAATATAGACTCCTATACACATAAGACATTATATGCAAACCGAATGTTAACCACAAATCAAAAACTGGTAACAGATATGCAAAAAATAAAGAGAAAGGAATCCAAATATATCACTAAAGAAAGCAGCGGACTTCTCAAAAGAAAGGAACAGAGAAGTACTACGACCATAAAAAGAGTGACAAAATGGCAGTAAGTAGATACATATCAATAAACACTTGGAATGTAAATGGACGCAATCCATTTTGCTCCAATCAAAAGACATAGGGTGACGTAATGGATAAAAAAGCAAGACCCGTCTATATGCTGCCTACAAGAGACTCCTTTCATTCCCAAAGACACCTGCAGATTGAAAGTGAAGGGATGGAAAAGCATTTATCATGTAAATGGAAGTGAAAAGGAAGCCAGGGTAACAATTCTTATTGAATGAAATAGACTTTAAAACAAAGTCTGTAATAAGAGACAAAGAAGGACACTATATAATAATAAAGGGGACAATCCTACAAGAAGATATAACAATTGTAAATATTTATGCACCCAACATAGAACACCCCATACATAAAGCAGCTAATAACATGAAGGATGCAATTGATAAGGATACAAAAATAGTGGGGACTTTAGCACCCTGCTTACATCAATGGACAGATCATGTAAACAGAAAATCAACAAGGAAACAGTGGCTTTGAATGACACACTGGAGCAGCTGATCTAACAGGTATATTCAGACATTCCATCCAAAATCAGCAGAATGCACACTGTTTTCAAGTACACATGGAACATTCTCCAGAACAGATCACATACCCAGTCACAAAACAAGTCTCAACAAATTCCAAAGACTGAAGTCATAGTATGCATCTTTTCTGACCACAACTCTATGAAACTAAAAATCAACAAGAAAAAAATCTGGAAAGAACACAAATACATGGAGGTTAAATACACGCTACTAAACAATAAATGGATCAATTTGATCAAGAAATCAAAGAGGAAATAAAATAAAAAACACATGGAGAAAATGAAAATGAAAATATAATGGTCCCAAATCTTTGGGATGCAGCAGAAGCTGTTTTAAGACGGAAGTTTATAGCAACACAGGGCTACCACAAGAAGCAAGAAAAATCTCAAACAACGTAACCTTACACCTAATGGAGCTAGAAAAAGAACAAATAAAACCAAAAAGGAAAGGAAAGGAAGGAAATTCGAGTAGAAATAAATGAAACAGAAATTTAAAACATGGAACAGGTCAATGAAACCAAGAGCTGGAGTTTTGAAAAGATCAACAATATTGATGAGCATAGCCCAGGCTCCTCAAAAAGAAAAAAAAGAAAAAAAAGAAACAGAGACTCAAATAACTAATCAAATCAGAAATGAAAGAGGAAAAAAATAACTGACACCACAGAATAACAAAAAGATTATAGGAGAACAGTATGTAGAATGGTGTGCCAACAAGTTGGGCAACCTAGTAGAACTGGATACATTCCTAGAGACATATACACTCCAAAAACTGAATCAGAAAGAAATAGAAAATTTGAACAGATCAATTACTAGCAATTAAATTGAATCAGTAATCAAAAAACTTCCAACAAACAAAAGTCCAGGACCAGACAGCTTCACAGGTAAATTCTACCAAACATTTAAATTTATTTTTATTTTTTTTAATGTTTATTCATTTTTGAGAGAGAGAGAGAGAGAGAGAGAGAGAGAGAGAACAAGCAGGGGAGGGGCAGAGAGAGAGGGAGACACAGAACCTGGGGCAGGCTCTAGGCTCCGAGCTGTCAGCACAGAGCCCGACATGGGGCTCGAACTCACAACCATGCGATCCTGACCTGAGCCGAAGTCAGTCACTTCACTTAGCCACCCAGGCGCGCCATTTAATTTTTTAAAAATGTTTACTTATTTTTGAGAGACAAAGCATGAGTGGGGGAGGGATAGAGAGAAAGGGAGACACAGAGTCCAAAGCAGGCCCCAGGCTCTGAGCTGTCACCACAGAGCCTGATGTGGGGCTCAAAGTCACGAACTACAAGATCGTGACCTAAGCTGAAGTCGGACGCTTAACCTACTGAGCCACCCAGGCGCCCCTAATTCTACCAGACATTTAAAGAAGAGTTAATACCTGTTCTTCTCAAACTATTCCAAAAATAGAAGAGGAAGGAAAGCTTCCAAATTCATTCTATGGGGCCAGCATTACCCTGATACAGAAAACCAGAAAAAGACACTACAAAAAAAAAAAAGAACTCGGGCCAATATCCATGATGAACACAGATGTAAAATCCTGACCAAAGCACTAGCAAACCGAATTCAACAGTACAGTAAAAAAATTATCCACCATTATCAAGTGGGGTTTATCTCTGGGATGGAAGGGTGATTTAATATTTACAAATCAATCTACATGATACATCACATCAATAAGAGAAAGGATAAAAACCATATGATCCTTTCAATAGATGCAGAAACAGCATTTGACAAAGTACAACATCCATTCATGATAAAAACACTCAACAAAGTAGGTTTAGAGGGAAGGTATCTCAACATAACAAAGGGCATATATGAAAAACCCACAGCAAACATCGCTTCTTTAATGGGGAAAACAGAACTTTTCTCCTGAGATCAAGAACAAGACAAGGATGTCCACTCTCAGCACTTGTATTCAACATAGTATTGAAAGTCCACAGCAATCAGACAAGAATGAAAGGCATCTAAATTGGTGAAGAAGAAGTAAAAATTTGCTACTTATAGGTGACATGACACTGTAGATAGAAAACCCGAAAGATTCCACCAAAAAAATTCTACAACTAATACATGAATTCAGTAAAGTTGTAGGATACAAAATCAACATACAGAAACCCAGTGCATTTTTATACACCAATAATAAAGCAACAGAAAGAGAAATTAAGAAAACAGTCTCATTTGCAATTGCACCAAAAATAATAAAATACCTAGGAATAAACTTGACTAAAGAGTTTAGGACAGAAAGACCTATATTCTGGAAACTATAAAACACTGATGAAAGAAATTAAAGATGACACAAACAAATGGAAAGATATTCTATGCTCATGGATTGGGAGAATAAATATTGTTAAAATATTTAACAACACTGCCCAAAGCAATCTACATATTTAATGCAATCCCTATGAAAATACCAATAGCGTTTTTCACACAACTAGAACAAACGATCCAAAAATTTGTATGGAACCACAAAAGACTCCAAATAGCCAAAGAAATCTTGAAAAAGAAGACTAAAAGTGTAGGTGTCACAATCCCAGCTTTCAAGACCTACAACAAAGTTGTAGTAATCAAAACAGGATGGTATTACAGACAGACAGACACACAGATCAACTGAACAGAATAGAGAGCCCAGAAGTGAAACCACAATTATATGGTCAATTAATCTTCAACAAAAGACAAAGAATATGCAATGGGACAGTCTCTTCAACAAATGGTGCTGGGAAAATTGGACAGTTACAAGCAAGAGAATAAAACTGAACCACTTTCTTACACCCTGCACAAAAATGACAGTCAAAATAGATTTAAGACCCAAATGTGAGACCTGAAACCATAAAATCCTCGAAGACGGCACAGACAGTAATGCCTCTGACATTGGCTGTAGCAATGTTTTTCTAGACACGTCTCCTGGGAAAAGGGAAACAAAAGAAAAATAAACTATTGGGACTGAATCAAAATAAAAAGCTTCTGTACAGCAAAGGAAACAATCAACGAGACTAAAAGACAACTACTGAATGTGAGAAGATACTTGCAAATGACAGATCTGATAAAAGGTTAGTACCCAAAATATATAAAGAACTTATACAACTCAACACCAAAAAATAACCCAATTTAAAAACGGGCAGAAAACACGAACGGACATTTTCCCAAAGAAGACATCCAGATGGCCAACAGACACGTGAAGAGATGCTCAACGTCACCATCATCAGGAAAACGCAAATCAAAACCACGATGAGATACCACCTCACACCTGTCAGAATGGCTCAAATCAACAACACAAGAAACCACAAATATTGACCAAGATGTGGAGAAAGGGGAACACTCTCGCATTGTTGGTGGGAATGCACACTGGTGCAGCCACTTGGAAAACAGTATGAAGTCTCCTCAAAGCATTAAAAGTAGAATCACCGTATGATCAGTAATTCCACTACTGGGTATTTACCCAAAGAAACCAAAAACACTAATTCGAAAAGATACGTGCACCCTGATGTTTACTGCAGCACTATTTACAGTAGCCAAGGGTGGAGACAACCCAAGTCCATCGACAGACGAGTGGACGGACAAAGAGGCATACGTACGCGACGGCATAGCAGTCCTCCATAGCAGAGAATGAAATCCTGCCATTTGCTACATCATGGATGGGTCTAGAGGGTATCATGCTAAGCGAAAGAACAGGCGGAGAAAGGAAAATACCATATGGTTTCACTCAAATGTGGAATTTAAGAAACAGAGCAAAAAGACACATCAAAAAACAGACTCTTAACTTACAGAGAACACACTGCTGGTCACCAGAGGGGAGGTGGTGGTGGGGGGGATGGGCGAAATAGGTGACGGGGATAAATTAAGGGGCACCCTTGTCATGATGAGCACAGAGTAGTGAATACGCGTGTTCGATCACTGTCCTGTACACCTGAAGCTAATCTAACCCTGTAGGTCAGTTATACCGGAATAAAAACTTAAAAAGACATGAATGTGATAAAAAAAAAAATCAAAACAGTACAGTAAGATACAAGGATACGTAAAATGTAAAGTTAAAGCCTCTTTCCCACCCACAAGACCCTCCAGTCTCCCTCATTTAAGGCCACCAGTGGGAAGAGTTGTTTGTGCATCTTCTTCCAAGACTTTCGGTTGGGGGTTCTTGAATCTAAAGCATAGATGCGTTTTTATAAGCACATGTACGCACACATTAGTATATAGGTTTTTATAATCTCCAAAAATGACATCATTTTCTGAAACTTAAAATGAACAACACATCTTAAATTTATCTGAGTGGAATTGCCAGATTGCCCTCTAAGAGGTTTTATTAATACACGCCCACACCCAAAGTACGTCAGCATCTTTCAATAATACTTAATACTTCATCAGGTGCCACGGTGAACGCCCCCCACCCCCTGCCCGCACCCCACGCTTACGGCTCAGCAGCCAACGGGGTAGCGTGACGGCTCTCACCTGCCACAGCGTAGGCACTCTTCTATTGAGAAAAGACTCATACGCTTCCTCCAGTTCTTGGGTGAGGATGGTTTTTCCTTTTATCGCAAGTTGAAGGCCTTTCAGAGATTCATGCACAACAATTAAGAACTTATCAAATCGTTCGATTTCTTGGCTCAGAAAGGTTAGCAGGACACAGTGGATGAGGGGATCATAGCCTGGATCGAGAAAGACGGAACATTAGCTTATTTTTCAGATAAAAGGAGAAACACAGGCTTTGGAAATGGAAGGAACTTCATGTGTCAAGACCAGGGATCGCAACACATTTTCTGCAGAAAATCAGGAATTACTTCAGGCTCCGTGGCCACCCCGTCTGCGTCACGACTGCTGGGCTCTGCTTCCGTGGTGCGAACGCAGGCGCGGACGCACAAAACCGATAAGCTTGGCCGTTTGCCAATAAAGTTTTATTTGTGCAGCAGCCCTCGCGTTCGTATTTCATATGATATTTATGGGTCCTAAAATATTCTTTTGTTTTTTTCCAACCAGTAAAGAATGTGAGACCCCTTTTAGCTTTCAGGCTGCACAGGAATGAACGGTGGCTGGACCTGGCCACAGCCCTAGGGTGCTGACCGTGGTTCCGACTCCACAACAGCACCCATGTCACAGACCACCGCTCAGCATTGGGTTCCCGACGAACTTTCTTTAAAGGCGTAAGGTATAGGGGCGCCTGGGTGGCCCAGCTGGTTGAGCGTCTGACTGGCTCAGGTCATGATCTCGCGGTTTGGGGGGGTCAAGCCTGGCATCGGGCTCTGTGCCGTCAGCTCAGAGCCCGCTTCAGATCCTCTGTCCCTCCCCAACTTGTGCTCTCCCCCAAATAAATAAATATCTAAAAAATTTTCAAAAATAAACAGTTAAGATATGGATGTTGAGAAGTTAACTGGGTCATTTGCCACGCATGGACGCTGGCCCCCGGGGCTGGGTGCCCTGTCGCCCCTGGGCCTGCCCCCTTTCCGGAGCCCTCAGAGCGGGGGCCGCCGGTCAGAGGGTCCACGTTCCTTGTGCTCCGCAGGCAGGCCGGGCGGGGCAGGGACCCCTAAGCTGCTCTATAGCCTCAGGCAGGGCAGCTCCTTCCTGCTTTGCTACAAGCATATTTTTTTTTTTTTAACGTTTATTTTACTTTTTGAGACAGAGAGAGACAGAGCATGAACAGGGGAGGGTCAGAGAGAGAGGGAGACATAGAATCTGAAACAGGCTCCAGGCTCTGAGCTGTCAGAGCTCAGCACAGAGCCCGACGCGGGGCTCGAACCCACGGACCGTGAGATCATGACCTGAGCTGAAGTCGGACACTTAACCGACCGAGCCACCCAGGCGCCCCGCTACAAGCATATTTCTTCACTTTTAGTCTCCCAGCCACCCACCCCCCTGCCCCAACAAAACCAGAAAGGAAGGCAAAGCTACAGCACCCTTTCCTTCTCTGCCCCAAGCTTGGGGGGGGGGTCTCTCAGCTTGGAGAGTGGGAAGGGGGGGCGTAGAGACCGCACTGCCTACCTCACTAGGCCTGGCTGCTTCTGTGGGGCCTTGGGGGACCCCCACCCCTTCCTTGGGGCCAGAGTCCTTCCCCGAGGACTGTGCCTACCTTGGATGCTCTTACAGAGAGACTCCCAGAGGGGGCTGGACATGATGCACTTCAAGGTGCTGGGTGTTCCAGCACATTCTTCCTTCTCCACAGACCTCGGCAGCTGCTGTAGCAGGTCAGACAGGATTTCCATCAGCAGTTCGTCGTTACTCTGCTCGGGACTACAAAGGACACGGAGAGATGCGGATCTGTGTGACCCAGGACAGCCCGCTATTCAGGCCCGGGGCCAAGCCGCTTCATAGCCGCACGCGACTAGGCACACGACGGAGTCCGTGCATTTTACAGATGAGGAAGCGGCCGGCCGTGGAGCCGGTGCGGGGCTCGACCTCATCAACCGTGAGATCACGGCCCGAGCTGAAATCAACGGTCGGGATAAAACTGGCCCCTTGCCCTGCTTCCCGAGAAATTCTTATTTTATTTATAATTTAACCTTTTTTTTTTTTTTTTTTTATTCTAATAGGCTCCACAAGGAGTGTGGAGCCCAATGCGGGACTTGAACCCACGACCCTGAGATCAAGAGTCAGACACTTAAGGGGCGCCAGGGTGGCTCAGTTGGTTAAGCGTCCAGCTTCAGCTCAGGTCATGATCTCATAGTCTGTGGGTTTGAGCCCCGTGTCAGGCTCTGTGCTGACAGCTCGGAGCCTGGAGCCTGCTTCTGATTCTGTGTCTCCCTCTCTCTCTGCCCCTCCCCTGCTCACGCTCTGTCTCTCTCTCTCTCAAAAATAAACATTAAAAAAAAAAAAGACATTTAACTGACTGAGCCACCCAGGCGCCCCCTGCACTTTAGACGTTTACAAGAAAATATGTGTTTTTAAAAAATTTTTTTTAACCTTTATTTATTTTTGAAACAGGGAGAGACAGAGCATGAACGGGGGAGGGTCAGAGAGAGAGGGAGACACAGAATCCGAAACAGGCTCCAGGCTCTGAGCCATCAGCCCAGAGCCCGACGCGGGGCTTGAACTCACGGACTGTGAGATCGTGACCTGAGCCGAAGTCGGACGCTCAACCGACTGAGCCACCCAGGTGCCCCCTGCACTTTAGACGTTTACAAGAAAATATGTATTTTTAAAGGGTTCTTAAGATTTCTTTGTCGACAATTCATCGTCGGAACGCATCTGCGTGAAGTGTCAATACCGAAATGAAGACGCAGGCGGCACCCCGACAGCTGTGCTCGTCACCAACCGCGTGTCAGATTCCTCGGGGACGCTGGGCAGCCCGTGGGGGCACAGGCCTGGGCCAGGCGGGGCAGAGCGCGAAAGCTGGACGAGCTCTAAACACTAAAGCTCCCCTGAGCTCGTGCTGTTACTCTAACTGCTGGCAGGGGCTGGTTTCAGCCGTCACCCAGGTCTCACACAGCCAGGGTGTCGTCCTGCACGGTGAGCGACAGCCTGGAAGCCACGACCACGCTCAGTGCACTGCTTCTGTGTCCGCTCACCCCTCACACCAAGTAGGAGGTTTTCCCATTTTGTTTTCACACTTAGGCGGTGACTTTAAAGCAAGGTTGCTCAGTGGCATTCGTCCAAGGTGGCTTCTGATGATTCAGAAGACTTCAAAAAACACACACCTTCAAAGGGCAACTCTTTGCTACCCCTGAGGGCGTTAAGTCAAATGGGATGGATCTTTTAGATCTAGTCATGCAGAGAAGTTTCTAGTATGTTTTGAGCACAGGCAGCATAATGGCAGCCATCCCAGCCTCCCAGAATGCCCGAGGGGCACGGATAAACACACTCAACGTGCTTGCGAACAGCAGCCCCATAACCCATCTCTTACTGGCGAATTTGTTGAAGGCGGGAGGCACAGCCGTCAGTATTTACGAGCGCAGGACGCGCAGGGAATTGAACCTGATATTCTGGGGGCACACGGGAAGGCTTCCAAGTAGCCACTCCTGTTTCGCTGTGTGTGCAGCTTTCCTGCACGTAGAAGGTAGGACGCGTTCACTCCGTCGGTGGGGGGAGGGCTCGGTTACACCCGTTTTGTGTCAGTGCAATGACCTTGGAAGAGAGCACCAGATGGTCAGCCAAAGCCACAGTGAGGATCCAATCAGATACCATTTTAATATGAGTTTCGTGGTCCAGAGACAGGAAGGGGCGCCTGGGTGGCACGGTCGCCTGAGTGTCCGGCTCTCGGTTTCAGCTCGGGTCATGATCTCACGGTTTTATGGGTTTGAGCCCTGCGTTGGGCTCTGTGCTGACAGCACGGAGCCTGCTTGGGAGTCTCTCTCTCTCTCTCTCTCTCTCTCTGCTCCTCCCCTTCTCATTTGGTTTCTGTCTCTCTCAAGAAAAACAACTAAACAACAACAAAGAGACGAGAAGACCAAAGCGTACAGAGTTCCGATAGGTTCAGAGGTTTTAGAACTAAGTGGAAAAAGAATATAAAAAAGACACGTGTATCTTAGGAGCCTGTTAGGAGGTGGAGGAGGGAGACGTGTCCTCCAGACTAAGGGGACCACTTACGGTTTTACTCGGGGGAACTTCCCATCGGGGGCGCCTGTGCGCAGAAGGCCCTGGCCGCACACGCCCATCCCCCACAAAGCCCGAGCCGCCTTGTGGTGACGTCACAGGGGGATTACCTAGAGCGGGGCCACCCGTGCACCAGCGGCAAGGACAAGACTGAGGACTCAGGTGGTCAGGTCCGCCGGCGCTCCTGCAGAGCACAAGGGCCCTAAACCCGATCTGTGAGCCCACAGACTAACAGCCCAGGGGAACGTGGACTCGGATCCCGGGGACGTGGGCAACGTCACCATCACCGGGGGTTGGAGTTGCGATGACCTTACGACAAGTATAATCGGGGTTCAAGGCATCCGATGCGTGTTCCCAACAAGTGGTTTAAATTTCGGTTTCAGTTTACTTACTTGTTTTCCCCCCAACCCGAAGCACACCAAGAAGGCAAACTCCCATGTCACGCACAGTGGCGCCACTGGTCCCGGGGAAGACTGAGAAGTTGGTGTAGACAGGATTAACAGAATCAAAACCACAGTGACGGTACTTTCGTGGTGAGGAATCTGTACCTGTTGGTATTTTCAATATTTATGATATTTAAGAGACTTGGGGCTCTTAACACCTGAAGGTCAGCTTTGGGACTCTGACTTACAACAGGAAGTGGGGAAATTGGTTTCAATTTATGATTTTGAGTTGAAATTCAGCTAAGTTGATATATTTGAAGACATAAGAGAATTTAAGATCCCATGTATTTGTTTAATTATTAGATTTATAAGAATTGTTGCAAGATTTGAAGAAGGTTTGGCGGTGAGGTAGCTGAAGTACATTAACTCTGTAATGAATATTATTATACTTGAAAGCGTTTACGTCAGTAGATAACCAAATGCTATTCAAAGACCTTTTAAAAATTATTGTTAAAATCTGTTAGACTTACACATTGAAAAATTAGATTTTTAAGCTGCCCTTAACCTGAGGAACTCGTATTCTGAGAACAGCCCCACAGGTAGGCATGGTTATTATCTCAGATGCGAACGTGATGAACTTGAAGACTTAAGTGACGTCCCCAAGTCTGCAAAGTCAGGTGGTGGAACTGGGATTTGAACTCAGCGAGGGAAGAGGGAGGCGAGGCCTGCGTGGGCCACCTGCGTCCTCAGCGGGTGTGAACGAGCACCCAAGAGGACGTCTGGGAACCGCAGGAACACACTTTGCTGGGGAGGCAGTGAGGCCACTGAGCTCACACCACGTAGCTGTGGCCTTGACAAACGTGACCTTGTCTTCTAGTTACAGGCTGCGGAGGCTTGAGAATTTGGGTTACATCTGTTATAGCTTTTTAATGTTTGTTTATTTTTGAGAGAGAGAGAGAGAGACACAGAGCATGAGCAGGGGAGGGGCAGAAAGAGAGGGAGACACAGAATCTGAAGTGCAGAGCCTGACGCGGGGCTTGAACTCATGAGCCGTGAGATCATGACCTGAGGCGAAGTGGGGCACTTAACCGACTGAGCCACCCAGGCGCCCCCATCTGTTACAGCTCTTAAAGCTCACAGTGGCTTTGACAGGGAGACAGGCATTCTATGTTTATGGATAAGCAGAGTAAGGGTGTTGAGGCCCTGTGACAGTCGTATCGTTGGCCCTCTTCATCATACTGTCCTCTTACACTTTAGTTTCTGTTCAGATTGTTTTGTATTTTGCACTTATTTTAAAGTTTACTTTGAGAGAGGGAGAGAGAGAGAGCCTGCGCATGCATGAGTGGGGGAGGGGCAGAGAGAGAGACAGAGAGAGAGAGAGAGAGAGAGAGAGAGAGAGAGAATCCCAGGCAGGCTCCACGCTGTCACCACAGAGCCCCACGCGGGGCTCGATCTCACGAAACGTGAGATCATGACTTGAGCCAAAACCAAGAACTGAGCCGCCTGGGCACCCCCACTATATCTTAGACTTATTTGTCTACAAGTTCCGCACTGTAGCTCTTCAAATTCCTAAATATTCACTTAACACTTAATTATTTAAGATGAATATTTAATAATTTCCGACTAACGACTGTTGCTAGTGAGTTCTTACCGGACCATGAGATCGGCGCCGGTCCCGGGTTGCATGGTAATGAGACTGTCCACAAGGTGCCGGCCCTGGATCTCTCTGCCACCCCTTATGGCCTCCGGGTGCAGTCCCAAGAGCTCAGGCGTGTCGTCGTCAGGTAAGGACTGGACGATGTGGATGTAATCCCTCAAGCTCGCCGATTTCGGCACTGGCTGATGTATCTGAACATTTAACCACTTGTTAGTTTTTGTCCAGGGCGATACCTACTTTCCATAATGCGTGTAGATACTTCTTGCCGTAAAATGTATACTATATATAAGTATATAAATACCATAGATAAATTATATAAAATTCCCATAACATTTTCACAGAGGGCTCCCCTTACTTCTGGGTGGCATATTCCAGACACTCCCGTCAAAAGCTACCTCTGGGACGACTGCGTTTGTAAAGTGTGGCTCTGGGATACGCACAGTAACTTTCTTGTTGGGAAAAGAGACAGAAGAAGGGAAACCACTTCGGTTCTGACTACCTGTTGCCTCAGTGACCCACACCCACAGATAACGGACACAATCCAGCCTCAACAAACCGCCTTTCTTCGGTGAAGCTACAGAAGGAATGTGGCAACGATGTTAAGACTCCGTCTGAACACTTGGCGGGGGGGAGCAAAATGGGTGAAGGTGGTCAAAAGATACGAAATCCCAGGTATGAAACGCATAATAAATTTGTTTTAATTGAAAAGCTACTTGATGGTGTGGGAGAGCTCTTCATGCTGGTCACCGGCTTCTTCTTCCTGCGATTAGCTGTGTGGCTAAGTTCCCCTCTGTAAGGCTGACTCTCGTGTCACATCCCCTGGGGAGAAAATGGGCCTTCTAGAACCTATGAGGTGATAATGACGAACAGGACTATGCTGGATAAAGAGACGCCCACGGCTTCTTGGACGCGATCGCTTTGAAACATGGAGCCCAATTCTCTCCCTGCACGGAGGCTAACCGAATGGTCCGCTTCTTGGATAAGCGAGGGGACAGAGGTCAGACCCTGGTCTTTCTGGCCTTGAGAGGATGCATGGGTAGATGAAATGTCAGCTGACATGGTAAATGGTGACTTGTTTTTATGCTGCTGGCAGTTAATAAGAGCCATCAAAAGTGAACATGAAAATCCATTTAAATGCAGGTTTTGGAGAACGCAACTACATTTCAGTGATCAAGTGCTGTAAGTAAATGCCTGTTCCCACCTCATCACTGAAGAAACTGAAGTCATCTTTCAGCACTTCCGGGTCACAGAATTTGTGCAGAAGGGTGTTTAGACACCGCCTGTCCCAGGTGTCCGTCACCCGGCCGCCGTAAGTCACTTCCCCAAGGAGGTAGTGCAGTTTCTGCCACGAAACACCGGTCTGTGCATTCAGGGAGTTCTCCAGCACCTTTATGGCAACCTGTAGAAAATCCACCAGTCTTTACTATCTCAGAATGTGTTTGCAGCCCACTTTGATGTTTGCACGTAAAATCAACAACTCGCAACAGCTACCTGTATTTTCTCTTTAAAAATACCGTTGACCCTTGCACAACTGTGGGTTTGACGTGTGTGGCTCCCCATATATGTGAATTTTTCACCGTTCCCGTAAATGGATTTTCCGTTCCTTGTGATTTTCTTAGTAATGCTTTCTTTCCTCGAGCTGCCTTTATTGTAAGAATACAGTATATGATACATGTAACACACAAAATACGTATTAATTGACTGTTGGCGTTATGGGTAAGGCTTTCAGTCAACAGTAGGCTATTAATAAAGCTTTGGGGCATCAGAAGTGATACGTGGATTTTTAACCACACAGGGGTCGGTGCCCCTAACCCCCGCCTTGTTCAAGGGTCAGTTGTACATGGAAATAGCAAGAGGGATAAAAATATCAGGATATACATCTTCATCCATTCTTTTTTGTTGTTGATCGAATTACTAAATTAAAATTATTACTATTATTTGGAACAGACCCCACAAGCTGGTGGCACCAGATTCGGAAGGCACAACGGGGTAAGCAAGGGGACGTGAGTCTTTGGAGACCCCTGCTTTTCCAGTCAGATCCCCTCCCGGAGGCCCCGGTGGCTTTGGGAGGTTTCTTGGGCCCCTTTACACAGATGTTCTCTGAACTCCCTGCACCGAGTGGATCTCATTCCTGCTTCTCTGACACTCTTCCCCACCTCTCTACTTCAACTTCCAGCTTTCTTCCCCTCCTTCCTTCCCTTTCATCTTTGTTTCCTGTTTTCCTTCCAAAAATGCTAGTCCAGAGTCACCTGGGTGGCTCAGTCCGTTGAGCGACCGACTTGGGCTCAGGTCATGATCTTGCAGCTCGTGAGTTCGAGCCCCACGTCAGGCTCTGTGCTGACAGCTCAGCTGTCCTGCAACTGGACGATATAGCTTGTACGTGCACTTTTCTTTTTATTCCCTCATCCTTAATACGGATTAATATGATTTGACATCACCAATGTGAATTATGTCATTTTCTTATTGCGTTGATCAGAGCTTTTGAGGCGATGCTGAATGTTAATGGTGTAATCAGCATCCCTGTTTGATTCTTTTTGTTTTGTTTGTTTGTTTTTTTTGATTCTTGATGTTAATAAAAACAACTTCAGTGTTGGCTATTTAAAATCATATTTGCTATAGTTTTTTGGTAGTCTTTCCCATATTTAAGTAGTCCCTTATAATCCCTATATATTTTTGAGTTCTTATCAGGAATGGTGTCTGAATTCATAATGAGAGACTTCTTTTTTTATTTATGATATTTATTAGTATATGGATGAACTACTGACAGAAGCTTGCCCATAATGTACCTTTCATCATGCAAGTTTCAGCCCGCTGATGCGCAACTCGAACATACTGCTTTTGAAGTTTCTTCTGCCTGCCTTTTGTGGGTAGGCAAAAATTGATGCCATGTGAAAAATTAAGCAACTCGACACTGTCCTGCCTTTCGAACCCAGATTTTTTTTCTAATTGCTTTTTTTTGTATTAAATATAATGTATTGTCCAATTGGCTTCCATGCAACACCCAGCGCTCATCCCAACAGGTGCCCTCCTCAGTGCCCATCACCCACTTTCCCCTCTCCCCCACCCCCCATCAACCCTCAGTCTGTTCTCAGTGTTTAAGAGTCTCTTGTGGTTCGCCTCCCTCCCTCCCTCCCTCTCTGTAACTTTTTTTTTTTACCCTTCCCCTCCCCCATGGTCTTAAGTTTCTGAGGATCCACATATGAGTGAAAACATACGGTATCTTTCTCTGCCTGACTTATTTCACTCAGCATAATACCCTCCAGTTCCATCCACGTTGCTGCAAATGGCAGGATTTCATTCTTCCTCGTTGCCAAGTAGGATTCCATTGTATATATAAACCACAACTTCTTTACCCGTTCATCGGTTGATGGACATTTAGGCTCTTTCCATAATTTGGCTGTTGTTGAAAGTGCCGCTATAAACATTGGGGTACAAGTGCCCTTATGCATCAGCACTCCTGGATCCCTTGGGTAGACTCCTAGCAGTGCTATTGCTGGGTCGTAGGGTAGTTCTATTTTTAATTTTTTGAGGAACCTCCACACTGTTTTCCAGAGTGGCTGCACCAGTTTGCATTCCCACCAACGGTGCAAGAGGGTTCCCCTTTCTCCACATCCTCGCCAGCATCTGTAGTCTCCTGATTTGTAGATTTTAGCCACTCTGACTGGCGTGAGGTGGTATCTCGGTGTGGTTCTGATTTGTATTTCCCTGATGATGAGTGACACTGAACACTGTTTCATGTGTCTGTTGGCCATCTGGATGTCTTCTTTGGAAAAGTGTCTATTCATGTCTTCTGCCCATTTCTTCACTGGATTATTTGTTTTTCAGGTGTGGAGTTTGGTGAGTTCTTTATAGATTTTGGATACTAGCCCTTTATCTGATATGTCATTTGCAAATCTCTTTCCCCATTCCTTCGGTTGCCTCTTAGTTTTGTTGATTGTTTCCTCTGCAGTGCAGAAGCTTTCTATCTTGACGAGGTCCCAATAGTTCATTTTTGCTTTTAATTCCCTTGTCTTTGGAGATGTGTTGAGTAAGAAATTGCTGCGGCTGAGGTCAGAGAGGTTTTTTCCTGCTTTCTCCTCTAGGGTTTTGATGGCTTCCTGAATGAGAGGCTTTTCTGCATCTACTCATGTGATCATGGAAAGCGAGTTATAGATTTCCAGCTATCGAGCCATTCTCGTGTTCTTGGACTCAGCCCTAGGGGGTCATAGTGCGTTATGCTTTTGATTCATTGCTGAAGCTTATCAATAATTTATACAGAATTTTTTACATCAAGTCCTAAGTACAACTAGCCTGTATTCTTACATATATTATTTTTATCAGGTATTCACATTACTATTATGGTTTCATAGAATGGATTGGGGAAATTGCCATCTTTTTCTAAGGCTTGGAATAGCTTAAATAATATCAATGTCCGTGTCTTAAGGTCCAGAGTGAACTCGGCTGTGAAACCATTTCATTCCGGTGTTTATCTGCAGTGTCTTATAGCAGTTGGTCCACTCAGAACTTTCATATTTTTGGAGTCAATTTTGATAATTCGTATTTTCCCAGAAATCATTGGATCCATACAGATTTTCAAACTTTGTCTTATCAAAAACCAATTTTTGGATTTATTTTTCCGTTCTACTATTTTTTGTGTATTATTTTATCACTATTAAAATTAGATTCATTTGTCCCTTTTGTTGTTTTTTCTAATTTCCTAAGATGACTATGACTTTCCTGCACTTCCTCTTTAATAATGAAGATATTTAAGGCCATAGTTTATTCCTTTCTGAGCATATTTTATACTGTCATAGTTTCAGTGTGAAGTATCTCATTTCCTTTGTGTTTGAGATATTTTGTGATTTTCCTTTGAACATCCTCTTCGATAAAAGACTTATCTCCAGGCATGTTTCTTAATTTCCACCTTAAGATCTTTGGGGTCGAATTTTTAATACTTATTAGATTACGATCCGAGAATGTGGCCCACACAATAATTAAAGATTTTATTCTGTGGCCATGCTCCTGGCTGAACTTTCTACGAGTTCCTTGGATGTATGAAGAAAAACGTGTGCTGCCTACTGGAGGGATGTTGGGTTCTACAAAACTCTTGTTAATCGAATTTGTTGATTACATTATTCTATTATCTGTCTTACTCTTGCTTGTGGGAGTGCCCTAATTCCGAAAGGGGATTTGAAATCCCCCCTAGTGGTTACACAGGAGCACACACCCGTAGCACGCACAGGCATGTACGCGTCCCCACGCACCCACACGCACGTTTGTGCACACGTGCTACCGTGGGCTACGGTCTGCCACGTGTCGGGACCGTGTAATGTCTGAGCGCACAGACGCCGAAGCCAGGCCGCCTGTGTTCGAATCCTGTCCGTTCCCGCGGCTCCCTCAGCCTCAAATGCGGGAGGACGACCCTCTTCCCGGGGCCGACGTGAGGCCCAAGTTCATCAGTCCCCAGAACACTCTCCGCAGAAGTCACCGTTTTCACACCATTGTTTCTTCACACATGTCCTCTTCCTGCTCTTTGGTGCTTTTTCAGATTCAATCCCGTCTTGTCTGATAGTAACATTGCCATTCCTGCTTTCTTGCTGCTTTTATTTTCTTGGCAGTTTTAAACTGTCTTGCACAACATAAGTGTTCTTCTTCTAAGTTGCACGTGCCTCCTCGAGAGGGAGTGTGGCCCGCTCACGTTTCAGACGCAGCCTGAGAAGATTCCTTCCGTAGAACTTTGTACCATTTATTTTACTTTGTCGTTTCTCTCCCTCCTTATTTCTGACAGGTTGGTCCAACGGCTATTTTCCTCTCTCTTCTTTGCCGATTTAGACACACGCGACCTTTCCGTTCCTTCAAGTCTTCTTAATGTAACATTTCTTTTTTCAAGTGACAAGAAGACGACAGCTACTTCCCCGCCCCTAGTGGGAACACTTCCCGCTTCTTCCTCTGCCCGCCCGGCCTCCCCTTCCTGTCCTCGCGGGACCCCGGTGCACACGTGCCCCTTCTCCCCGACCTCTGGGTTCCGCTGAGAGAGGTTAGTGTTTTCAGCCTAAGACGATTATGGGACTTTTCTTGCAGCACGAGCCTTCCTTTTAAATCATCTGTGTTAGCACTTAGACCACTGACGCTCAGCAGTTCGTTATTGTCTATTTAGATTTAACAATGCGGCCGGGCCACAGATTTCCTGCTCTCCACACTCCCCGCTCGGCCACTTCCCTTCATTGTGTCTCCGCCTCGGCCCCGATGCGGTCGCACACAGCTGCTACCCTGTTTGCAAGGACGAGAGCCAGAGCCAGGCTGGGCTGTGCAGGAACCCCTCCCCGCCCCCCCCCCCCATGCAGGAACCCCCTCTGCAGGACCCTCCCCCCCGCAGGACTTCCCTTTGTGCAGGACCCCATGCAGGAATCACCCCCCACTGCGGGACCCCCACACAGTCTTCTCCAGGCCCGGCCGTGCCTGCTCCCCCACTGCCTTCTGGCGGGACCCCTGGCCAGCCTAGCGCCACCAGGGGTCCTCACAGCTCCTGCCGGCTCTGTGAGCGTTCTCAGTCCGCAGACTCCGATCTGTTGTCGATCTGATGTCGTCAGTTGGGGGGGGGGGGGGAAGTAAAACCGCTTTCTTCCTACTTTTTCTCCATCTTCTCAGCCGGAATCCCTGCCGTTTGAAGGCGAGGTTACTCTTCAGACATCTTAATTGTCCCTCGTGATCTCCATCGTTTTGTCATTTCCTTCTCGTGCTTGGGGTGTTCCTTCTATCTGATCTATCCAGCCGTTGACTCGACTTTGCACCACCACCACTGTCCCCCCCCCCCCCCCCCCGTCTCATTTCGTGTTTAGCTCCTAAGTCTCGGTGCGCGGCGTCTGCTGAGGACGGTGTGCGGGGCCTGGGCACCGAGGCGCCTCTGGCCTGCCCCTGCAAACCGGGGCCAAGCGCCCCGACCCCCGCCCTGTTATTTTGTGATAACGAATAACCTTTGGAGGTTATGCAAATCACAAGCAGAGCTGTTAGGACGAAAGTAAGAAGTCCAAAACGGGGGAGGAGGCCGAAGGGCGAGCACACATCTGTTCCACGCCACGCGGGGGCAGCATCCGGCGCTCTTTCGCGGACGCGCAAGTGCTCCAGGAGCACCCACTTGTGTTCTGACGTGCTATTGGCCAGAGCACCCAGAGTTCTGTCCGAGTCCAGTTTACAGAAAGCCGACGGCCTGCATGTGCTTCCTTCTGAGAAGAACGCGGAGGAATTCTGTCCCTCGGACACACGAACGGTGTCCGGCTCATCGAGAAAATTACAGACCAAAGGCACAGTGTTATTGCCTGTAGGGCATTTATCACTTTGGGATGCGACTTGGCAATCGTATTTCATGACTCTCTCTCTCTCAGTATTTCCAGAAACTTCTTTCCTATATTTTTAGAAGTCAGTTTTACCATCTTGCTGCCTCTTCCATCAAGAAGGTAAAAAGAAACTGACACGGGCTCACTTACAAACATCATGTGTGTGAAATACGTGCATGTGTGTGAAGCGTGTATATCCTTTCGGGCTCTTACAATTTTCTGTTCCGTGGCTTGTTCCGTTTCCTGTTCTTTCTCTCTCTGGCCACTGGATCGCATTAGGTATGTGATTTTCTCAGTCTTGCCCTTGGGGCTCAGGCCCAGGTTTTGAGGGGCTTTCGGGGGCCGTAGCCTGTGTGTGGTGGAGAATGCACCGGTGCTTGGCCCCGTGGGCCAGTAGACACGGTCACCTTGAGGGTCCCCCAGCACACCCCAAGCTGCCTGACCACCAGCTGGCTGGCCGGGCGCTCCCCCTAGTGGGGGGAGCTGTGTCCAAACTCAACTTCCCAGGGAACTAGAAGTTCCCACTTCCTCAACGAGGGGGGCTGTGCATAAATCCAGTTTCCCGCAAAGCTCCCAGAACTTCCAGACCGTCGGCTCGGCACCCGCAGGGCCTTTCCCTCCCACTGGCAAGGCTGCTGTCGCACGCGCCGCACAGGGAGGGGGAAGGAGGGAGGGGAGGGAAGGTTGTCCTCTTCTGGACAACAGCGCCATGATGTAGCCAGCTGCGTCCGGCTTGAGCAAGCCTCTCTGCAAAATGCCAAGAGAGCATCAGCACCCCGGGCATGCCAGCCATGAGCCAAGTTCACACGCGCTCTGGGGCGACAGAAGACCTGCTGACACCGGGCCACCCACTTCCTACGTCCGTTCCCCTGCAGGTGGTTTAGGATACGTTTTCTAGAAAATCATCTGTAAGAGAGATGAGTTATATATACACGCAGAACGAAACCCTGCTGACGGGCTCGGTTATAACCAATTTTCCTGATCAGTCCTATCAATGTGACTCTTTCTTTCTAAATCAACGATAATAGGAACTCTTTGAAGAATTTTGATACAGATTACCAAGTTGCCTTCCAGAAAGTTAGTGACAGTTCCTGCCTCTCTGTGCCGTTGTTTTAGCCACTGTGGTTGCGAAAGGTGGAATCTCCCTGCGGCTTTAACGAGCATTTCCCTGGTGGCTGTAGGAGCCCGCGTTCTCCAGAGAGCCAGGTGAGGAGCACACATGCAGAGAGACTTGCTGTTAGGACCTGGCTCACGTAATTATGGAGACTGACAAATCTCCAGACCTGTGGCAGCGGACGCAGGAGAGACGACGGTGTACTTCCTGTCTGGAGCCCCCGAAAGGGCCGATGTTTCAGTTCAAGTCCAGAGGCTGGAAAAAGCCAGTGTTCCAGCTCAAAGGCAGACAGGCAGGAGGATTTCCTTTCTGTTCTAGTCAGTCCTTCGACCGATTGGACGAGGCCCACCCACATCGGGGAGAGGGATCTGCTTTATGACCTACCGGTTTGAATATGGATCTCACCCAGAAACATCCTCACAAACATACTCAAAACAACGTTTGGCCAAATACCTGGGGGTCTTGGGGTCCAGTCAAGTTGATATGTAAAATGAACAGCACAACTACTAATGGAATTGAACAAAGTTTCATCACCTGATTGCCTTTTTGTATTTATACTGTGAACTGCCTCTCCGGGTCCTTTACCCATTGCGGTGTTTTCTTTCTCTTCTTAATTTACAAGAAATCCTCATACAGTTAGCATATTGGCATATTAGCCATTGACATAGTAGATGCTACAGGTATTTCCCCCAATGTGTTGTCAGTCAGCCTGCTGACTGAGTGGGGTTTGGACAAAGTGCTTGAGCCCATATCCCTTGACAAAAGCCCAGAGCGCAGCCGTTCGGTGTCCTGTCTGGTGAGGGGCAGAGGCACATACTCTGACTTGCAGAGGGCGTGAGCGCCGAGAAGCCCAATGAGGACGCAGAAGAGGCGGGAGGGCGCCTGTCCGGGCGGGTCTAGGTGGTGGACACCCAGAGGCGGCATCAAGATTTTGCTCAGGTTTTTGGCCTATAATCTAACCTGGCGAAAGTTTAAGCAGGCGTCGCCACATGTTTACCTTAGCAATAAAAACCACCATGCATTAGGAAGCAGAGAGAAGGTTCTAGACAGAGAATAGTAAAGAAAGACTCCTAAGCTGTGCCCCCCCCCCCCTCAGTGGGTCAGTGCGCTCTTTCCTACTTTACACAAATCCAGCAGAAACCGCAAACATTTCGAGCGGTTTCTGTGAGTCACGCACTGTGCTACGTGACCTATGTTAACGAGCCTGCCTCCTTCAGTGCCCTTTCGAGTGGGTGTAACATCTGGCTTGCCTTCCCTCATCCTGCTTTTTCCTTTCTTGGTCCAGGACCAAGACCCTGAGAGTTAATGAGCTCACCCAACAGAGTAAACACTCGTACATCTATAAGCGGGAGAGCTGTGATCTGTTTCCAGAAAAGCCAGCACGGAGACCCAAGCTTTGAAACATTAGCCTTTGTTACCTAGTTACGGAGTTCACTGTCCGTGTACTTTGTATATATTGTTATTCATTTGTTGTTACTGTTTATTTTGAAGGTATGGCACTTACCTCCAAGTCTGAAGAACTAAATTTGTAAGCAATATTCCAGCCCAGTGTTCCATAATTTTTTCTCTCATTGATTAGAGCATTGAAAAAACATAAGCCGAATAAAAGCTTTTTCCACCACGGTCCACAGTCCAGTTTTTCAAATCTCTCTTCTGTCACCACTCCACTGCCACTGTATCCAAACGTCTGCAGTAAGTTACTTTTCAATCCTTGCGGATTTTCCACTGCAATCTTGAGAACAGGTGTGAGAAGGACAGCACGTGAGACACAGGCACCAGGTCTAGAGGGGACAGAGCGGGGCAGGGAACTGGCTAAGAGGGCAAAACAAAAATCCCGGGTTAATTCTTTTTTCACTTGAAAGTTTCCATAAGAGGACTGTACCAGATTTCCTATTGTTCCAATTCAGATTTTAAAACGAAAAGTGTAACACCGTCGGGCGCCTGGGTGGCTCAGTCGGCTGAGCGTCCGACTCTCGATTTCGGCTCAGGTCGTGATCCCGGGGTCGTGGGTTCGGGCTCCCTGTGGGGCTCTGTGCTGACAGCGCGGGACCTGCTTGGGATGTTTCTCTTTCTCTCTCCCTCTCTCTCCAAATAAATAAATAAATAAACTTCAAAAAAAGAAGATAGGACTCAATTTAAAAAAAAGAGTGTGGCTGTTAACTGTTGAAACCGTGAGGTGTCTGCAAAGCTCCCTTGTGTGCACGTTGTACACAAACACAGACGCGTGCACGCGTACTCACACATACCAGCTGCGTGCATGTGAACGTGTGAGGATCCGTGGGTGGGAACGCGTAGGTGATACACGGACACGTGTGTACGTGAACGGCAGGTTTCTGGGTCAAGGCTCAGACCGACCATTCGCAGAGCCGCTCCTGGTGCCAGGCTCTGATGCCCCCCAGGGCGACCCAGTGGGAGTCGGATGTATCCTGAGTGTGCAGCGGGGTCTGTGTCCCGCAAGAGGACCTCGCTGCTTATCTGGAACGGCCAGTGTCCGGCACAGCAGCCCCTCCTTCCAGGGACAGAGAAACGCGGGTTTGCCGGGGAGCACAATCAGATCCTCTCCGGGGAGAGAGGAGGAGGGACCGGTCCCCGCCCCGGAGCCTAAGACTCTCACACTGCGGCCCGGGGCCTGGAGAACGCCCAGTGGAGTGGGTATTCCGTACCTCCCAGCATGCTGACCTTTCGAATACCCTTCACTGCAGATGGCCAGCAAGTTTGGCCGAGAAAGCCCTGAGGATGCGGAAATGAGGAATTTTCGTTGTGTTCCCTGTCATCGCTGATCTTTGGAGACTCCTGCTCGTGTCTCGCACCCGCGTAAGGAAGCATATGTGAGGGGGAAGGCGGGAGGGAGAGCGGGGGCAGGTGGGGAGAGAGGGAGAGAGAGAGGGGGAGGGAGAAAGTGCGACCCTGGGGAAGAAAGTTGCTAATATCTGAAGTGAAGCCGTGGCTTGCTAATCGCAGCGATGGACCTGCTTGAGGTGGAATGTTCCGCGAGGCCGCCCTTCGGGCCCCTGTCCCCAACACCTGCTCTCTGGCCGCTCTCTGCCAGAGCCTTTCCAGAGAATAAGCTGTCGGGTGACGGCAGCAGAGGCAGGAAAAGCCCGGGCCAAACGGCCAGGCAGAGGACACACATCCCGTGCTCCGGTTCACAGCTGCCGGAAGTCTAAGCATCCCTGTTTGAGAAAACGTCCAGCGAACTGTGAGTCTCTTGGAGGCAGGGATCTGGCCTGCTGTGTTAGTGTCCCTCCTGGACCACCGTGCAGGGCCGAGCGCAGAGGAGAGACTCAGAGTGCTACACTCAGCACCCTCTTCGAAATCCGAGTTATGAACACAAGACAATTTACATTCAGTGTTCCTCAGTCAATACCAAGCCCCGTCCTGCTTTGTCCCTACCTTTATGCTCCTTTGAAGAATA
Organism: Panthera tigris; assembly: GCF_018350195.1. Lineage (NCBI taxonomy): Eukaryota > Metazoa > Chordata > Mammalia > Carnivora > Felidae > Panthera > Panthera tigris. The sequence continues at coordinate 2,163,114 of NC_056678.1, read as the reverse complement.
GGAATCAGGAAAGAACTGCCCGACCTTGAGCTTAACCACAGCCTGAACTCAGGGTCCACTGTCACATCTGGGCTATTAAATCTGCAAAACAGAAGGGTGATAACCTAGTTTGATGAAAAACAGTCAAGCCAAACCAACATGTTTTTAGGAATCCCAGAATCTCTATGTTGGAAGTGACCTAGAGCTCATTTAAATAATCGTGTATGAGCCCCCCAGCTCTCCCTCTCCTGCGACGCAGGGATTTGCATAAGACCCAGTAAGGCCCAGCTTTGAAAAGTAGTTTTTCCACCTGTAAAGCTCAAGAGTGCTCACTGCAAAAATCCTTGGAAAAAGTACAAATTAAGAACAAAGTGAATGAAGTGTTTCCCCGGTCAAATCTGGAACAACAACGTCGAAATAAGTGACGGTGGCCACAGATTATCCATCGAATAAAACAGGAATATGATTGATACAAAGAAGCCAGTGAATAAATGCAGGAGAAGGTAAGCCTCCTCCTTAGGAAAGAACATCACTTAATAAATTTAGAAGGAATTGTGGAATTAGAAAGTCACTGTTTGGCAAATAATAAAGCCATAATTCAGTCAAAAATTCCCAATGGTGGTGCCCGGGTGGCTCAGTCGGTTGAGCGTCCGACTTCGGCTCAGGTCATGATCTCGCGGTTCGTGAGTTCGAGCCCTGCATCGGGCTCTGTGCTGACAGATCAGAGCCTGGAGCCTGCTTCGGATTCTGTGTCTCCCTCTCTCTATGCCCCTTCCCAGCTCGCATGCTCTCTTTCTCAAAAATAGACGTTAAAAATTAAAAAAAAAAATCCCAACTGTGTGCTCTCGATACGATGCACCAGGGACACAAATGTACTGCGTGGCTTTTCTGCAATACCGCGTAACCACAGTCTGACCGTGAGAAAACAGCAGGCAAACCAAACGGGTGGAACCGGCTGGTACTTTTCAGAACCGTCCAAGTTATGAAAGACAAAGACTGAGGAACGATCTAGAATAAGGAGGATTTAAGAGCCAAGAGAGCTGAATGCAATGAGAAATCCTGAATGAGAACCCGGACCAGAATTTTTTTTTCTTTTTTCTTTCTTTTTTTTTTTTTTTTTTGCAGTAAAAGATGTTATTTGGGGGCCAGCGGGCTAGGCAGGACTGAGGTGATCAGATCATCGGTGAGCACACTGGCGTGTCTGAGGCGCCAAGCGGCATCATGTTCTCAGCTGACTTCCAACGATTCAGAAAAGAATTACATACAAATGTATGAACAAGCGAAAGACAAGAAATGGCCAATGTTAACAACTGGGAACCAGAGGGCAGGGGAGGGGAGCGGTTATCCCGTTCGTGCAGCTTTTCTGCATGTCTGATTATTTTTGTCAAATGTGCAAAACAAATCCAAACAACAAAAGCAAAACAAACGAACAGTGAAACAACCCCACAGAACCCAAAAGACAACAACAACAAAAATCAAACACAGAATTAAACAGAAAAACAAAAATAAACTAAAACCCTGGGGCTCTGGCTGGCTCAGTTGGTCGAACCTCTCACTCGGTTTCAGCTCAGGTCACGATCTCACCGTTTGTTGAGTTCGAGCCGCACGTCGGGCTCCGTACCGAGCGCGGAGCTGACCTGGGGTTCTCTCTGCCCCTCCCCTACTTGTGTTTTTTCTCTCTCTCTCTCTCAGAATAAATACCCACCCAGTAAAATCCCACAAACTAGGTATAAGTACGCCTTTCCTTTCCTCTTTCTCTTTTTTTAAATAAAAACACTACACCGTAATACAGTTTGTAGCCTGATAGTTTTCCTTAGTAATATGTTGTGAACACATTTCCTTAACTCTTAAATCTAAGAAATTTGCTTCACAGTTTTCTCTCCCATAGTAGGTTGTAGTCTTAAACCCTTAAAGGCTTAATTTGACAAAGAAGTGTGAATTCCTCTTAATTATACTCTGACTACATAGACTGCTTTTTTTTTTTATGCGCTGTTAACTACTTTTATTAAGCTTCTGAAATTCTGTTCTGAAGAACATTCCTCTAATTTCTCTTTTTAAAAGTTTTTTTTTTAAGGTTATTTATTCATTTATTTTTGAGAGAGGGAGAGAGAGAGCAGGGGAAGGGCAGAGAGAGAGGATCCCAAGCAGGTTCTGCACCGGTGCTGAGTCCGATGCTGGACTCGAACTCACAAACTGTGCGATCATGACCTGAGATGAAACCGAGACGCTCAACCGACTGAGCCACGCAGGTGCCCCAACTAGTCTCTTTTTTTAAAATGATACATTGCTATCTGCCATTCTGTTGTTCTCGATCTTAATGCACTTTGGAAGGCTGACCGACGTCGTCTGGTCCCTCCCGCGCACAGTCCCTAGACTGATTCTTGGCAGGTGCCCTGTTGGTAGCGTTCGAATGACTAATGAATGAGGGGCGTGGCGGGAATTATCATGTCACCTTCCAAGGTTTACAAGTACTGAAATTACACCACTGAGCAGTCTTGTCTTCTGGCTCTCAAATGACAAAGTACATACGAGAAGGAAATTATTAAGAACTTTGTAAACTGCTGAAGGCACAGGAGTCAGAACAGAATGGACGATCCTAGCGAAGCTTTTAGAAATTTAATCGAGGCAGGTGCATTTGGCTTCTGGTTCCCTGTGGGTGTGCCCAGCCTTAGAACACAGTGTGAAGGGGAGGGCCTTACACGCACGCATGCGCACACATTCACAGGACAGCGCCGACCACCCAGGTGAGGCCGACACAAGTGAACCGTTGGAGAGAAAACTATCGATGGCAACCGGTTAAAGCTCGACCAGTTTAAACCCCGCCCACCGCCGCTCCGTGTTAGCATAACTACCTTCCAGCTACTTCCACCGCCAACAAGAAGCCCGAGCCCCGGGCAGCTTCTGCCTGAGTGAGCGTCTCTTTGGGAGGTCCAGTCTGGACAACGGGACCAAGCCAGAGAAAGTCAGAGGAAGCGCTAAGGATAGGCCAGAAAGGAGGGACAGGAGCTGTTTGGAATCGGGTAGAATGTTAAAATCTATGGTTTGGATGCACACGTGTGTGCGTGGGGCATGTTTTCTGCTGAGAGGGAGGGCTGAGGAGGAGAAAGTGGTCAACGGAATGGAGAGCAACAGTCAGGGAGGCTTTTGTTCCCTGTAAAACCGACGTATTCTTAGTGGAGTTTTAAAGTTCTTGGGGCAAAAAGAACCCAGGTAAGAAAGCTTAATTTTCCCCCGAGTGGCCCGGCACGTTATTTTATTATTGCTTAAATGCGTTCATTTCCACTTTCAGCTCATTGTTTTTCTTTCTTTTTTTTTTTTTTTTTAAGATTATTTATTTATTTTGAGAGAGGGAGGAGGGAGGGGCAGAGAGAGGGGGAGGCAGAGAGAATCCCAAGCAGGCCCCACACTGTCAGCACGGAGCCCGACGCGGGGCTCGAACTCGCGAACCACGAGATCATGACCTGAGCCGAAATCAAGAGTCGGAGGCTCAACCGAGGGAGCCCCCCAGGCGCCCCTCATCCCACTGTTTTGGTAATCAGCGCATCCCTTACCAATACACGGAAGCCTCTTACGATTCTATGATGGAACAGAGCCGTGGCATGAACGACGTGGCGAGATGGCAGTTCTGGAGGAAGACCCACCGTGTGGGGCTGCTCAGGGCCTTCACAATGACCTCTTCTGCCTTAGCGGCCTGGCCACGGCCCAGGGAAAGCACCGTCACATGCTGCGTTCTTCCTTTCAACTCTTGCGCAAACTTCAGGAGCATGTTGGTGAGGTCAGTCCCTGTAACAACGTGGAAACGTGCACCCTGTTGTAAATACATTTCGTTCCCTCTTAAAAAAATGCAACCTAGTGATGACGGGTTGTGGCAGGAGGCGCGGTCACAGAGGGGAAACTACAGGGTTTGGATCAAACACGGAGTTCAGATCTTGGTTCTGCTACTAACTGGGTGGCCTGGGTTTTCTAACATATGGGGGTGACAGTGCCTACCTACAGCAGTGACTGCTGGTTATCTATTCCAGCATCTAGTTGTCCCCCGCTCCTTAGCAGTCGACCCCAATGTTACCCAAGATGACTGTGTCCCCAGCTGAAATATTTCATTTTTAGCAGCTAAGTACGGGCATCTAAGTTGGTAGCAGTTTGTTGAATTGTTGTGTAATACTTCCTTTCTTCCATTCTCTATATTGTTTGGAGCGTGGGCGTGAGGGCTGGAGCCCTGGCAGCCACCCTGGGCTACGTCCTCAGGAAATGCACAGCACCTACTATGAGTGTGTCAGGCACAGAGTGGCTGCTTTACATGAAAGGTTAGAGAGACAAAGCCTCCACAAAGACACACTTTCCTAAGTCTTTTTTGCCTAATAGAATCAAAGTTTGAAAATGGTGAATTCTAAAGACATATTTGATCTGGAGATGATGAAGAATGAAAGGTGAGTTAAAATACTTTGCTTAGGGTCTGTTGGGCAAAGACAAGGGAAAAAGCATTTGGAGCTTTGAGGAATACAAGGGCTGGGTGGACGGGACCGCTTTCTGATGGTTTGTTTTATATACATATTCATGAGCCAACATATTAAAACAGTTGATAAATACAAGGGCAATCCCAACTTCCAGATCAATAATATGTGTTTAGGAGATATTTTCTGCACAGAAAATTGGTACCGGTAAGTTTTTCCACGGTTATGTTATGAATCCGGGAAATTGTATTCTTCTTTGTTCTTTTACATTTTTGGAAACATTCAGTCTTCATATAACTTAACGTTTTAATCTGTCCCTTTCCCCAAATGTGTAAGTAAGAATAGGAAAAGACTTTAAACATAAAAATACCCAACACAGAACCTACTTCTCTACGCCTTTTTTTTTAAAGTGCATTTATTTTGAGAGAGAGAGGGAGAGAGAGAGAGAGAGAGAGAGAGAGAGAGAGAATCCCAAGCAGGCTCCACGCTGTCACCACAGGGCCCGACGCGGGGCTTGAACGCACGAACCATGAAATCGTGACCCGAGCCGAAACCCAGAGTCGGACGCCTCGCCGATGGAGCCCCCGGCGCCCGGTTTGGTGAGCGCCGCACGGGCCTCTTACCGTGGGAGTGCAGAAGTATCAGTGCAGTTGTGGCCCTGGATCCCTCATAGGACTCTTGCAGACGAATTCCAGGCCCGAGAGCATATTCGTCTCCCATTTTTTCAGTTACAAACCTTCTCACTGAATTCTTTAGCTGCTCCGGCTGGAGAATTTTGATCTGGAAGAGAAAAGCACCAAAGGCACGTTCCCTGTGGCAAAACGGAACCAAACAAGGAGGCGTTCGTCATGCGCGTCCCCGGAGCTCCGCGGTGTCCCTCGTTCTGGGAAACGGCAGCGGGCGGGTCTGTGCGGCGGGGAGACCGCGGCCACCGCTCGGGGGCCCTCACGCGGCCCTTCCTCGGGGCCTCTGTCTCTCACACCCTGACAGAGATCTTGCCTCGGACGTGAGATCCAGGTTATGGTCCCCGATTTCTCGTGGGCGCGTCCTCCCCGCTCCGCGTCTGGAGCAGGAAGACCCCACCGCGCGTGGGTGCAAGTCGGGAGCACCCTGGCTCCTCTAGTGACAACACGGAGATAAACGGCCCAGCAAGCTGGGTGTGGATCCGGAAAGAACTGTAGCGGGACCGGAAGGTTTTGGAAACCGTGTCCACGTGGTGAGTAGAGGGGCTCAGGGCCCGTCGGAAGAACTCACTGCACCTCTCAGAGGAAACACCTTCGGCATGAAAATCGTTTCCAACGAGCCACTTCTGTGCTCTCTGGGAACTGACCATGGATTCTGTCCTGAGCATTTTCAGCGTCAGAGAGTCCGTCACTTAAGGCAAAGCTGAAACCGTGTGGGTCTGTGAGGGTGCCCTGGGCTGCACCGTGGGAAGTTGCCATTTTTACATGTCAAATCCGTCAAATATCGGCAAAGTCACTGTTTAACATAATACATGTGATCAATACGTCAAATTCGAATCTTTTCTGTTACTTCTTGGAAAAATTAATCTTAATTTTTATTTGACTTAAGTGGAGCGTGTATGTGTGTGTCTATATATATATTTTTCTTTCAAGTCTTTACAAAATTTACTATTTATTTTGAGGGGGCGGAGGGGCAGAGCGAGAGGGAGAGAGGGAATCCCAAGCAGGCTCTGCACTGTCAGCACAGAGCCCAATACGGGGTTCGATCTCACAAACTGAGAGGTCATGACCTGAGCCAAAATCAAGAGTCGGACGTTGAACCCACTGAGCCCCTCCCCGGGCGCCCCTGTGTGTGTATATTTTTAAATGAGTATCGGCCGCACACACAGCATCTGGGGTCTAAGGGCCAAGCTCGGCCAGTGTGTCCAGTGAGTGAAAGAATTAGAATCAGCTGAGGCCAGCAGACAGCGAGGTGTGGTCCCGACACGTCACCACTGAGGGTGTCACCGCCGAGGGTCTGTGCTCCCAGATGTGAGTGTACCCCCCGCCCCCTTACTTTACTGGCCAACAGAGCAGCACTGTAGGTCGGGGGTGTGCTGACCTCTTTTCTAAGCAGCCACGAGCAGTTCTGGAAAGTTTCCTCGAGTCCATGTCCCCCCCCCCCCCCCCCCCCCCCCCCCCCGTCGCCATCCTTCCCGGCCGCTCTCCTGTCTGGCAGGCCGTCACGATGGCGAGCGGTGCGCTGACTGGACCGGGCCTTGTCCTGATGGGGCTCTGCGGAATTGTCCTTCCCCGGGCGCCCCGCCTTCTTTCTAATCTAGTCTCACTTCATCTCGCAGGGGGTGTCTCAGTTTCTGACTCTTACAGGTCAGACCCCGTTTCAAATATCCTAACCAGTTTCTTTGTACGTACATGCAACACTTTATCAGACCAGGTCTTCCGACTGTGGATTTGGGAAACGGGATCAGTATACTCACAAAGTTTGCAGTTCACAAGCGGAGATCATCTGGCGCTTACCAGGCCAAGGAAATGTAGCAGAGGCCTTAACGACCAGTTAATTTCGCCGTGAAGGCAATACATACCCTCGAGTGATACGAAAAGGCAGGAGTTGAAAAATGAAGGCCCTATTTTCTAGAAGACCACTGTCGTTTCTTGCGGCTCCTTTCATTCTCTGTGCGCGTGCGCACATCGCTTCTTCCACAAGGGGCGTCCTACCCGCAGACTGGTGCCCAGCATTCGTGTTAACACGGCTTAAACGTAACTTTGTGTTAGTCTGGTTCTCTCTCCTCGAGACTTTGAAGTCTCGTAAGAAAGATCTCCATAGGTTCAGATTCACTGGTCTGGGACAAATTACACTCGAAATGTTGAGACAAGCAAGACAAAGTGAACACGTCTATAAGCCACATGCAGTGTTTGGGGCAATCACCCTCTGGAGTAAATTTTAAAGTGTTACAAGAATAAAATGTAAGGCAGAAATCGAAGGGTTACCGGCTGTTGAGGCTGCTGTTTGCAGAAGTCGGGGCTGAAGTGGGAGAGAGAGGAGGGATTTCTCCGTCACTAAACTAGATGCCGGATGAGGAAATGAAAAGAGTTTTTTGGGTGATAAGGCTGAATCCAGGATGATGTACTTGGAAGAGGTAGGCGGGTCCTGAAAGGGGCTGGGGAGAAGGACTGTTCATCTCTCAAACGTACCCACTTTCTAAGTCCTCATCCCCTGGGGGGAGGGAGGGGGGAGGGGGGGGCACAGCACCACCGACTGGACCCTCCACACAAAAGAAACAGTAAGGAGCTGACTGCTTCCCTCCAACATCAACATTACTTGTAAAATCCACGTATTTCGCTAATAACAATTTAAATTTGAATGGTTTCAGTTACTGGTAAAGTGCTCAAAACACTGAGAACATCACTACTTTCTTGTAGGACATCTTACCAAAATGAGTCTTTGAAATGGAGTGAGTTTCTCCCAGTGGAAATTCACAGGACTATATATTTCTTCAACTTCATTCAGAAGTTCAGCTAGATAAAATTTAGAGAGAGACACAGAGATGGACAGTCAAATGCCCTGGGTCACTAGAGAGACACCGCGATGAAAATTTTGGCATAAAACTGTCAATTTTTTTTTTTTGACATGGCTGACTTCTTTTAAAGTGAACTTTATTCCTATAAGACCTGAGGAGTCCTCGAGGTCATAGGTGAGGTGGACCTTGGGCCAGGGAGCAGGGCTTGGCCAACACTTCCTAACCTGCTCCGCATGTGAATACATGCTTTCCTGGTGAGTACAAACTGATAACTCTAGGGGTTAGACATTTCTATTCATGGGGCGCCTGGGCGGCTCAGTCGGTTAGGCATCCGACTTCAGCTCAGGTCATGATCTCGTGGTTCGTGGGTTCGAGCCCCGTGTCGGGCTCTGCGCTGACAGCTCGGAGCCTGGAGCCTGCTTCGGATTCTGTCTCCCTCTTTCTCTGTCCCTCCCTTGCTCATGCTCTCTCTCTCAAAAATGAATAAACGTTAAAAATATTTTTTTTAAATATATACAAAAAAGAGATTTCTATTCATAATCTACCTGTAACAGATATGGGACATGAGAATTAAATGGAAACGCAACACGATTCCTAAATTTTGGAAAAACTGACTATTATCCATATCTGGTTGTTTCATGCTGCCACAGGGTCCTCTGGGCTCACCCGCCCCCACGAGGCGGGGAGCCTTCTGGTTTCGCTTCCAGCCATCCCCGACGCAGTCATGGTTTCTACCTACCTCCTATCCCTAGGTATTTTCCTTCCCCAGCGTCTACCTTTAAATACAACTTGGATTATAGAAATAGCTTTTTTGAATAGAGTGAAAATAGGTTTGCTGGTCTTAGAAAAAAAAGCCTACGATACATGAAAGTCTAGTTACAAATGGATACATCGTTTTGTTCCCCCTAAAATAAAAAGATCTTCACTTTACAAAATAATGACCCGGGGGGGGGGCGGGGAGGAGAGCTTCTAAATCAGAACTGGAAGTCAGGAAGCTGTAAAAGAAAGAAAAATAGACGTAACTACTGGCCACACAGACACTTCACCATGGCTGGCACAGACACCATCGATAAATCCAACCGACAGTGACCGATTCGTAAAAATACTTGAACGAACAAGTTAGTATCCTCAACAAAACAAAGCTGACCATCGATTACACCAGTAGTGTTCTTACAGATGGCCAAAAAAGAATAAGCAATTCAGTAGAAAAATGGGCCGAGTACATTAACAGGTAAATCCAAATGGTCAACAAACACCCGAGAAGGTACTTAAATGTAGTGCTGGCCAGGAAATCCAAATTAGAGGACCTTAACGTTTTCAGATTGGCAAAAGTTACCAAAAAATCAATAGCCCTCTTGGAAGAGAGGAAGTCATGTTATCGCTCGTGGAAACAGAAGTTACGCTGGACTTTTCAGACAAGCAACCTAGCGGCAATCTATTACCATAAAAATAATATGCTTTTGATCCACGAGTTCCCTTTCTGGCCGCCTGTCCCAAGGTAAAAGAGCAAAGGAAAGGCCTGTAAGGATGTGTCGGTTCCCGCGAGACAGAGTGGCATCTTGTGGCAGGAATCTGGAAGAAGAGTGGAAAGGAGTGTGGAGGGAGACTTGCTAGGATGTGGGTGGAGGTCAGGGAGCAGGGCAGGGCGCCCGAGGGGCAGACGCGACAGGACAGGTGTGCCGAAAACAGCGCCATCTAGTGAGCGACTTCCAGAGCGCACCTGCTACATAAAACGACCCATAGGACACGGGTGGGGTGCACGTGTGGCGGTGGGTGGCGCAGGAGCCGCCCGAGTTCATGCTCAGTCGCAAGACCCGCGTGAAGCCTGCATTAAGCGACATGAGCCGGGCTCACAGCTGAGCTACGTTCCTCCCTGCGATTTTCTCACAAGATATCGAGCCACATGTGTAAGCTGACAATCCACACGCACGCACACGCACGACTAGGTCAGAGTAGACAGAACGTTGAATGCTCTCTTACTTCCCTCCGGTGGTTTCTTCCTTTCCTCCGCTGGAGCCTTTTCTGGAGAGAAAGGCAGGCTCATCAGGCAATAGACAGCCTTACTGGTTTTGAAAGTGTCCCACTGTGACACATTTGATAGAAGGGACTCGCACAGCAGAGCGAACGGTTCAAGTTCGTGGCTGACGTACAGACACTGCTTCCACGTGGAATCCGACAACCACTGAAGGTGCCGATTTCTGCAAGTTTCATACCTGTCTAATAGAGAATGGTAAAGGAGCATGTTAGAAGAGACGATGTTCTTGACCTTTGAGTTGCTCACCAAAAGCAGACGATTAATAAATATCTGTTGTTGAGGAAAAGCCATGTTATGTAAAAATCAGTTACACAAATGGCTGCTTTTTATTGTGGCAAAAACACATAAAATTTCTCATCTTAGCCAACTGTAAGTGTAGAGTTCATCAGTGTTACGTACGTTCATATTGTCGCGAAACAGATCTCCGGAACTTCCCCTGAGAGACTGAAACTCTGTCCCCATGAAACAGCCCTCCCCCAGCCCCTGGGCACCCCCGTCATACTTCCTGTTTCTAGGATCCCAGCCACTCCAGATACCTCGTGTAAGTGCAGTTACAGTCTTCGTCTCCTTGTGACTGGCTTATTTCACTCAGCACGATGTCCTCAAGGTTCATCCATGCCGTAGCAGGCGACAGGCTGTCCTCCTTTTCAAGGCTGAAAAATATTCCCTTGTACGTATACACCATTTTGTTTATCCATTCACCCATTGGTGGATATCTGGGTGGCTTACACCTATCGGCTGTTGTGAACAGAACTGTCGTGAACATAGGTGTGCAAATATCAGTCTGAGACCCTGCTTTCAATCCTTGTGGCTATGTACGTAGATACGGTATTGCTGGATCATATGGTAGTTTTATTTTTAATTTTTTGAGGAGCCTCCACACTGTCTTCCATTAAGAGTTGCACCGTTTTACAATCCCACCAGTAACGCACAAGGGTTCTGATATCCACACATCCTTGTCAGCACTTGTTATTTTCTGTTTTTGTTTTGTTTTGTTTGTTTTGCAGCAGCCATCCTAATGAGTGTGAGATGATACCTCATTATGATCTTTTGATCTGCATTTCCTGATGATGAAGGATGTTGAACATCTTTTCATATGCTTGTTGGCCGTTTGTGTATCATCTTTAGAGAAACGTCTATTCAAGTCCTTTGCCCATTTTTAAATTGGGTCATTTGATTTTTTTTGTTGTTGAGCTATTGAGTTCCTTAGGTACTCTGTACATTAACTCCTTATCAATATCCTTATTAATATTATATCCTTATTGATATATAATTTGAAATAGCTTTTCCTATTCCACAGGTTGCCTTCTGACTGTTGATTGTGTCCTTTGAGGTTTCTAAGTTCGATGTAGTCCTATTTGTCTGTATTTGCTTTTGTTGCCTGTGCACTGGTGTCATATCCAAGAGATCACTGCCGACTCCAGTATCAGAAAACTTTTCCCTTAGGCTTTCTTCTAAGAGTTTTGTAGTTTTAGGTCTTACGTTTAGATCTTGAATCCATTTCGAGTTTGTTTTTGATTTGGCATAAGGATCCGATTTCATTCTTTTCATGTGGATACCCAGTTTTCCCAGCTCCATTTGTTAAAGAGACTGTCCTCTCCTCCATTGAGTGGTCTTTCCATCCTTGTTGAAGATCACTGGACCATATAGGTGACGGTGAATTTCTGTTCTGCTCCATTGGTCTGCTTACCTGTCCTTATGCCAGGGCCAGACTGTTTTCATTCCTGTAGCCTTATACTATAGCTTGACACCAAGAAGTATGATGCCTCCAACTTCGTTTTTCTTTTTCAAAATTGTTTTGTCTATTTAGAGTCCCTGGGGATTCTACATGAATTTTAGGAAGAATTTTTCTATACTTGCAAAAAGTGCCTTTGGGATTGTGTTAGGAATTGCACTGAATCTGTAGATTGCTCTGGGTTCGTATGGACATCTTAACAATATTAAGTATGCCAATCCATGAACATGGGATGTCTTTCCATTTATTTGTGTTGTCTTTGATGTTTTTCAGTAACGTTTTATAGTTTTCAGTGTACACGTCTTTCACCTCCTCAGTTAGGTTTATTCCGAAGTGTTCTATTCCTTTTGATGTTATTATAAATGGGGTTGTTTTCTTAATTTCCTTTTCATATTACTTGTTGTTAATGTATAAAAAAGCACCTGATGATGTACATTGGTTTTGTATCTTGCAACTTTGCTGTTTTGGTTTACTACCTGTAACAGGGGTTTTGTGGACACTTAAGAGTTTTCTACATAGAAGATCATGTCATCTGTGAACACAGATAATTTTACTTCTTCCTTCCCAATTTGGATGTCTCTTCTTTCTTTTTCTCGTCTAATGCTTGGCTTTAACTTCTGTTGTTAAAAACAAGTGGTGAGAGCAGGGGGCATCCTTGCCTTGTTTCTGATCTTAGAGAAAAACTCAGTGTTTCACCACCGAGTAGAATGTTAGCTGTGGGTTTTTCCCAAATGACTTTTCCTGTGTGGACGTACTTTGCTTCTATTCCCAGTTTGTTGAGTGTTTTTAATCCTGAAAGAGCTGAATCTTATCAAATGCTTTTTCTGCCTCAATTAAAATGGTCATGTGGTTTTTGTCCTTCATTCTGTTAATGTGGTTATTACACTGATTGATTTTTCTTATGTAAAAACGTCCCTGCAATTCCAGGAATAAATTGTACTTGGTCATGGTGTGTAATCCTTTTAATAGGCTATTGAATCTGGTTTGCTGTATTTTGTTGAGAAATTTTACATCTATAGTCATCAGAAATATTGGTCCGTAGTTTTCTTTTCTGAAGGAATCCCTGGCTTTGGTATCAGGTTAACGCTGGTCTTCCAGAACAAGCTTGGAAGTGTTCCCTCCTCCTCATTTTTTTTTTGAAGAGTTTCAGGAAAATGTGTGTTTATTCTTTTTTAAATGTTCGGTAGAATTTTCCCGTGCAGCCATTTGGCCCAGGCCTTTTCTTTGTTGGGAGATTTTTGCTTAATGAGTCAATCTCCTTACTTGTTATAAGTCTGTTCAAATTTTCCATTTCTTCATGATTCAGTCTTGGTAGATTATGTGTTTCCATTTCTTCTAGGCTGTCCAACTGGTTGGCATATAGTTGTTCATTGTAGTCCCCTATGATCCTTTTTATTTTTGAGCATCAGTTTTAATGCTCCTGCTTTCACTTCTGATTTTAATTATTCAAGTCTTATTTTCTTAATGTAGCTTAGACTTTGTTAATTTTGTTGATATTTTCAAGAAGCCAGCTATAGGTTTTGTTTTCTATTTTTTAATTCTCTATGTTATTTGTGCTTCATTCTTTCCTGTTTCTTTCCTTCTGCTAGCTTTGTGTTTAGTTAGTTCTTTGTTTTCGCTAGTTCTTTGAGGTTGTTTGAGACCTGTTTTTTTTTAATATTAAAAAAAAATTTTTGTAATGTTTATTTAGTTTTTGAGACAGAGACAGAGCATGAGTGGGGGAGGGCCAGAGAGAGGGAGACAAGAAGCCAAAGCAGGCTCCAGGCTCTGACCTGTCGGCACAGAGCCCAACGTGGGGCTCGAACCCACGATCCGTGAGATCATGACCTGAGCTGAAGTCGGACGCTTAACCGACTGAGCCACCCAGGCGCCCCTTAAAATATTTTTTAATGTTTTATTTATTTTTGAGAGACAGAGAGAGAAAGAGAGACAGAGCATGAGCAGGAGTGAGAGAGAGGGAGACACAGAATCGGAAGCAGGCTCTGGACTCTGAGCTGTCAGCACAGAGCCTGATGTGGGGCTTGAACTCATGGACCATGACATCATGACCTGAGCCGAAGTCGGACACTTAACTGACTGAGCCACCCAGATGCCCTGAGACCTGTTTTTTTTTTTTTATTGTATGCATTTATAGTTATAAACTTCTCTCTTATTATTGCTTTTGCTGTATCCCATAAGTGATGTATTGTTTTCATTTTTATTTGTCTCAAGATATTTTCTAATTTCCCTTGTGACTTCTTTGACCCATTGGTTAAGAGTATGTTATTTAATATCCACATCAATAGCCACATTTTGGATTTTTCATATGATATCGATTTCTAGTTTCAGTCCCTGTGGACAGAAAAGGATACTTTATATGTCAATCATAGTGCTTCGAGACCCAAGTCTCTAACTTAAGAGAGTGGTTACTTGAGTTTTGGTCCATTCAAAAACTGGAATGTCGTGTAGACATTAAAAGTCTATTTCCTGACAGAGGAAGCTACTTGTGACATGTCATTAATTTGAAAAAAGTTATGTGTAAGTCTGTTCAGCAAAGTCACCTTAAAGAATACAGGAGTATTCCTATACGAGTATGAATGTATGTAAAGAAGACATATAGGGAGGAAAACTAGTGGAAGGAAAAACCACAAAAATATTAACAGCGATTATCTCAGGATTGTGGAATTACACAAGATTCATTTGCTTCTTTTTGCTTCTCTGTAGGTTGTAATGGTTTGCTTAATAAACACATGCTGCTTATATAATAATAATAATAATAATAATAAAGGAAGCTATTAAAGTTTGTTGTTTCTGTAAATACACTGGAGATGTTTTCAGGGTTCCGAGTGAAGGGGATGCCGGTGGGCTGGCTCTTTGGCTGCCGGCCTTGTCTCCTGGTCACAGGTGAGGGGTTCGGGAGTGGGTCCCTGACTGGGGCTGTGGCGCGCAGACCCGCCCTCTCGGACCCGTGGAGTCAGACCGAGGACTGTTGGGCGCTGAGTTGTGGTGACAGCAGTCGCCGCTCTTCTCGTGCTGCTGTGTGGCTCTGCGTACTTTCCTTGCTGTTTCCTGAGATATCCCAGACTCCTTCTCAACATTTTTATTTTATTTTTTGGTTTAAGATATTGAGTTATTAAAAAAATGTTAATGTTTTTATTTTTGATAGAGAGAGAAGCGTGAGCAGGGGAGGGGCAGAGAGAGACGGGGACACAGAATCCGAAGCAGGCTCCAGGCTCCGAGCCGTCAGCACAGAGCCCGACGTGGGGCTCGAACTCGCGAACCCCGAGATCATGACCTGAGCCAAAGTCGGACACTCAACTGACTGAGCTACCCAGGCGCCCCAAGATACTGAGTTATTGTCTCTTTTTCTGCAAGGAAGGCAATCTTAATAAACTCATAAGAACATTTACTGACTCAACTGTCATTTACCAAACATCCGCATACCAGGCTTCAGTAACATAAAAACAAACGAAAAGCAAAACAAAACTATCCAAACGTCTGGTATCCTCAAGAGTAATTCTTTTGCATTTCCTTTCTGACTTCTATGCTCAGCTAATAGTCTCAAAAACTTGACAGAGGACATTCCAAACCAGCCCCTCTTCTCCCTCGGGGACAGCATCAGACGACCTTTAACTGGACACTTCCTGTGACTTAAGGTCCCAACACAGCACTACGATGTGCCATTGAACTGCATGCTTAAAAATAGCTGAGAAGGTGAATTCTATGCTGTGTGTATTTTACCACAATTTAAGAAATAAATATATTTAAAAATGTGCAACACAGGAGGATTTGAAAAGATCCCGCACTTACGTGGTTTTGCTGACCATTTTGCATAAGCATGATTTTTTGTGATTCAAATCTTCAAGGAATTTTCATAAGAAACTGAGGGGGACTGTGGTTAGGAGGGGTAAAGTTTCGCTCTAGGTGGTATTTAATCAGTGTGTGTGTGCATGTGTCCTTAATGACCAGCACTGGGCATTCGGTGTAATACATCAGGATTACAATAACCACAGCAAAGACCATTCATTCATTCATTCATTCACTTCTTCAACAATTACTAAGCACCAATTCTAAGTTCAATGGATGAAGATACAAGGATGAATTACACGTCACACTTGACCTGAAGCTACTTTTAGTTTAGTCCATATAGAAGCACCGGCTTGGAGCACCTTAAACATCTCTCAGGGTTTTTCAGGGAAACACGTTTTTAACAGGTTTTTGCTGAACCCTGAGCAAGAACCTTTTACTTACTGTTAAGTCTAGGCTGGGGCATCACACCTTTAATGTTCGTCAACGTGTCGGAATGTAAGAAGATGTCCCATTCTTCGTCCGGTAGGGACCCGATGTCATCCGGCACTGGACTGCCCCCGGCATTATTCTGCATGATCGTGGTGCAAAGCCGGAAGGAGAAACACAGCTTGTGTTGGTGAAACAGAGCTGAGGACACCACCTAGGGGGAAACGTCACATCAGACTAGCCCTCCTCCTGTACAGAAGTCTGTAAAAGTCACAGAAGAGAAGGTCTCACCTTAAAAACATTTCTTGTCAGCACATCTACCGACTGTTGAAGATGTTTCTCTAAGAGGTGCCTGTCGCTCTCTAACTTTGGTTCCTTGGCGAGGTCTGTGATATCACCAACTTTTTTCTGAGACGTTTTCTCCCTCTTCAGGCCGTGTTCCTGTTCTTTGCTTCGGGGAGCTACTGATCGAACGAACACCTGGCGAAACCAGTCCAGGGAGAACTGGTACATGGCGTTGAGGCGGGCGAGCCCGGCCACGAGGAAGTAGAGCAGGGCGCCTCGAGTCGCGACAGACCGGTAGTGTTCCCGCAGCGCTTGGGTTTCACTTTCTGCTTTTTCTGTCGCTTTGATGCGCTTGGAAATCTCATCTGAAGTCGTTTTGGATTTTCTTAAGATGTCTACAATTTCCTCATCATCTAACACACATGCTACAGACAAAAAATGAATTTGAATGAATAAAAACCATGGGAATGTTAAACACAGTACATTCCCTCATCCTCAAATCTTTCTCTAAAGAGTTTCTTTTTTCAAGTTTATTTTGAAAGAGAGAGAGAGAGAGGGGGGGGGAGGGAGGGAGGAGATGGAGAGAGAGAGAGAATCCCAAGCAGGCTCCACACTGTCAGCACAGAGCCCGATGTGGGGCTCGATCCCACGGACCCAGGATCATGACCTGAGCTTGAAATCAAGCGTTGGATGCTTAACCGACTGAGCCACCCAGGTGCCCCTCTGTAAGAGTTTTTACAGTTGACTTTTTGGTGGTTTTATTTTGGAGATGGGCTCTTAACTGAGTCATATTTCTGAATAATCTGGTTAATAGCATACATGTACCCCCCCATCTCTTCTTTATATTATTTCAGTGTGTGTGGGTTCTATTTTTAATTTTTATAGATTTTTGACAGAGAGAGAGAGAGAGAGAGAGAGAGAAATGAATGAGTGGGGGAGGGGCAGACAGAGAGGGAGACACACAACTCAGCCGAGCTGTCAGCACAGAGCCTGATGTGGGGCTTGAACCCATGAACCGTGAGATCATGATCTGAGCTGAAGTCGGATGCTTAACCGACTGAGCCCCCCAGGCACCCCATGTGCGTTCTATTTTTACTGTAAGCACATAATAAGTAGCCATTCCGTCCGAAGGACGGAAGGAAATGAAAACCAAATTTCCAGAAGAGAACAAGTGCCTCATTATTTCCTGTGATGTACTCTGATATTTTCTATTGTATTCTATTTTGTTAAGTAAATCAAGTTGATAATGACCAAGGAAAGTGATTTCTCATTCCACTATCAGGCTACAACTTATCTTTTGAAAAGGCATTGCTCTAGAAATACAGAATAATTCTATCCTTTTTGAATTATTTAGGACGATTCTCATATTTCCATCATAAATTCTATTATTTTATGGACAAAACATTCCCATTTTCCTCAGGTCCTTTTGTAAATGATAGGATTGATAGATTCCTCACTGTCCTTGATGCTTACCTTGGGACACCTTGGTTTGAAAAGAGCCCTCTTAAAACATGGTACCTAGGACTAAACCTAGCTTCACATGATCATTTTAAGGAATGATGGGATTATTACATTCCACGACCGGGATACCGCATGCTTCTTGATTTCGGTGATGCTTCCTAAGTGATGTCTGGACCTCAGCTGTGGGCTACCTCTCATAGTCCCCACTCTACCTGGGTTTCCCACAGCGGTTGGGGAGCCACAGTAAAGACAGAATACTTACAAAGAGATAGTAAGGATGATCTACTTTACTAAAACTTGGAAAAAGGGAAGAAAAAATGTGTACTGAGTCAAGGAGTCTCTTTAGTTTTTTTTCCAGAACAATTTTTATTATAACCACTACTGGTAAAATTATAACCACTATTAGTAAAAGGTTAGTCTTTACAAAAATCTCAGAGGGGCACCAGGGGGGTTCAGTCAGTTAAGCACCCGACTCTTGACCTCGGCTCAGGTCAAGTTCTCACAGTTTGTGGGACTGAGCCCTGTGCTGGGCTCTCTACTGGCAGCGTGGAGCCTGCTTGGGATTCTGTCTCTCTCTCTCTTTCTCTGCTCTTCCCCCACTTGTGCTCTTTCTCTTTCAAAATAAATAAATAAACTTAAAAAAAAAAAAACCCTCAGACTCTACCACGAGGAACAAGCGGTAGGAATAAGCACCAAAGGCATAATGACACGCTGTGCGGACGTGTGTGGACGTGCGTGGACGTGTGCAGGCGTGTGTGGGCGTGTGCCGATGTGTGTTATCAGAAACAACTTTCCTTTTGTCTCATCAAGTCTGTCTTTGGTTCAATGTAGACAAAAGTTATAGCCCAAACGTGACAGTTGCATATAGCGGTTCATGAAACGGGACTTGTGAGTCGGACCAACCGTGTCTCCTTCTGTGTGTCACCTAAGTCCTACGCGTCCTGCTTTTGCTGCTGACTCATTCCACCTCCCGAGGGAAACAGACGTGACAACCTGGTCCATGTGACTGGTCTTGTCATTAACAGAAGCATGGCTTAGCCATAGGTTACACAGAAATAGCGTAATGGCTGTGATTAGAACAGGAGGGAATGTAGTCGATCCTTAATAGGAACGAAAGCATCTGAGAGCCGGTCGAGCCCCAGAGTCGCCAGTAAAGAGAGAGAACGAACAGGAACCCACCGTTAGATAACAAGTATGTGACCTCAGATGAGCTGCGACCCTGTGACCTATAATAAGAAATATACAGGAGGTCTTCCTCCCGGCTGAGAGCTCTAAAAACCCTGGGGATTTCTAAAGGACAGAAGTGGGTAAGAAAGGTGTGTTTTGTTAGGTTAGCGAGGCGACTCTGGACTCCACCTAAGGACGCGGATCACCTCACCGGGAGGGAGGGCGGTGGACAGAGGGTTAACGTGGCAGCCGCACCCTCCCCGGACCTCGTCTACGCCCACCAGGCTGGTCCGAGTTCCATCCTTTCACAAGAGACCAGGGATCCAGAGAGCAACGGGTTTCCCGGGCTCTGTGAGCGCTGCAGCAAATGAATCAGACCTCAGGAGGGGTTGCTGGAACTTGCGATCTGAAGCCCGTCTGTGGGGAGGGGGCGGTCTCGTGGGACTGAAACCGTAAGGGGAAGGGAATCTGATGCCGGCTCCGGGGAGACAGTGTCGGATGGCGGCGCCCGTAGGACACCCGTCTAGCGTCTCGTGCTTGCTCGCGTGAGCGCACCCCCATCCTGCGTGTTGAAACTGGGGATCCAGGACCCCTTCAGGAGCAGAGCAGCCAGCGCGCCCCAGGAAGTTGTAATGCTTCATCTTTAGCTGTTTAGAAATTATGTTGTTGAAATGTAAAGACTATGGTTTCTTAGCTACCTCCTGCGTTGAAGAGGAACACAGGAATTTCTACTGCTATTGTAATAAACACCATCGTTTAATGGACACACAAGTCACCGCATTATGGCCTTGTATATGTTAGTTATGAATTCGTGGGGAAACCTACTCTTTAGGTCTCCGGTCTAACCTGATACACAGAACAGATGTCAGACAACTGACGTAAATGGCAGAGAACAAGGAGGCACCAACCAGCCTCTGTAGGATTTTTCTTACAACTTCTACTGACTGCCTCGTGGCGAATGTCCTGCGGCATGATGAGCTGACACAGAGGTGGGACCGCATTTCATTTTAGAGACAGGGTGTTTCACCCCCATCAATCAGTTCTCCGGTGGAAACGGCAGATCTGGTATTTTTGGTACCGATTCAGAATAGGGCCCTTCTGGCTTTTCTTCTGTCCTTCACGGAGTTAGCAGAGGTCTCCCAATGCCACGAAATACCTTTACTAACCTTGCACGGTCTCCAGTACATTTAACGTTTGTTCTTCTAGCTCTTCAAGACTCCCAGCATCAAGGGATATACTCTCCGACAACTGGAAACGTTGACTTTCTAAGTGAGGAACTTCGTGAGTTAGTACCGTAGAAAGGAGTTGATCCTGCAAATCTCGGAACGTTAAGGTGAAGTTGATCACGGTAACAAAGTTATAAACCGACGGAGGAAGATGGGGGTTGTCTACCTCTGTGGAGATGAACAACCTAAAGCATGAGAAAGACGCCAGTTATTCAAAGGCCCCGCGGCGGCAGGAAAACAAAGGAAACTAATTTACGAAATAATGGAAAGAAATATTTCTCCCGGAAGCAGACACGGTTAATTTTTAGTGTTGTTCAGCCCTGTATGCAAAATAGGCTCTCAATCTATACTCTGTGAATGAATTTGCTATTTATAACTTAAAATACAGCCGCAGATTACGTTCCGACCATATGTGGTCCCCGCATCGGGACAGAGGAGAGAAAAGCGTTAACTAACTAGTAGGAGCCCTGACCTGCCCTCTGGGGACCGTCAGCACCGTGGTGTCTGCACCGAGTGAGAGCCCCACGGAAGCTGGGGGCAGAGGGTGGCCGGCCTTCTCCAACAGGCCCCTCCAGCTGCCGCCTGGACAGTATCCAGGGTGGGGGTGGGGATGGGGGAGAAGGAAGCGGGAGACTGGTTAACATGGGAGAGGTGATGGTGGCCTGGAGCAGGGTGGTGCCCGGGGGGAGGGTCAGGAGTGATTCTGGGTCTTGTGCGGTCTCCACATGACCCGATACCCCAATACAGCAGGGGCGATTCCTCGTCCCATTTTATAGAGGGTGGAATGGGGGCTGCGAGGGTCCACGTAAGCTGCTCACAGTCCACGGCCAGAAAGCGACAGAGCGGGGACCTGTCGCCAGTCTGCCCTCCGCGACCGTGCCCTCCACCCCCTCCTCACACACACAATTCAGACACGGGCACCGGGCTGTCCACTCAGCAGGACGTTGCTTCATTCATTCCTGGGGCTGTTGCTCAATCCGTAATTTGTCGGCTGTGTCCCGGGGAGTGTTTGTTAAATCAGGGGTTTTAAGTCCTCGAGGGAAAAAGCCTCCCGTCTAACCTTCTTTAACCTCGCGCTTTTCAAAACTACGGGACCCCTTTTTTGAGTGACACCTATCAGATCCCTAGAATGTTGTTTGGAGGAACATAACTGTACTTTGCAAAATGTTTTCTTAACCGAAGGAGGGAGACTGGGAGAGGGGATTCCCGGCTGCAAGGGGGTGGTGAAGAGCCAGACTTTGGGACCCTGCCCGGGGGCGAGGACCCGCTGACGGACAGATCGACCCACTGACCACCAGGACCAGGTGAGGACCCGGCGTGTCAGAGCCCCCGTAGCGCAGTTAAGCGCACCGGGCTGGGTACCAGTAAACCCAGCTTCTAACTCCCCTGTGCTGATCACTCCCTACATAACGACCTGCTGGTTATGAGTTCACGGGGAGAGTGCTTGTCTCTGGCAACTCAAATGTCTCATTCCCTTGGGAACTGCATTTTTATAGTGTTCAGTGTGACTGTATAAAAAGTCCTTGGCGAAGCTGGCTGGTCGGGGAGGCGGGGGGGGGGCGGGGGGCAGAGTTCCTGAAGGTCCCTAACTGCCGGGAACATGGAAACGTTTTCATCGGACCAGGCAAAATCTCTCCCTGCTCCCTCCAGATATCCAGTACGGATTTTGTTTGATAAAGGAGCAGAAGCTTTTCCTGCCAAAATCAGATGTGATGCAAACAGATCAAGTGGGGTCGAGTGGGGTCCGGCTTCCGGCTGGCTGCTGCTCCACACCTTTCTGGGGACCCCTCTTGCCCAGGTTTTATCAGGCACGGCACGGAAAATACTGGTTGGGAACGGCTTGATGAACAAAACTCCGTTCTCTCTTCTGTGTACTGATGAACGTGCCCCGGAAACACAAACAAAACATTCCAAACGCAATCTCACCATTTCCTCCAGGAAAAGCTCACCAGGACTGAGGCACAGGGCCTTCCATGATATCGATCTTAGAGAATACAAACATTTGACTCAATTTAACTGTGAGAGACATTACCTAAATTGGGAATTGTATTCAATCTCAGAATCCTCAACCCTTATGAAATATTGTCCTCTTTTCTGATAGATCTCCTTCTTCAAAATTGCCTTTAAACTTGGAGCTAATGTTTCAGGGAGATTCTGAAAGACCCAACAGACATAAATAAAAAGTTCATCTTATAATAAATAAGTCAGTTGGAAAGTCACAGCATTTAAAAATGTAAATCTTGTTAGTACTTGGGCACCAAAGAAAGCCTGATCTGAGAGAACGGAACATTGACCAGTCACTGTACGTATGTACTTATTACTTTTCCCTTGACAAAGTTACCTGTAATTAAAAGCTTTTAGTTTCTATGCTCGGTGCATATGGTCTATACTGCAGCTGCACAGAATTAGGGGGTCTATGCTCGGTGCATGGTCTATACTGCAGCTGTACGAATTAGGGGAGCCTATTCTCGGTGCATATGGTCTATACTGCAGCTGCAGGGAATTAGGGGGTCCATGCTCGGTGCATGGTCTATACTGCAGCTGCATGAATTAGGGGGTCTATGCTCGGTGCATACGGTCTATACTGCAGCTGCAGGGAATTAGGGGGTCCATGCTCGGTGCATAGTCTATACTGCAGCTGCACAGAATTAGGGGGTCTACGCTCGGTGCGTGGTCTGTACTGCAGCTGTACAAATTAGGGGAGTCTATGCTCGGTGCATACGGTCTATACTGCAGCTGCAGGGAATTAGGGGGTCCATGCTCAGTGCATATGGTCTATACTGCTGCTGCACAGAATTAGGGGGTCTATGCTCGGTGCATACGGTCTATACTGCAGCTGCAGGGAATTAGGGGGTCCATGCTCGGTGCATGGTCTATACTGCAGCTGCACGAATTAGGGGAGTCTACACTCGGTGCACGGTCTACACTGCAGCTGCACAGAATTAGGGAGTTAGGCCATTCCGTCCAAATACCTGCAAGAGGACACTCCCTCCTGTCTTCACAGCATTTTCAATAGTTTGGATGTGGCTGCCGTCCTCCATGGAGAGCTCCTGCAGCCTGGACCCTTCCGTCTGCCGGATCCAGTTGTGAGCCTGCTTATGTGGGTCAATCAGCAGCGGCCACTGCAGGCTGCTCCTGGTCAAGATGGCGTTCTCTGCTGAATACTGACCGAGCGGGAGCCCCTGAGAATGCCACCGGCGGATCTGGAATGAGAGCGTTAGTGCCTTCACTGCTCCGCACGCCTGCTCGCGCTGTCCCTACGGGACACTGAGGCACCCTACAGGGCCACTGCTTTAGAAAAAGCAAATGACATTTAAAAGGAGTGAGGACATGAATCATTTAAAACACTGGGATACGAAATTCTGGGTAACTCTTCGCTAAATTACCCCTTTCTGTTCATCAGGACGGAGGAGCGGCCCTCACAACAAAGATGCGACGGGAGATCGATACGAAATATGACGGGCGCCTGTTCCCAAGGACGCTGGGCTCTGACGCGTCTGTGACACGCGCAACGCCACAGAATCGTACAGATGGCGGCGCGGCGGCCACCGCACTCCCGCCGCCGCCAAGGACACACGTCATCGTCTAGTTAACTGCTGCAGCCCTCACTTCTCGAGGAGGAACTGGGCTTCGCCCGCGGTCGTGCCGTCAGAGTAAGAGGCAGACCGAGGGTTTGACTCCGAAGCTGACTCCAATGGATAAACTTCATCCGGATTTCCTGGCAGTCTCAGCAGGTTGGGAGAAAAAAGCCCAGAAGGCCCACGGAGGTCGGGGAAGGAAAGGACAGCAGAGACATTCCAGGGAGAGGCGCCAGGGCATCCCCGTGAGGAGCCAAGGATACTTTTCAGTTTTGAAAGAAAGAAAAAGATTTTGTTTAAGCCCGTGAAGAACTGTGTGCTCTTGACGTCTACATAGAAGGAAACATGAGGGGGCGAAGAATCCTGAAAACCACAGGGAGTCCCGCTGATTGGGGCACAGACTGCGCCCAAATCGAGGCGTGGAGCAGAGGTCAGCGTGGACAGAGATATAAGCTGCAGACTCAAGTTTCTACTTTATATTATTATTTTTTTTTAAGAAAACTTTATATTCAGTAATTGCTTCTGGATTTTGTTTTTAAATGTGTATTCATTTTTGAGAGAGAGGGCGTGAGTGGGGAAGGTGCAGAGGGGCAGGGATAGCGGATCCGAAGCAGGCTCCGTGCTGTCAGCAGAGAGCCTGACGTGGGGCTCGAACTCCCAAACCGTGAGATCGTGACATGAGCCGAGGTCGGATGCTTAACCGACGGGGCCACCCAGGCGCCCCCAGAGTTTGTATTTTAAAAAATTAATCATGCCCCCGACTTTCATGCTTTTCCTTATTGTCTTACTGAAGTATGTATTCCTATAGTTTCATTTTGCTAATTTTGGAACTTTCGATCAAGGAAAGTTAAAGTATATCCTCTTTTCTGTCTGGCTTCGTGGGTGTAGTGGTCCAACTGTATCCACTGTATGAACACACCCAGGCTTCTTTATTTATCCGTCCTATTGGGGAGGGCACTTGGATTGTGTCTCAAGTTTTTGGCTAAAACAACGCCACAGTGAACGTTCTTTTATATTCTGTTGATCAACATATATACGCATTTCTTTGGGCAGACACCTAGGAATGTTGGGTCTTAGGGTATGTGGATTTTTAATACTTGTAGCTAAAGTCAGCTTTCTAAGATGATTTTAGCATTTTGTATTCTCACCAGCAGTATATGAGAATTTGTTACTCCAGATCCGTGCTGACTCTTAATATTGTTAGTCTTTCAGATTTTAGTCCTTTGGCTGATGTGTTGTGATATCTCTAGAGTTAACTCTCATTCCCCCAATGAATAGTGATGGTAAGCCCCTTTCAAATATTTATTGGCTATTTGCATAGTCTCTTGTGAGCGACCTGTTCAAGGCTCTCGCCCATTTATTTACTGGGTTGAACGTCTCTTGCTCATTGATTGGTGGTTACTGTACCACGGCTAGGACGCTTCGGCCCTTTGTTGAACTCAGGTGTTACAAATATCCTCTCCTGTTCTTTGACTTCTCTTTACACCCTCTCAGTGGTGTCTTTGGATGAACAGAAGGTGTAAATTTTAATGTAATTCGATTAATGTTTTCCTTTATGGTTAGTTCTGCTTGAAAAATCTTTTCTTAACCTGGGTCATGAACATACTCTCCTAAATTATGCTTTATTCCTGTGTCTTCCACAGTTGGGTCCACAGTTCAACTGCAGTTGACTTTTTATGTTTGGTGTGAGGTCATGGTCAAATTTCTTTCTTTCTCTTTCTTTCTTTCTTTCTTTCTTTCTTTCTTTCTTTCTTTTCTTTCTCTCTCTCCCTCTCTTTCTTCTTTCTTTCTTTTCTTTCTCTCTCTCTCTCTCTCTCTCTCTCCCTCTCTTTCTTCTTTCTTTCTTTCTTTCTCTCTCTCTCTCTCTCCCTCTCTTTCTTCTTTCTTTCTTTCCTTCCTTCCTTCCTTCCTTCCTTACAGATATTCAATTACTCATCCCTATTTACTGAAAAGACTACCCATTCCTCCCTGCACTGTAATATCAGCTTTGTCCGTGTGTGTATGGGCCTGTTTTCGGCTCTCTGTTCTCCTTTGGTGTCACTGTTTGTCCCGGCACACATACGGACCTTTAAGACTGTTTACATCTAATGTAATTATGGATATGTTTGGGCTTAAGTTGGTTACTACTATTATGAAAATGAGAAGCCAGTATCTGCTTCTGAGACTTTTAATAGATTGGATAGTCAGTTTAAGTTGAGTTATCACTGGGGGAATCAATCTAAAATTACTCTTTGGGGATGAATTTTAAAAGGGGTATTTCTTTTTTTTAACCTTTCAACATAGATCGACAACAAATATTTATTGATACGTGGATAAATGTGAGGTCTATATTGTTGGCTCTTTCTAAGAACGCTACCTGTGGTTCAGTAAGTTCACTGATTTTATTAATGAAAGGGGTTTCTGGGAGAGAAACTGGCTATACTTCTTAGGGTAGGTCGGGAGGATTACAACGAGTAAGAGGATATTCTGTGGCTTTTGCCCAGAGGATGGGAAAGAGATGGAACTAACTGAGGCATTAGAACTATAATTTAAAAGGGGCGCCTGGGTGGCTCAGTCGGTTAAGCGTCTGACTTCGGCTCAGGTCATGATCTCGCGGTCCGTGAGTTCCAGCCCTGCGTCGGGCTCTGTGCTGACCGCTCAGAGCCTGGAGCCTGTTTCAGATTCTGTGTCTCCCTCTCTCTGACCCTCCCCCATTCATGATCTGTCTCTGTCTCAAAAATAAATAAACGTTAAAAAAAAAATTAAAAAAAAAAAGAACTATAATTTAAAAAAAAAAATTTTTTTTTAAAGACCCGGAACAAATTTCAGTATTTTCCTTTGTTAAAACAAGTTGGGGAAAAGATCTAAGCCAAAACAAAATGCACTTACGCCCCAAATTCAAATCAAGAACAGCAGCCCCTTAACTGATAACAGAAATACGTTAGTACCTCGTGGTTTGGGGCCATGACTTCAATTAAAGAAAAGTTGGGCGACAAAGGGATGCTGTTTTCGGTGCAGAGAGTCTCCCATTTGTTCACAATCAACTGGCGAAATTCTGCTGTCAACGCCCCGCTGTAGACGATGCACGCTGCTGAAAGAAGCACGTCACCCCAGATTCTTTCCAACTTCTTGTCTATTTGATCGATTGTTTCTGGCCATTGAGTCTAAATGTTAACATAAAAGTGAGCTCTTGAAACTTGACATCAAATATGCTATCATGAGACATTTAGGTATTCATGGTCCTCTACTGGGACCCAGCATTGCTACCACTATGACCCTTTTCATCGGTGTTTGCATCAAAGGGAGTAATGGAGGACATTATAACACAAACTGTTTTCTGAGGATAACACGAGTCCTACCCTTGGATTTGTCAACAGTGTCATGTGTGTTAGGGCTGATAGCCATGTCAAATCCTTTGTGTGATGAAGATAATTTTTAACATAACTAGAGTAATTCATTGTATTATTAATGATATTCAATAATAATAGTGATTGGCATTTATCGAATCCTAACGTGTCTAACCGGCATTTTACCTTGAACATCTCACTTGGCACTTCTAATACCCTGTTAAGTAAAAGCCACTGACTTCACTTTCGGAGGAGGAGGTTGAAGCTTAGGGAGGATCAGAGGGAATGGAAAACAGAAGATAAAAGAGCTCTAGAGGTGTTCCTCTCCCTTCCTGATGACATCCCCTCCCTTTCAGCCACCCTTGTTTTATGCGTTCGGCGGGGGTGGTCCCTGCGTTGGACCGGGGAGCTCATGACATACTCATGGACTCTGTGCCCCTCATCAGACAAGGGAACTGACGTCTTGGGAGCAAGAGAAAGTAAGGTCTGATCTGCATAGTCTGTTCCCTCTGTCTTAAGGCTACTTGACCAGGACTCCTTTGTTTATTTAAAAGAAAATTTTTTTTTACATGTATTCATTTTTGAGAGACAGAGAGACAGAGCACAAGTGGGGGAGGGGCAGAGAGAGAGGGAGACACAGAATCTGAACCAGGCTCCAGGCTCTGAGCCATCAGCACAGAGCCCGCCGCGGGGTTCGAACTCATGAACCGTGAGATCATCACCTGAGCAGAAGTCGGACGCTCAACCGACTGAGCCACCCAGGCGCCCCAGGACTCCTTTATTTTTATCAGGAGTAGGAGTGTCTGCTGATCTCAGTAAAAAAGACTGGATGAGAAGAGAGTTTGAGGAGGTACGTGATATGACCTTCAGGGAAAGTGACATCTTGGGTTCGCCAAGCCCAGTAGCCATTAAGGACGGGACATAAAGGCAGAGAGAGCCACACCTTCTCGCCTTCCAGGCTGGTTAGTAAGACAGATGCACACTGCAGGCGCCTGGTGGCCAGTTTCCTTCTGTTTGCTAGCAGCTGCTTTTTGGCCACGAGGTCTTTGTAGGCCGCCTGCAAGGCCAGCACGTGTTCTTCCACCTGAAAGACAGTTCGTTCACTGTTGAGACCAAGTGTCACTCGCATGTTGCCTCAAGAGTTTAACTGTCATTTGTACGCGTATGGTGTGTAACCACTCCATTTACACATCCTGGACAGAGGATTGTGTTGACAAGAAAAATGTAGTAACTAAGTACAGGATTTCTTGACACTAAAGTTACTGTGTAAAATGCCACCTTCCTCACTAGGCTTTCTTACGAGCTTGGCCCTTGAAGATTCATCCTTTTCTGATTTATTTTTTGCACTGAAAATGTTGTGTCACATCCAGTTTCCTTCTCTAACAAAATGACCGAACTTCGTCATTCTAGATACGATGACCAGCCTGGAGGAACCGATGAGTTTTCGAAGTAAGGCTGGTCGGACGAAGTGGCCATTAGACTATCCGCAGGCAGTCAGCCGGAAACACATTTTCATGAACAGCCAATAAGACGATTTCCTTAAATTACCACTTATCTTGCTAGCGCCCTTGCTCAAAAGCATTTGAGCATCTGAGTCTCTATAGAAGTGACTGCCTACAGATATGGCTCAAATTTCTGGTCTTGTCAATAAAAGCCTCCACGGTCTGACCCCAACCCCCTCCTCCCCAATGCCATGTCCTTTCCTGTAATAGTACACTGTAGCCAGACTGCTTTTGTCCACATTTCTGAAACACTCCTTAAACGTGCGTCCTTCTGGGATGTGGCTCCCGTCCTTTCCTAATGCCTGAAACCGTTCCTTAAAGGGATGTAAATCCAAAGCATTCTTTAAAATTCTCACCACTTTGCAGCTGTCACAAAGCCTCAGTCTTGTCAAATCCACAGTTTATAACTGCCATTTGAGAAGTAATTATACATTGCCTGTTATTATCTCTGGAGTTGTGGCCTTAGTATCCTTTTTTTTTTTTTTTTTAATTTTTTTAACGTTTATTTATTTTTGAGACAGAGAGAGACAGAGCATGAACGGGGGAGGGTCAGAGAGAGAGGGAGACACAGAATCTGAAACAGGCTCCAGGCTCTGAGCTGTCAGCACAGAGCCCAACGCGGGGCTCGAACTCATGGACCGCGAGATCATGACCTGAGCCGAAGTCGGACATTTAACCGACTGAGCCACTCAGGTGCCCCCTTAGTATCCTTATATTATCTTTATGTTGTTATTTGTAGTTTTGAAAGATGTTTTCGTCTTCTCAAAATCTTCGAAGACTGTACTTAGCATGGGGACTTGAACACGGCAGTTTCACAAACTGTGTACACAAAACTGTGCTTACTGAACGCAGTTCATAATTTGTGATTTCTCCTCCTATTCTAAACATGTTATCCTGGTGAAAATGCCTAATCTTTAAACACATACACACACGAGCTACTTTTGGAGTGACTAATGATTTACGACTCACTCCTGGTTCACCCGCAATCATTACTCCGTTGCTTCTACTCTGATATAAAATGTTGTAGGGGCGCCTGGGTGGCTCAGTCGGTTAAGCGTCCGACTTCGGCTCAGGTCACGATCTCGCGGTCCGTGGGTTCGAGCCCCACGTCAGGCTCTGGGCGGATGCCTCAGAGCCTGGAGCCTGCTTCCGATTCTGTGTCTCCCTCTCTCTGACCCTCCCCCGTTCGTGCTCTGTCTCTCTCTGTCTCAAAAATAAATAAACGTTATAAAAAAATTTTTTTTTAAAAAAATGTTGTGTTTGCTTGCTCCTTCCCTCCGATTTGATTTTTCTGAGAAAACACTCTTGCTACTCATGGCCGAGCGAGTCATATAAAGATTCAAGCGAACGACTTACGGATTCAATTAAACACATGAAATCTTTCTTTTTTTTTTTTTTTTGCTTTGTACCATCACTTACTTACTTACTTAAATTTTTTATTTTCTTTAGTTCCAGTTTAATGTACAGGGTTATATTAGTTTCAGGTGTATAATACAGTGATTCAACACTTCCCTACATCACCCGGTGCTCATCACAAGTGCCCTCCTTATCCCCCATCTCCTATTTCCCC
This sequence comes from Panthera tigris, assembly GCF_018350195.1. Classification (NCBI taxonomy): domain Eukaryota; kingdom Metazoa; phylum Chordata; class Mammalia; order Carnivora; family Felidae; genus Panthera; species Panthera tigris. The sequence goes on along the minus strand of NC_056678.1, from coordinate 2,133,103 downwards.
CATCCCCCCCACTCACTGCCCTCTGGTGACCAGCACTGTGTTCTCTGCAGTTAAGAGTCTATTTCTTGGTTTCTTTTTCTATTTTCCCCTTTGCTTGTTTGTTTTTTTAAATTCCAAGTATGAGCGAAATCATACGTGTTTTTCTTTCTCTGACTTATTTTGCTTAGCATTATACTCTCTAGCTCCATCCACGTTATCGCAAATGGCAAGTTTCATTCTTGTTTATGGCTGAGTAATATTCCACTGTGTATATATCCGCATCTTCTTTATCCACTTGTCTACTGATGGGACACTTAGGTTGCTTCCATGTCTTGGCTTTGGTAAATAACATTGCAATAAACACAGGGTTGCATACCTCTTTTCGAATTAGTGTTTCTGTATTCTTTGGGTAAATACCCAGTCGTGGAATTACTGGGCCATAATATGGAAATTCTCTTTTTAATGCTTTGAGGAACCTCCATACTGTTCTCCACAGTGGTTGCATTCCCACCAACAGTGCACAAAGGTTCCCCTTCCTCCCCATCCTTGCCAGCACTGTGGTTTCTTGTGTTGTTGATTTTAGCCACCCTGACAGGTGTATGATGGCATCTTGTTGTATTTTCCTTGACAGTCAGTGATGTTGAGCATCTCTGAACACACGGAATTTCTATTATATGACAACACTGTGTTCCCAAGGTAACGTGTTTTAAAAAGCTTATTTATTTCTGAGAGAGGTCGAGAGAGAAAGCATGCGCACATAGATGGGGGAGGGGCAGAGAGCGAGGGAGAGAGAGAATCCCAAGCAGGCTGCGTGCAGTCAGTGCAGAGCCGGACGTGGGGCTCAAACATGGACCATGAGATTCGACCTGAGACAAAATCAAGAGTTGGACCCTTAATCAACTCAGCCACCCAGGTACTCCCCAAGGTAACATTTTTAAATGAATGTTCATGTAATATAATATGTTCTTGTGCTATTGATTTCCCCTAAGTTCCCTAGAATTTTACGAACTTTTTTTTTATACTAGGGCACAGATGAAAAAGAGACCTATTTTTAAAATGGGAGACAGAATATAACTCAGTGAGGAGAAAACCTCAGTGAAGGGCTTAAAATCAGTGGAGTTAACTACTACACTCACTTTTAAAGTATTAAGTGTATCTGTCAGTATTTTATATACATATATACATTTCAAATACACTTGTGTGAGTTCAATGAGTTAACATATTAGCAACTTCTCATGAAGGCCATGGTTGTGAGCTGGAGGGGAATGGAGAGTATCAGTGAGTAAGGTTCTGATTGAAATTTAGACTTTATTTTTTTCTTGCCTACTACTTGATAATAATAAAAACAAATAGTATTATAAATAAGTATTTGTTGGGTAAATGAGTGAAAATATAAAAAATACACAAAAAATCGTGAGGATCATGGGAATTGAGTACATACCAAAATGGAAGACACCACGAGTCAAGAATAAGTGAAAGGGAGTTTCAGTCCCAAATGGTGAGATGAGGAATCTGAACTCACCTGCTCCTGTGGCCACACCAAGCCTACGGCCACAGATGGGGCTGTTCCCCATGAAAGAAATTCGGAAACCAGCGGAGCGACTCCTCTATGTTGGGCGAACGAGAAGTACTCACATCCAAACATGGAAGGCTGAGACACACTCTCACCACAACCCCGCCCCTGGCACAGCGATATGCAAGAGATACACAAGAGAGAACTCCCAACTCCCAACTTCTCTCTGAAGGCAAAGGTTTTGAGCCCAACACCTAGTGTCTCAACTTTTAAGACTTCTGCCTGAGGGATGGGAGTCCGAACAGTTAGCTCTGAAAGCCAAGAGGGCCTGCATCCATGAGACCGCTAGACTATAGCAAACAAATACTTTCTGACTGGCTGTTCCCCCAGGACGCAGCACAAAGGTGGAGATAGAAATGCCTCCCTCCCAGGCTTTGCTTTAAAGAGGCCTCTCTGAATGAGGCTGTGGCCTGAGGCCACACTAAGCTAGGCTTCTAGCTTAGTGCACATTTAGGGGGGACCAGTAGGTACCATCTCCACACTCTCCCTTTGGCGCACTCAAGGTCTCTGCCCTCTCCCTGGAAGGAACTTGTGCACATATATGGCATCCCGGCCTTGGTGGCTGCGGCCCAGAGGATATACCACTTGAGCACCTGGCTTTGGTGTCCAGCAGCTCTTGCATTTGTGGGTCCCATAGAACTATAATAAACAAAGAAACAGATCTTAATTGGCTCAGTGCCGAGGACGCAGACAGAAACACCCATCTCCCAAGCTGTCCCTGAAGACAACTATTTACACAGGCTTCCAGTGAGCCTCAGTGCTGACTGAGATGCTCCTCTTTGGGACATTGATAGATCTTGGCACACGCTGAATACGGGGAGCCACTGAGAGCGCACAAGGCTGCCTGGGCAGTCGCAGTGGTGTGGGAGACAACCAGGAGCTCAGGCTGGGCTGATGAGGTTCATCTCCTCCTCTGGACCACTCTGTCAGGACAGGGAGGGGTGGCTATTTTATCAAATGCACAGAGACCAACACAGAGAGTCAAGAAAGATACAGAAACATAATTATTTATCCCAAACTACAGAATAATAAAGCAACTGACCTGAAAAATAAAACTACAGACTAATATCCTCAATGGATATAGATACAAAAATTCTCAACAAAATACTAGCAAACTGGATTTAAAAACACATTAAAAGATTTGTTACACATGACCACGAAGGATTTAACCCCTGGATGCAAGGGTAGTTGAACATGTGCAAATCAGTACATGTTTTACATCACATCAATAGAATGATCAAAATCACATGATTATCACAATAAATGCAGAAAAATCATCTGACAGAACATAATACACTTTCATGATAAAAATTGTCAACAGACTGGATACAGAAGGAACAAACCTCAAGATGATAAAGGGCAGTTACAGGGGAGCCTGGGTGGCTCAGTCAGTTAAGCATCTGATTTTGCTCAGGTCATGATCTCGGTGTTTGTGAGTTTGAACTCCATGTTGGGCTCTGTACTGACAGCTCAGCCTGGAGCCTGCTTCAGATTCTGTGTCTCCCTCTCTCTCTGACCCTCCCCTACTCACTCTCTCTCTCAAAACTAAACATTTAAAAAATTAAAAAAAAAATAAAAAGCAGTTATGACAAACCCACAGCTAATGTTATACTCAACGGTGAGAAACTGAGAGCTTTTCCTCTAAGCTCAGGAACAAGACACGGATACCCGCCCCCTCCATTCTTATTCAATGTAGTCCTGGAAGTCCTGATTAGAGCAACCAGGCAAGACAAACAAATAGAAAGCACCTAAATCAGAAAGGAATAAGTTGGGGCGCCTGGGTGGCTCAGTTGGTTGAGTGTCCGACTTCAGCTCACGTCATATCTCACAGTTCGTGAGTTCAAGCCCCGCGTCAGGCTCTGTGCTGACAGCTCAGAGCCTGGAGCCTGCTTCCGATTCTGTGTCTCCCTTTCTCTCTGCTCCTCCCCTGCTCACACGCTGTCTCTCTCTCTCTCTCTCAAAAATAAGTGAAGATTAAAAAAATTTAAAAAAAGGAATAAGTAAAAATGTCACTATTTGCAAATGATGTGATAAAATCCCAGAGACTCAACCAAACAACTGTTAGAGCTAATCAACGATTTTAGTGAGGTTGCAGGATGTAAGACCAACACACAGAAACTAGTAGCATTTCTATACAGTAATAAAACAGTGTGGTACTGGCATAAAATAGATACACAGACCAGTGGAACAGAGTAGAGAGCCCAGGATCAAATCTGACAAATCTGGCAACTCAACAAGGGAGCCAAGAACACCCAACAGGGAAAGGCCAGTCTCTTCAACAAATGCTGCTGGGAAAACACGCAGAACAATGAAAGCAGACTCATATCTTACACCACTCACAAAAATTAACTCCAAATAAATCTAAATACCATAGAACTGATACCATAAAACTCCTAGTAGAAAATGTAGGCAAGAAACTGTTCGACATTGGACTTGGTAATGATTTTTTTTAGCCGTAACACCAACACCACAAACAACAAAAGCAAAAATTGATTCATGGGACTACCTCAAACTCGAAAGTTTCTGCAGAACAAGATAAACAATCAACAAAACGAAAGAACAATTAACAAAATGGGAGAACAGTTTTGCTACCCATATGTTGGAGAAGAGGCTAATCTCCAGAGAACTCCTGCAATTCAGTAACAGAAAACCACAGTATCTGATTGGAAAATGGGCTGAGGAACTCAACAGACATTTTCCCAATGAAGACACACAAAGGCCAGCAGGATAAGATGTTCAACATCATTCATCGTCAGGGAAATGCTGATCAAACAAAACCACAATGAGACACCACCTTGCACCTGTTAGAATGGCCATCATCAAAAAGACAAAAGGTAATAAATTTCGTAGTTCCATACACATTTTAGGACTGTTTGTTCTATTTCTGTGAAAAGTGCCTTGGAATTTTGACAAGGGGTGGCATTCAATCTGAGGCTTTGGTTTGGGTAGTGTGGGTGCTTTACCATATTAATTCTTCCCAGCCATGAGCATGGAGTATCTTTCCATTTATTTGTGTCTTCTTCCTTTTCTTTCTTCAGTGTCTTAACGTTTTCAGAAAATAGGCCTGTCACCTCCTTGGTTAAATGTATTCCTCGGCATTTTATTCTTTTGACACAATTGTAAATATGATTGTTTTCTTAATTTCTTTTTTGGATAGTTTGTTGTTGGTTTATAGAAATGCAACTGATTTTTGTATATTGATTTAGCATTTTGCAACCTTATTTTATTAAAAATTTTTTTTAATGTTTATTTTTGAGATAGAGACAGAACATGAACGGGGGAGGGGCAGAAAGTGAGGGAAACACAGAATCCCAAGCAGGCTCCAGGCTCCGAGCCGTCAGCACAGAGCCCGACGTGGGGCTCAAACTCGGGAACAGCGAGATCATGACTTGAGCCGAAGTCGGACGCCCAACTGACTGAGCCCCCCAGGTGCCCCGTCTTTAAGTATTTTCTAATTTGCCTTATGATTTCTTCTTTGGCCCAGGGATTGCTTAAGAGTTTATTGTTTACAGATTACAAATCTTCACATATTTGTGAATTTCCCAGTTTTCCTCTGTTGTTGGCTTCAACTTCGTTCCATGCGGTCCGAGAAGATACTTGATACAATATTGATCTTTTAAAACCCAAGAAGACTCATTTTGTGGCCTCACGTCGGGTCTGCCCTGGAGAACGTCCATGTGCACTTGAGAAGAACGTGGGTTCTGCTGCTGCGTGGAGTGTCCTGCACTGTCTGTGGGTCTCATCAGTTTACTGTTCTGTTCATCCCTCTCTTTCCTCATCTTCTGTCTCAGACCCTTTAAATCTCTGATTTTTGCTTGTTCAGTCTTTCAAGTTTTTTTTTTTTTTAATGTTTATTTATTTATTTTGAGAGAGTGAGAGAGCACAAGCAGGACACGGGCAAAGAGAGAGTGGGGGAGAGAGAATCCCAAGCAGGCCGTCCACGCTGTCAGCACGGAGCCCAACGCGGGGCCCAAACTCATGACCCATAAGGTCATGACCTGAACCGAAATCAAGGGTTGGACGCTCAACCGACTGAGCCACCCAGGCATCCCTCAAGTTTTCTTTAAATGACTTTTAGTGACTAAGAATTTCCTGGAAAACCAGGCACATCATCATTTTAAGATTTATTTACATAGGGTTTCTAATAATTATTGGAAAAAAAGCCCAAATGGACATTTACGCTAAATTAAAAATTATAGCTGAGCCTTGAACACAGGGGTTAGGGTGCCGACCCCCCATGCAACTGAAAATTCACGTAAAACTTTTGACTCCCTAAAACTTCTCTTCTAATAGCTTGCTGTTGAACAGAAGCCTCACTGGTAACAGTCAATTAACACACACGCGGCATGTCACACGTATTACAGACTATATTCTTACAATACGGCAAGGTAGAAAAAAGAAAATGCCGTTAGGAAAACCATAAGGAAGAGAAAAATACATTTACAGGCCTGTCCTGGTATTTATGGGGAAAAATCCGTGTAGATGGACCGGTGCTGTCCGAGACTCGACTGCATCTGTTCTCGAACTGCCTGCTTACCGGGTTGTATAACATCTAATTGTTTTCCTTTAAGTTCCGAAGCAGACTTTTTCCTTTCCTGGATCATTAACTTGTGTGTGGGACAGAACTAGGCTGATGTAGGCACACCGGTTGTTAAAATGTCGAGCTATATCTGTGGTGGTTGCTGAACGGGCCTGCCTCATGCCCTGGAGAGCCCACTGTCGGCCCTACCCCTGCCCACCCTGGCCCTCTACCCCCCGTCAGTCCTCTCTGGTGGCCTCTGGACCTGAAGCTGCTCTGTGACAAGAGTTGGCGCTCCCTGGTTGGTGCCTGAGCCACAATGGCTGCCGGATGCCTCCCATATCACTCCTGCATAGGAGAGTTTTGTAGGGTCGGAGGTCAGTGTGTGGGCTTGAGTGAGACGGCCTGGGTTAGAGCGTGGGCACCACTTAGAGGCTCAAGATGTTGGACAAATAGGGCGCCTGGGGGCATGAGTCAGCTGAGTGTCTGACTTCAGCTCAGGTCACGATCTCATGGCTCACGAGTTCGAGCCCGTCGGGATCTCTGCTGTCAGTGTGGAGCCTGCTTCAGATCCTCTGTCCCCCTCTGTCTCTGCCTCTCCCCTGTTCACGCTTCTCTCTCTCTCAGAAATAAAAACATTAAAAAAAAGATGCTGGACAAATGTTGAATCTTTCGATTTAGTTTTCTCCCTTATAAACATCGCCCTTATAAACCTTCTGAAAGCTGACCTGAGGATGAAATGACAAGTCTGTATAAAGCATCAGCATGGTATTTGCAACATATTGCACACACACCATAGATGTCAGCTATTATCCACACATATCTAAATATTACTATATAGGTAGGTCATAACCTGCAACAAAATATTAGCAATAAAATGACTTATCCACATAAAGAAAAAAAATTAATAATTTCCTTCAAAAATGTCCAACACTTTATATACATATTTGGGTTTACAAGAAATGCCCAGGGGGCCAAGCAGGTGACAGAAATGCCTGACATGACTTGGGGGCTCATTATCGCCTGGTGAGCATGCCGGCCCAGGGCTGCCGGATCTTCTGAATTAACCAGGAGAAGACAGAAATTCAAATTTTAAATAAATACCCAGATTTAAATTAAAAAAAATTTTTTATGTTTATTTTTGAGAGAGAGAAAGAGAGAGAGACAGAGACACAGAGTGCCAGCAGGGGAGGGGCAGAGAGAAGGAGACACAGAATCGGAAGCAGGCTCCAGGCTCTGAGCTGTCAGCACAGAGCCTGACGCGGGGCTCAAACTCACGAAACGTGAGATCATGACCTGAGCTGAAGTTGGACGCTCAACTGACTGAACCACCCGGGTGCCCCATTAAATAAATTCCCAGATTTTAAAGTGTAGATAACCACATTGAAATGTAGGGGTTTGGGAGACATTCCCTGCTATGTGGCCATCTGCAGGGTGCCACCTCACCCAGTCTCAGGATGTGTGTCCGAGGGCTGGTGACCTCAGTCCTGGCTCTCATAATGACACCCCAACTTCAGCTTAAAACCAAGACATTTAAGAAATAACCATGTCTTGGGGCCCCTGGGTGGCTCAGTCGGTGAAGCGTCCGACTTCGGCTCAGGTCATGATCTCACGGTCCGTGAGTTCGAGCCCCGCGTCGGGCTCCGTGCTGATGGCTCGGAGCCCGGAGCCTGCTTCGGATTCTGTGTCTCCCTCTCTCTCTGCCCCTTCCCTTGCTCACACTCTGTCTCTCTCTCTCAACAATAAACATCAAAAAAAACAAAACAAAACAAAAGAAAGAAACAACCATGCCTTTACAAAGCAACAGAGTAATTGATATAAACAGGTGGTTAAGGACAGTTTTTAAGAACACAGGTTGATACTGGGCGAGTCTTCGGTAAACTGAAGTCACAAAGCTCTCCTGGGAGAAGTTCGGTGAAACGGGTCAATATACTACGGACACAGTAATAATTAGCATTACTGAGCGTCTTATTATGTGATGGCACCTTACATATAGTGTCTGTGTTATTTACTTAACCACAATTAATCTCTTCACCACCCTTGTTATCCTCGTTTTCTCCTGAACTGGTAAACTCTCCTGGGACAATGACTCTTCTTGGTGAGTCGTCTCACAAAGCGGCTGTAAGTTTAACAAGCAAATAATGCCTTACCAGCTGCAAACCTCTTTGTTTTTCGGCCAGCCTCTGTCGTGCAATTTTTAGGACACGTTGAGCTTCTGCCACTTGGATCTGCTTGGGGCCCACGAGCTGAAAAAGAAGGTCACCACACCTAAGTGTTCAAAAAGGTCAAGTTTGCCGTTAAAAATGTCGCTTTTGATTGGCAGGCATTTGTGTCAATTCTTATAACAACCTCTCCTGGGATGATGTGCACAAAAGGGGTGTGAAGGAACTCACTATGGTAACTAACACACACTAAAACAACTAAAACAGCACAGCTGCCGTAAATAAAACAACCCGACAGATGCACTTGCTATCTGCAGGCGTCGGCATAGGGTCTTTGAGGAAAGTGGTTCTCGCGAGGTATTCTGTGAGCACTGTTAAGCACGAGCTACTTCTGGGACGAGGAAGCGTCCCTTCCGGGCTGTTCTAGATATTTCCGGGGAAAGAGCGTACCTTCTGCACTTGATGATAGTTATTCAAAGCTATGACCCACTGGCACATAGAGCAACAGGCTATAGAAACGAGGGCGATCTTGTTTGGGTTGAAATCAGGGAAGAGCAAAATTTTTTTCAGCTTCGTGAAAACCTAGAGAAAACACAATTCATGTATTACAAGAAAAAGACGTGCTGAGCTGAGGCTTTCTTCCCCCAGTTCACATGAAAGTGACATTTTATTTCGTATGAGAAATACTCAACTACTCTTCGGTGGCGGGATTAACGACACGTAGCCGCGGGTGCAAAGGCCCTGCAGCAGAGGAGGGGGAAGTCGCTGCTGTAAACATCTGATTATTGCTACTGTTGTCACAGTGGCTTTGCTGTACTGTTTAAAAAGGAACTTTGTTGTATTTTTTTAAGTTTATTTACTTAAGAGAGAGACAAAGAGAAGGAGAGAGGGAGGGGGGGGAGGGGCAGGGAGAGGGAGAGAGAGAGTCTCAAGCAGGCTCTGAGCCGTCAGTGCAGAGCCCAACACAGGGCTCGATCCCAGGAACCATGAGATCATGACCTGAGCCGAAATCGAGAGTCGGACACTTAACTGAGCCCCCCGGCTGTCCCGGGAACTCCGTTTTAAAACAAAAGTACACCAGGTTAACTTCCTCCAGCTTGCAAGGTCTGAAGCCTCCTTGTGCACCCGAGGCGTCAGGGAGCAGGACCCTGGCCGCAGCTTCTGCTGCCCGAGAGGCACATCCGCCGGGCACGGTGCCTATTTAAAGGTCTGTCTAGTCAGGGGTGGCGGTGCGGCCGGGGGGACACGGAGGCTCACTGAGGACACTCTCTCGCTCATCCGTGTCACGTGCCAAGAGAGCCACCTCAGCTCCATGGTACTCCTTGTTCCGAGGTGGGCACATACTATTTCTCATCTACTTTGGGGAGCCAGAACCGGAAGAAAATCTTTCTTAGACTGACAGTCCTTTTGTCTTCCTTTCCAGCCAGGCATTTCCCCTCTTGTAGGACAGAACCATTTTGCTAAATAATTGAGATGGCCGGTGGCCCATTATCGGATTACTACTGGCGTTCTCATTATTGCTTCGAACACTGTCATGCTTTTAACAACTTCTTTAGGTGAGCTATTATTTTAGCTTGAAAGATCTGTTTAAACCACAGGGAATCCTTTTGGCAAGAACGCTTCAGAGAGTGAGCAGCTGTTACGCTAATTCATGAATAATACGGACATCAACATTAACACTCTGCTAAACAATTCACCTTGTTCATACAGGGCCCTACATCCCAATAGCCAGATCATCATTCTAAGTAATTAATTAACTGTGAAATGAGCTCTTGGATGTCTGGCTTCCCTATTACGTATAAAGGAACGGGTTGCTCCTGTGACCTAGCATAATGTCTCTTATGTCCCCTGGAAGGAAGCTACTCCACCAAGCTGCTCCTCCAAGACTCACCTGCCCAGCACGGCCTCCCACCTGCCCGGGGCCCTGAGCCCGATGCTTGCAGGCCTTGGCCCTGTTCTCAATGCTCCTGGAATCCTACAGGAAATCTATATTCTTCTGAATTCAATCTACTCCAGCAAAGCCCTTCACTAGGCATCCAGACTACCTTATTTTCTTCAATTTGTTCTATGCCCCAGTCTGTCCCCCATCTCCTCAAGCATGGACTAGTATTTTTTAAGTGTTCATAAGAGTTTCTGGCACATGCTGTTCTATGAATATTTGTTGAGCAAATAAAAATAAATCTCAGGGATCTAGTTCAAGATGGCGATGCAGGAGGATCCCACACTCGTCCCCTCCCACGGACACACCGGGAACTACACACAGAACAGTTATCTCCAAAAGGAACCCAGACACGACCTGAATGACCCATAGACATCGGGTGGATGTTCTGAGACACCCTCGAAATGGGCAGGAGGAGCTAAGACGCAATCTCGCCGTAACCTCCACTCTTGGCACAGTAACCCACAATCGGGAGGGAACTCAGCAGCCCAAGCTTCTCTCTGAAGAGTAGAGGGCTTGAACCCCACATCTGGCACCTCAACTTTTTAAATTAAAAAAACTGTTTTAATGTTTATTTATTTTTGAGAGACACAGAGAGAGAACACACAAGTCGGGGAGGGGCAGAGAGAGACACACACAGAATCCGAAGCAGGTTCCAGGTTCTGAGCTGTCAGCATGCAGCCCAAGGCAGGGCTCGAACCCATGAACTGGGGGACAATGACCTGAACTGAGCTGCAACACCTAACCCGACTGAGCTACCTGGGCACCCCTGCACCTCAACTTTTTAGACCTGCACCTGAGAGAAGATACTGGAAACACCTAGTTTTGCAAATCCATAGGGCTTCTATTCATGAGACCCACAAGGCCACAGTGAGCTGAGAAACAGTCCTGAGAGGGCTGGTGCAGACTCACCCACCCCAGGGCCCAGCACCCAGGAGGGCGACTGAAAAGTTTCCAGCCTTTCAGTGAAAGAGGCCTATTTGCTTCGACCTGAGGGTCAGTCTTGTAATTCAACACACCTCCAAAAACTAGCAGAAGAAGAACGAGTGGAGTCCAAAGTTAGTAGAAGGAAGAAACAACAGGAACGAGAGCAGAAATAAACGACATAGAGACTGAGAAAGCAATGGCGAAGATCAATGAATCTAAGGGTTGGTTTTTTCGGAAAAACAAACAAAATTGAAAAACCTATAGCTAACTCCCCAAGAGAAAAAGAGAGAGTGCCCAGAGAATAAAGGGAGAAACAAAAGAGACATCACAACTGATACCACAGAAGTACAAGTGGGTCACAAGAGACTGCTATGAACAATTACACACCAACAAATAGGACGATTTAAAAGAAATGGGCAGATTCCTAAAATCATACAGCTTACCAAAACTGAATCATGAAGAAATAGAAAATCTGGACAGAATAATTATTGGTAAGGAGACTGCTTTCTTTCTCAAAAATAAACATTAAAAAAAAAGAATAAAATACTTAGAAATACATTTAACCAAGGAGGTGACAGACCTTCCAGTACCCTGAAAACTATAAGGCACGGATGAAGGAAACTGAGGAAGACACAGTAAGTCAAAAGATACTTTATACTCACCAATTGAAAGAATATTGTTAAAATGTCTGTAATACCCAAAGCAATCTACAGATCGAATGCAATCTCTATCAAAATTCCAATAGCATTTTTCACAAAAATAGGACAAATAATCCTAAAATGTATATGGACCCACAAAAAAACCCCAAATAGCCCAAAAGTCTTGAAAAAGGAGAACAAGGCTAGAGGCGTCACACTTCCTGATTTCGAACTGTGTTGCAGAGCTACAGTGATCAGAACAGTGTGGTACTCGCATAAAACAGACACACAGGTCGATGGAACAGAGCAGAGAGCCTAGAAATGAGCCCATGCATATATACAGTTGATTCATTTATGTCAAAGGAGCCAAGAATATATGACGGGGAAAGGACAATCTGTACAATAAATCATGTTGGGAAAACTGCACAGCCACATGTGAAAGAAGGAAGCTGGACCCCTATCTCACATCACACCCAGAAATAACTCAAAATGGATTAAAGACTTGGAGGTAGACCTGAAGCCATAACACTCCTGGAAGAAAACACAGGTGGTGAGCTCCTTGACATCGATTTTGGCAATGACTTTGGATTTGACACCAAAAACAGAGGCAACAAAAGCAAAAATAAATAAATATGACTACATCAAACTAAAAAGCTTCTGCACAATAAAGAGAACCATCAGCAAAATGATAAAGCAACCTACGCAGAGGGAGAAAATATTTGCAAACCACATATGGTGATAAAGGGTTAATATCCAACATACATAAAAAACTCATACAACTCAATAGCAAAAAACAAAAACAAAAACAAAAACAAAATGCACCAAAAACAAACAAAAACAAAAAACAGAAATAAATAAAACCCAAACCCAACCTGATTAAAAAATGGGCAGAGGATCTGAATAGACATTTTTCTAAAAGAAGACACATAGATGGCCAACAGACACATGAAAACATGCTCAACATCACTCCTCATCAGGGGAATGCAAATCAGAACCACAATGAGATACCACTCCACACCTTTCAGAATGGCCAGTAGCAAAAAGACAAGACACAACGGGTGTTGGCAGGATGTAGAGAAAAGAGAACGTTTGTGCACTGGTGGTGGGAATGTAAATTGGGGCAGCCATCATGGAAGAAAGAACGGAGGCTCCTCAATGACATTGAAAACAGAACTACCATATGATCCAGCAGTGCTGCTTCTGGGCATTTACCTAAAAGAAACAAAAACACGAACTTGCAAAGGTACATGTATTCCTATGTTCACTGAAGCACTATTTACAACAACTAAGACATGGGAGCCAACTAAGTGTCCATTGAAGGATGAACACATAAAGAAAAAATACACACACACATATACAATGTGATGTGTATATACACACACCTATATAATGTGATACATATATACACACACATATATGATGTGATATATATATATATACACACACACACATATACAATGTGATATGTATACACACACTCATATATAATGTGATATACATACACACTTATAATGTTATATATATACACACACACATAATGTGATATATATACATACACACACATATAGGATGTGATATATATATACACACATATATAATGTGATATGTATACACACACTCATATATAATGTGATATACATACACACACACTTATAATGTTATATATATATACCCACATATAATGTGATATATATATATACACACACACATATAATGTGATATATATATAACACAACATATAATGTGATATACATATATATACATACACACACATATATAATGTAATATATATACACACACATACACATAATTAATGTGATATATATACACACACATATATATAATGTGATATATATACATATACATATAATGTGATATATATATATACACACACATATAATGTATATATATATAACATAATGTATCTAACATGATACAGATATACATACGCACACATATATAACATAATACATATCTATACACACATACATGTAATTAATGTGATATAATATATATGCACACATATATAATGTGATATATATACACATATGTGATATATATAACATACACACATATAATGTGATATATATATACATACACACAAATCTATATTGTGAGATATATCTACACACACATACATAATGTGACACATATATATACACACATATATAACGTGATATATATATAAAACACACATATAATGTGATATATATACACACACTAATAATGTGATATACATATAACACATGCACATATATAATGTGAGATATATATATACACACACACACACACATAATACAATATATACACACATATAATGCAATATATATATATACACACACACATATATTATGTGACATATATATACATAACACACATATATAATGATATATATATATACACGTACGTATATAATGTGATATACATACACACAGACACGTATATGTGATATATATATATCACACACATATAATGTGATATATATACACACACATATGTGATATATGTATACACACACATACACGTAGTGTGATATATATACACACATATAATGTGATATATATACATACACACAAATATATAATGTGATATATATCCACACACACACATATATAATGCGATACACACACACACACACACACACACACACACACACACACAATGCAGTATTATTCAGCCGTAATAAAGAAGGAAATCCTCCCAGTGTGGCAACACGGATGGGCCTTGAGGGCATTACACTAAGTGAAATAAGACAGAGAAAGACGACCTCACTTAGATGTGGAATCTGAAACAAAACACTGAACTCACAGACACAGAGAGTGGACCGGTGGCCGCCAGAGGTGGGGGTGAGGGATGGTGAAAGGGGTCAAAAGGTGCCTACTGCCAGTTAGGAGAGATAAATAAGTCCTGGGGATGTAACGCACGGCACGATGACTATAGTTAACAATACCGTGTTGTACATTTGAGGGTTGTTACCGAGTAGATCTTACAAGTTATCATCTATCATCCTAAGAAAAAACATTTGTAGCTATGAGGGGGACAGATGATAAGCACATGTGCTGTGGTGATCATTCCGGGAACAGACACCGAATGCTGCACACCTGAAACCAATACAACGTTACATGCCGACTGTATCTCAAACAAAAAAAATCTTAGACGCTTGAATCGCTCCTTGCCGTTACCGGGTGTGGTGCGATCCCCCCAGAGAGACCTTCTCCCACCGGTGGCCTCCCCGCTCCTTACAGAGATTCTCGGTGGAGGCGTTTTCCAACGTGGGCGGCGCGGCGGGCTGCTGTCCCCGACGCTCCCGGCGACCCCGCCGCGTGTGGGCGTGGGGCCTGCTGCCCCACCGCCTTCCAGTTGGAGCGCAAGGGTCCAAGTTCCACACTGGGGACCAAGGGGTGGAGTGCGTTAATTACGCACTAATTAGGCACCGACTCTCTTACCTTGTCGGGGATGCTGTCCCTGTCCAGGTTAATCAGTTTTTTTAGGAAACCGGTTTGAGAAAGCAGCAGCTTCGCCGAGGCCCAGTTGGGTTTCTTCTGCAGAAGAATGCACACAGCGTTCATGACCATCAGCACGAGGGAGGGAGGCCGCGTGTACACCCTGCAGCGGGCGGGAAACCACGAGGTCACTACGCACAGATACTGAACAGGCACGGTCGTGTGATTTCACCCTTGGGGATCTTTAAACAGGGGGGGGTCTGTTGAATGTGGGTATCTTTGCTTTAGGAAGACGAAATGATAAAACCTGAACATGCAGAACAGTGAGGGAGAGGGCAGTTCTTGTCACTATGAACGCACTCAGGGCACAGTTCCTTAGAGTCGGAGGCCTCCCGTTCCGTCCCAGCGTCGATGTGCTAGTGACGACGTGACGAGACCAGCACACCCCTCCCCTCAAATGCGTCGTCTGACTTCTCTTCATCCTGATCTCGGGCTCCTATCGTAAAGTCACGGAAACAACACCGTGCGGGAGGGGGCGTCTCTCGGGTGGTTAATGATGTGATTACCGGAACACCGGAGGCTGCCTCTCGCTGTGTCCTAGTCCGAGTAGCGGGAAGGCGACACTCTGGAGAGCCAGGGGTCAGGATAACAGTCACAAGAAGCGAGTTTCGCCGAAAAGCCACCAGGTGTGGTTGCTATGCGACAGCCTTTGGGACTCGGGAACAAAAGGGCAGGTCCCCCCGTGGTAATGGGTCTCCCCCGCACGAAGCCATACACACTTCCCAAAAGAAGGCAGGCAACGAAGCCAGCTTTACGAGCGCAACACTGTCTACAGGGGTCACCGGGAAGGCCGCCCTGCCTTAAATTTCATCATTAGAGATTCATTCATTTAGATTCACCTTTGTTCTTTTACAGTCTCCTTTTAAAATGCAGATATTTTTCAGAACTGACTAATTAAGTCATTAACACTGTGTTTAGAACTAATTTATCAGATTGCTTTTCTGGGATTCTCAGTATGGCTTTTTTGAAATAAGGAGAATGATCATAACAGAGGAACTAGCGAGAGAGAGAGACAAGGTCCACAGAGGAGAAATGAGAGCTCCTAAAACAAGCTTTTCCTCAGTTTTGCCTGTGTTTGGCTCTCTTTTTTTTTTTTAAGTTTATTTATTTACTTTGAGAGAGAGAGACAGCGAGTGAGCACGAGCAGAAAGGGGCCAAGAGAGAGGGAGAGAGAATCCTGAGGAAGCTCTGTGTTGACTGATGCAGGGATTGAACTCACGAACCGCGAGATCACGACCTGAGCTGAAATCAAGAGTCGGTCACTCAGTCCAGGAGTCCCTGCCTCTTTTTAAAGCAAACATCACAGGAATGTAGCCAAATTGAGATGAAATGTATTATCTCTAAAATTTTAATGTAAATTAAAGGGAAAACAGATTGACTTGACTACAGTTCTGCCTACATGTCACCTTCCGGAAACAAATGCCCGATTCCAAGTGAGACCTACTGACACTGACAAGCTGCTTTAGAGGTTCATTACTGCTGCAATCTGCACCTTCTCCTATCTCCCTCCTAGCGGTGACGTTGCTAGCTGGCAAAGGACCGTGCTGTCACCGGGCCGTTGTTTGCACTCAGATGCTGGGAACGGCCGTGAGGAAGGAGAACGGACTGGACTGGTCTCCGCGGGGCGCCTCTGCTGCACTTCCTAAGAGCAGCAACAACGATCGTGCCACAAGGCTCCCCCGTTATCTGGCACTGGGGTCGAAGACATGCGCCTTAGCAACATCACAAGGGAGAATCCTAGACAGACAGACACCCCCCCCTCCCCCCGTCCCCCGCAAGACACAAGTAAGGAATCCCGGAGAAGGGAGTTTGTTTGAGCTACTATGGGGGGGGGGGTGCCGCTGGGTCCAAGGACACCTGTCAGCATTGAAGTGGCTTAGCACCTGCCTCAAGCCAGACTCCATTGTGAGCACTTCACATGTTTCCACTCATCCAACCTGTGATCCCCGCTGCACAAGAGGGAAACCGAGGCCCAGAGAGGCCCTACAGGTAGAAAGCGGCAAAGCCAGGGTCCCAACCCAGGAGGCCTGGCACTGGAGCCGTGGGCCCAGCCCCCTTCACACCCTGCGCTCAGGAGCCAACTGGAAATCGAGCTGGGCTCTCCTGGGAATCTGCCGGAGAAAAGCCAAGAGAACAGGACTTCTGGGACAAAGTCGGGAGGTACAGGGAGGGTGACGCTGGGGAGGCCCGGGCGCGGCTCCCGTCCCATGCCGATTCCAGCCACCCCTTCGCGCTCACAGGCCGCAGGCATCGTGGCGTCAGCAGCTCCTGAAACCCAGGAAGCACATTTCTGCTTTTGGACTTTGGCGCTTTCCATCTCTCCTGCTTAGAACATTCCTCCTGCAGACACCCGTCCGGTTCACGTACGAACCTCACGAGGTCCTCCGCTTCCCGGCCGCCTCGTCGGACACTGAGAACGTCTGCGGGATGACCGCGTGAGGACGCATTCCCGAGAGTGAGGCCAGAAAGGACAACGATCAAAAACGTCTTCTGTTCCTGTCGTCTGTCTCTGCGTCCGACTGTCGCTATGGGACCAGCCTCCCAGCCCATGGCGCACACTCTCCTCCCCGTAGAGTCACGCTGATTAAAGACTGCTTCTTTGTCGTCTTCTCTTCTTGTCCCCAGAGTTACTAATGTTGTAAATATCATGGTGGATCTGCTCACTCCTGCATCTTTTTTTTTAATTTTTTTTTTTAACGTTTATTTACTTTTGAGACAGAGAGAGGCAGAGGATGAACGGGGGAGGGTCAGAGAGAGAGAGGGAGACACAGAATCTGAAACAGGCTCCAGGCTCTGAGCCGTCAGCACAGAGCCCGACGTGGGGCTCGAAATCACGAGCCGTGAGATCATGACCTGAGCCGAAGTCGGACGCTTAACCAACTGAGCCACCCAGGCGCCCCCACTCCTGCATCTTTAATTGAAATACTACTTTTCCTGGGGCGCCTGGGGGGCTCAGGCGGTTGAGCGTCCAACTTTGGCTCAGGTCATGATCTTGCGGTTCGTGGGTTCAAGCCCCGTGTGGGCTCTGTGCTGACGGCTCAGAGCCCGGAGCCTGCTTCAGATTCTGTGTCTCCCTCTCTCTCTCTGACCTTCCCCTGCTCACATGTGCACTCTCTCTCTCTCTCTCAAAAATAAATAAACATTAAAACAAGTTTTGCAATACATGTCCTACTTTTCTATAAATAATAGAAAACGGAACACATCCGAGAGGTGATGGCAAAGTCTCGCCTGCTGGGCTGCGGAGCTCCAGTCTGGAGTGTCTCACCCAAAGATCCGAACTAGACACACAGGTCAGGTTCTGGACCTCGGAGCATCTCGTTTCTCCTGGTATGTTCCTACGCGTTGGTCCTTCCTGGCTTCCCGCGCAGTAGGCGCCTGGGCTCGGGCACAGGGCGGCGGGTCCCGGGGGGCTGCAGCACCAGGCGCGTGTCCCTGCGTCCCTGCAGCCCATGGGCACAGGCAGCGGCCCCACGACCGCTGTCACCCCACCTGTGGGACCCCACGTCACCCCGCGTCAGGGGTTTCCGGAACCGCCACGGCTTCCGCCTGCGCACCTGGGCACACGGTGCTGCGCCGGTCCCGGGGGCACATCTCACGTCTCTGAGGCTGGCGTTTGGTTCACAGCCAGAAGCCCAACACGCGGTTTACCTGGCAGTCAGTTTTCTTTCTTGAGGCCCCCAAAAATGCCAACGCGCCTGCCTCTGATGGCACCAGACACGGAGAAGGTGCAGCAGGTGACGCACAGAGCGAAGAATTTAAAGTAGCCAAGACGGGCAAAAGGGACTGAATCTGAAAATGTCTGAATACAGACTCATAACTTTACCACGTGTTTATGCTTTAGTTTGAGCTTTTCCAACTCAGAACGAACGAGGTGCATTACCTTAGCTCGGTGATGTCGGCTTTATCCAGGGTGCTCAGGGCCATGGTGGCCTTGTCCAGAGCTGGCAGCACACTCCTTATCTCTCTGGCGGTTCTCTGCAATAGTCAGAAGCCCCCGAGGCCGTGTGAACGCACAGGGTTTATACACCGTGCACGGTCACCTCTCTGTATGATTCCGTTATCGCAAAAGCCGTCTCAAGTCAGAACGACTTCCAGATACTTCTGCCGTCCCCCGCCCCAGCTCTCCTGGTCGTGCGACACTGCGGTGCTGGGGCCAGGGGTCCTGTTGTAAGATAAATTCGTACGACAGAGCTCAGTGGGTAGCGGCCGAGAAACGAGGTTGGCAACATCTGCATCCAGAACCCGGGTTTTCTGGGTTCTGGGCAAGTCCTTCTGTTGATCAGGAAGTGGGGGGTCAGGTTCTCACAGACACCTACTCAAAGCGGAAGTTCACGCCTTCGCGACAACTCCAGATAATGCAGGGCACACGATTCCAAACCTGCCATTCACGTTCCGCTTTTCTGGAAGGGAGGCTACGCAAAAAGAATTCATCAGAATTTCTAAGTTTTGGGGAATAGTGACTGCATTTAAGAAATTGTTTTGGGATATCTCAATGAACCGTGAAAAATTACAGGTTCCTCACACAGATATATGTGAAAAGTGCCTTATTTTATAATGTAAAATTTTTATTTACGAATAAATATTGAAGGCAAAAATTCGTGGACCATAACACGAAAGGGATTAAGTGTTAAAATCCATACAGATTATGTGGAGAGAGGAGGAAATGCGATGACAATTTTCAGGTCATACCAAAAGCTATAATTTATTAAGAGGAAAAAATACATTTAGGATAGAGGTAATGATCTGCCTCTTGTCTGCTTAATAATCCAGTTCATAAAGAAGAATGTGTCATGTGATCACACTGGAAAAATTCAAGGTTCCGGCTGAGTGTGCAAGAAATACTGACATGAATGAAAACACGAATATCAGAAAACAACTGAAGACACTGGTGGAAAATTGGTAATGAATGCTTTCAATTCACTCGACATCTAAAATTATTCACCGCCCAAGAAACCATGAAATGCCAGTTTGCCTACAGCCATCGAGAGTGACGTTAAAAATATTCATGATGTTATCAGTGACATTATGAAATTGAAGAAAAACGCCTTAAACCAGCAAAAACGAAAACCGCACCTTTGTGAACTGCGCTGGCCACCCCATGGGAACGATAGCCCCGATTTTCACACGAGGACACGCTCAGCCCGCAGTGGGAAAATGCAGGGGGGAGGCGTTACCGGGCATCTAAGGCAGATAATCAACAAACATTATCATGTTATTTTTCTAGATTTTGTGACGTTTGTAGTAACTGTCAGCTTTTAAAAATTTGTATTTCATTTGATGTTTTACTTATCTAAATAAATACTTTTATGTTTAATTGTGAACTAGTAATTTTAGATTCTAAAAAATATGCCCCCAAAGCCGTGTGAGCTTCAGGCCCCGCACAACCTGGACTTGTCCCTGAAGCCACATCCTGTGATGGGGGCACAGACAGGAACCGCAGAACAAAACATGAACTCTTCTGTATCCATTTTCTTTCGGCCGGAAGCTAAAGACTGAAATCAGGCCCAGCAGGGCCCGCGGGTCGCCCACGGGGGACTCTGGCGACCCGAGGGAGGGGAGAGGCCCACCGCTGGGAGGGCTGGCAGGGGGTGGCCCACCATTTAGGACGTGTGCTTGTGTGCACGCAAGGAAGGGCATTTGCTCTTACGCCATCGAGTGTGAAGTAAGCCAGCCCTCAAAAGGAACAGGGTCCTAGAAGGTTCCCAAGAGGAGCGGGGGCTTGGGGACGTGAACCCGGAGGGAGGAGGGGGCAGAGAGGGGGCGGCCACTCCCTGCTTGTCCCGGCCATGAGCTGCCCCCCCTCTCCTCAGCCATGGCCTAACGTGAACACGACGCTGATCGAATCGGGCCCGACGCGGAGCCAGCCGTCGCGTCTGTAAGTCCCCTCGGGGACCGTCTGAGGTGTGTGTCCGCATCCACTCTGCTCGCGCGAACCCGCCCGTGGGGGCTGACTGTGCTGTGACGTCTGCTAGCGATAGGAGCTCGTGCGTGTCATTTGCAAATAAGTCACTACACACAGATCGCGGGGACCGGCTTACATGTAGCTTTTGGACGGATGGAGTTGATGGAGGAGAAACCGCCGCCCATGGAAGATGCGAGAGGCTCACCCTTCATGCCCTCTGAGCGGGTGCGCCCGAGCAGCCCAGGGGGACAGCTGGCCGACAGCTGCACCGAGCGGATTCCTGCCGGGCTCCCACCGGAGGGTGAGGAGGGCTCGGCCAGTGAAACAGGGTTAAGACTGGTTACGCGTGTAACTGGTGACAACGGGTGCCCCGGGCGGCTCGGTCCCCGCAGGCGCCCCTCTCGCAGGCCACGTGTGTCTGTGATGTGGCTCAGGGGACTTCCCGCTGTGGTGACCCCGAGAGCCGGGCTGTCTCTGTCTCTGCCTGGGGAGGCAGCTTTCTGGGGGACAGGGATCCCGCATCTCTGTGCTCCCGGTTCCGTCTACAATAAATCCTTGTGGGGCTAAGAATTAAAAGCATCCATACTTGAGCACGATAGATTTAACAGCAGTCAACCCAACCTTCAAATTTTGGGGTTGGGGATAATTTTGCAAACCTCCAAGTGATTGTCATGGATTATATTTTAGTCTTACCTGAGCACATTCTTCCACAATTCTGACTTCTTCTGCCACAATTTCTTCATCTTGTTGAACCAGCATCTGAACTTTCTCAACTACTTGTGAATCTTTCCACAGTCTTTCCATCAGGGCTTCCTTTTCCTAATGAAACACACAGTTCTTTGGACGATGAATTTTCAGAGACACGGCATCTCTTTTTTGAAGAGAAATTCGTTTAAAGAAAAATCCACAGCTCATTTAATTACTATAAAATGTATCAAAATCAGCCTAAATGTATTTGGTTAACAGACGAAACCAGAGAGGATGACATAGCCAAGGTCATTCTCTTGCAATGTACGTCAAGAGTGGTAAGTATGATTTGTATTTTAATTTATTATTATTATTATTACTATTTATTTTCTATTTTTTAAAGTAGACTTCACACCCAGCATGGAGCCCAGTGATGGGCCTTGAACTCATGACCCTGAGATCGAGACCTGAGTTGAGATCATGAGTCCGATGCTTAGGGACACCTGGGGGGCCCCGTCGGTTAAGCGTCCGACGTCGACTCAGGTCACGATCTTGCGCTTCGTGAGTTTGGGCTCTGTGCTGACGGCTCGGAGCCTGGAACCTGCTTTGGATTCTGTGTCTCCCATTCTTTCTGCCCCTCCTCCACTCTGTCTCTCTCTTTCTCACAAAAAAAAAAAAAAAAAAAAAAAAAAAAAAAAAAAAAAAGAGTCAGATACTTAACCAACTGAGCCATCCAGGCAGTGTGAGAAGCATGATTTTTAGAACACCCTGCAGGTTGCAAGTTACTACAGCATAGTTTAGGTTGATTTAACTAAGAATGACAGAATTTTCCTGTGTGAGCTTTTATAATTAGTTATATGCCTGCTATCACACTTAATTAGAAAATACAACGACGTTACTATTTTGCTATCATTGTTATTGTTTTGCTCATTTTACGATAAGAAAGTTGAGCCCAAGAGGCCACGCAGCCACGTGCTAACACAGCGGGGCTCTGATCCGTCTCTGCCAAGTGCGAGGGCCCGGCTTCCCAGCCTGTCATACCCAACTATAAAGTATTCAAAAGAGGTTTCACACCAGACGCACCTTTGTTTTTTGTTCTATCTGAGGGCCAAGAATCAAGAGCTCCTCCTGTGTTTCTGTAACCAGAGCGCTGGCTTCCAGGATCTTGGACAGGCCCATGTGCAAACGACTCCTGCAGGGAAGAGAGGGTTCAGAAGGTGTGAGACACGATGAGACGTTAGCGAAGTAGGACCTTCTGTGCCCACGTGCCGTCATCGTGAAGGTGCCGACTCCCTGTGGCAGCCTCCGAACGCCTTACCTCTTGGGCTTTTGTCTTTCCCCCTTGGGAAGGTAGATTCCGGCTCATTCTTTTGTATTTGTGTCTCTTTTTTCTTTTACAAATAAAAGCACCAATTTATTTATTTATTAAAAAAATTTGTTTTAAACGTTTATTTATTTTTGAGAGAGAGAGAGAGAGAGAGAGAGAGAGGGAAACAGAGCACAAACAGGGGAGGGGCAGAGAGAGAGGGAGACACAGAATCCAAAGCAGGCTCCAGGCTCTGAGCTGTCAGCACAGAGCCCGACGCAGGGCTTGAACTCACAAATGGTGAGATCATGACCTGAGCCGAAGTCAGACACTTAACCGACTGAGCCCCCCCAAGGTGCCCCTAAAAGCACCAATTTAAAAAAGATACGCGTTTCTGATTTGGCCTCAAAGTCTTACCTCTTTGCTTGCATTTCCTTCTGGCGTGACCTCAAAATGTGAGCAAATGTATCCATGAATCGCAAGTAGCTGTTGGGAGTGACGTAATTACGCCGTCCGGTTTTCTGAAAGTATTTTGTGTTCAAGTCTTTTATGCTTTTGTGGATTTGGACACACGTCGAGGCGAGTTTTTCCTTTAAGTGCTGCAAAATAATAATTTTCAAGAATTTATGCATCAAGAAAGGGGAAATTGAACATGCTGAGTAACTTGAAAGAATATCATTCTGGGGTGCGGGGCAGTTGATAAAGAGCCTGGGTGAAGGGGACCAAGAAAATAGAAGTTTTAGGGGTTTGGATGATGTCAGGAGTGGACAAGGCAACAATATGGCCAGTGACTAATGACTCGTTCCTCCGGGCCTGACCCGCATTTCTGCCACAGCCATCCAAGGGTTTACGGAGCCGTCATCATGGCCAAGGTTCACGGTGACTGACTGACTGATTAACATCTCCTATCGTCCTCTCCTAAAGTGGGTTATCAAATGCACAAGACTCAATTTCACTTCCTTGAGTGAAGTAAAGCTGTGACAACGTAAGGCCTCAAAGGATATACTGATACGCTGGGTGGGAAAACCAGAGGAGAAAGAACGCCCGGGGGTAAGTTTCAGGGAGAATTCTGTCTGAGACACAAGCTGGCGCCCACCCCAGCCCACGGGGGTCTAGCCGTTCCCTGGTCAGCTTCCCCCCAGCCGACTCTGCACAGACTCTCCCCCCCAGCCTTTCACTCCTTGGACGCTTGGCTAGTAAGGCCGCAAGCCCTTTTCTGGGTGCCGCTCCGAGTTTCGGGGTGTATGCTTTTACAGCTTCCTTTGTTATCAAAGGTTGGGTAAAGAGCCTTCCTTACTGCGGCTCACGAACTCTGAGCGAATGTGGTTGGCTGCACACAAGCCAGAGGCGTTTCCGGGGAACACACAGAAGGCTGCGGCCACCTCACCACGGCATCTGGCACATCTTCTCCCCGTCAAGGACACCTGCTGGTCTCCTCGGGGCACAGTAGCGGGGAGACCCAGGCAGGCAGGAGTCTGGGCGTCTTTGAAATCGGATGGACCAGGGGGGCAAAAGACACGGGAGCTGATAGAGTCGAGACGACCGCTTGACGTATTTCAAATTTTTGTCCACCTCGGATTCACGGCTATTCCGGACATAATTCTGCCAGACGCCGTCAACAGCCTGGAACTTCCCTCGTGTCAGGTCTTTAAAGGAGGCCGTGCTTACCTCCCTGCTCCCTAAATCCACCTTCTCTCTTAGGAAAGAATCGGCCACAGCGAGGAGGGCATCCGCCGGCCACTCCCCGTACCAGTCCACCGTGCAGGCGGTGACCACGGAAGGGCGCAGTCGGCACTGCTGGCGGAAGCTGGGTCCTGTGGGACTCACGGTCACAAAGACGTGAAGATTTTTATGTATTCTCTGCAAATTAATAAAAACACAAGCCGTTAACGTGGAAGCCACTGCTTTGGAAAAAACACCGTGATGGAAGTTCGATTTGGAAGTCGTTTCCGTTCTTTACCCAATGGGCGGAGAGGAGACCGAGGGCCTCCCAGAGCGGGGAGCTCTTGTGGGGGAAGCAGCCGGGCGGTGCTGGAGGTGGGGGGGGCCCGGAGCGCCCCTTGTACAAGTCGGACCCTGGGGGGTGTGGCGCTCAAGTTCTGCTCCACAGGGACCTTAGGTCAGATGCGGTGCGGGGAGGGGCGGGGGCGTCTGCTGCCCTCTTTCTCTGGGGTGCGGGCATTCGGGACGCTCAGAAAGTCAAGGGGACAAGTGGGCAGGTGATGGAATGCTGAAAGGCACAGAGAGAACAGACAGGGGGGCGTCCCTCAACTCCCACAGCAGAAGGATCGGAGCCCCCACGCTCCTGTAGGTCTTTGGCAAAGCGCTAGTTTCCGTGAAATCTCCCTGCCTCTTCCCTCCAGAAAGCCTTGCGGTGCGGCTGCTTTTCCTGGCTTCTTGCCAGGCCGGCGTGGGCACAGAGTCTCCCTCGTTTCCAGGTGTCACTTTAAAGGAACCCACGTTACCGAAAGCAGCTGCGGTCGATCAGCGTTCAACGCACAGTCCCGTGTGTACAAAGCGATGGTGTGCTTGCGTGTGAAGGAACCTATGTGCCCCAGAAGTGTGCTAAGGCTGGAAGAGTGACGTGCGTAAGATTCTTTCTCTGCCTTTCGTCTTTCAGAAATGTAGAAAAGCAAATTAAACCACTCGGCGCAAAATGCATACAACACAGAAATGTTTAAATCAAAAACGAAATGACCTCTCTTTGCTTTACTCATCCCCAAATTCCTACTTGAGGACAGTCAGTGTTCACAGTTTAAAGTATGCCTTTGCTGTTATGATTATTGGAAGACACTTCAAATCATTTTTGGAAGTGGAATTGTGGCATGAAATACACACGTAAGTAATTAAATAAACAACTGCAACTGATTTCTAACTGGGATTCTTGGTCTGTTTTTTTTACTTCTGGCACGCACTATTCTCTACACTCCAAATGAGAATTTCTTTGCTGTTCTTACTGATCACAATCTATATGCACCAATTTAGTAACAAGGCACTGGAGTGTCACCAGTGATCAGAAAAATTGCTCTTTCTTTCTGCCATAGCATTTAAAAAATATAACTCGGGGCACCTGGGTGGCTCAGTCGGTTAAGTGTCTGACTCTTGACTTTGGCTCGGGTCATGATCTCACGGTTTGTGAGCTTGAGCCCCACATTGGGCTCTTTGCTGACAGCACAGAGAATGCTTGGAATTCTCTCTCTCACTGCCCCTCCTCCGCTCATACTTGCTCTCTCTCTCAAAAAAAATAAAATAAAAATATAACTCAATGTAAACATCCATTCATATGACATTGTCTCTTAATTGTGGATCCCATTCCTGGAATTTTCTACATCTTCTCCTTGTGCCGGATCACTAACTGTCCACTGAGAATGGAAGACGGCCCAGTTCAATTTTCAGATGACTCCATTATAGACAGAAAAGGATCCCAGAAACAAGTCGGCCTGTGGTCCTTCCCCTGTGAACACCTAGTCTGGGTGGTCACATCTGTCTCCACTGAGCCGCTGGTCAGTCATCGCGCCTTTAAGACACAGAAAGCTTAGCTCGTTGGTCTGGACTCTGTCTCCCTCCCACCCAGTCCTTTGCCGACCCCACTGCTGAGCTCCTTCTGACTATCACCTGCCCTCTCTGGATTATTCCTCCTGTGCCACTTCCAGGGCTGTCAAAGGGACGAAAGGACGAAGGGATTCTTGTATCCTGCCCTTCCCAGGATCTTATTACTCTTTTTTATCTTATTTTTCACTTAGAAAAAATTTTCATGTTTATTTATTTATTTTGAGAAAGAGAGAGAGCACGAGCAGGGGAAGGGCAGAGAGAGAGGACCCCAAGCAGGCTCCACGCTGTCAGCGCGGAGCCTGATGCAGGGCTCGAACCCACGAACCGTGAGATCATGACCTGCGCTGAGATCCAGAGTCAGACGCTGAACCGACCGAGCCCCCCAGGCATCCCCTCATTCTCTCATCATTGCCTCTCACTGTTACCATTTTCTTTAGCCCCCGATCACCACGCAGGCCCAGATCCTTGCTAATCTTGGCTTTCCCTGAGAGTGTGATGTGTGTGTGTCTATGTGTGGGGATGGTTTGAGTGGACCCATTAGTTATAGCTTTGAAAACTCATTTATCCCCTCCTGAGAGGATTAAAAAAAAGAAAAGAGCAAGGCTCATTTAAAGACCTAAAAAAAATGATCCAACTTGGCAACCACGTACAGAATTATACACGTGTCTACTTTAATGTAAGTGGTAGTTTGCTGAAGCGAACCCACAAGAGCTCACCTTCTGGAAGAGTGTGAGTAAAGACTGCCTGTCGTCAACAGAACCAGACGGCTCAGCAAAGGATCGGATCTGTAGCGCGATGGAGCCCAGCTCGTCATCTTCAAACAAGCCAAGGGTTTTCTGCGAGTTGAGGACGCTGTCCAAATCTTCCAAAAATGGCTCCTTAGGTGAAACGGATATTCATTCAATCAGGAGTGATTCCATTCTTCACACACCAAACTGAGACGGCCAAAGTATTTAAGGACGATTCAGGTTAATTTTTTTTTTTTTTTTGAAAGCTAAACTTCTCTTAAACCCATCCAATGTCTTTTTTGTCTGAGTAAAAATAAGCATCGTCCCTCCGTTCATTCATTGGAACAGGAGAGAGACGTGTGCGGTACTGAGGGCATGCAAACGCCCGTGCCACTGGGACCAGACTCATGGCAGGGGTGGGGGGTGGGGGGCGGTACGAGCGGCGCGGGGACCTGGCTCCAGACGGCTTATGGAGACCACCACACACGCACGGGCTACAAGCAACACGGCGGCAGGGTTCCAGATCCAGCGAGAGAGGGGCCGGGGGACAAAGGGCGGTGAAAGAAACTCTACGAGAGGAGTTCTTACTGAAAAGTACGAGCATTTTCATTTTAAGAATAAATCCAAGCTGTATTTAAAAAACATGCATTTCTACCATCCTCAGGCTCCTCAGGCTCCTGGTGTTTCAGCCCCGGCGGGGGTGGGAGAGGGCAGCCAGCTGTAGGGCAGGGGCCAGGATTGCTGACTACCAGGATTGCGGGGCTACCGGATTTCCTGTCGCTCCCGGGACTCAGCTTATGAAACACACCGATTTCCCACTGGTAGTTTTAGCCACTCTGTGGTGTCCCGGCCTCAGCATCTATTCTGTCCCACCGAGCAGCCTGCGGGGACCCTGATGGTACGCCAGCCGCTCACGCGGTAGCCGGCAGAGTGACAAGCAGGTACGAGCTCCTGGTAGGTCTTCCTCGCCACCCGGGGTCCCCGTACCGAGTGCACCCCTTAGATAGGACCCCCGTGGGGGCGCACTGAAACACTGCTCTTTAGATTTGAGCGGACAGATCTGGCCCCGACCCGGGAACCCCGAGTCACTCCACTCACAGACCCCGATGAAGGCACACGCCCCGGGTCCTGCCTCTCTGCCCGCACCCCGCCTTGACCTCCCCGCACGGTCCCTCGAGGCAGGCCGTGTGCTTCTTCCAGGACCTGTGAGTAAGAAACTTCTCTATTTCAGCGTCTCTTCTCGTCTTCTCCGGAACTGTGGCTCACCATCC
Organism: Panthera tigris; assembly: GCF_018350195.1. Taxonomy (NCBI): domain Eukaryota; kingdom Metazoa; phylum Chordata; class Mammalia; order Carnivora; family Felidae; genus Panthera; species Panthera tigris. The sequence continues at coordinate 2,104,417 of NC_056678.1, read as the reverse complement.
CCCTGTGCTCCACTTAACGAATGTTAATTTAACAGGGTCATGACACCATTTTGGGGGTTCACATGGAAAGCAATGATGTGGCCAGGAGAAAACTGGAGAGTGTGGAGACGAGATCCAATGACCTTGAAATCCTGGATAAGATGGGTCCATCTCAGCTTTGACCTGACAGTGGTCTTCTGAAAAATGATTTCTTAAATTAAACAGCAGGCCCCTGGCACGAGACAGGACATCCTCTGAAATCCAGAAGTGCCTGGAAGAAACCTCAAGCAGAGGAAGAGGGCGGGGTATCTAGAGGAAGGGGTGCCTGGGTGGCTCAGCTGGCTGATCACCGACTCTTGGTTTTGGCTCAGGTCATGATCTCACAGATCACGCGTTCGAGCCCCACTTTGCGCTCTGTGCTGACCACGTGGAGCCTGCTTGGGATTCTCTTTCTCTCTCTGCCCCTCCCCCACTCACCCTGTCTCTGTCTCAAAAAACAAAAACAAAAACGAAACTTAAAAAAAAATAAATACGTTTGGGAGAGGGAAGACATATAATTAAGGCAGAAAATTGGACACTATGGAGAACAGCAGATACAACATAGCCCTCACTCGGATTTACCCTCAAAATACCACATGAAGGAAAAACAAAACTCTAGGGACAGAGGCTCAGGATTAGAGAAGAAACAAGAGGAAAGTGAAACAACGCTCATAAGCGTACGAGTCTGGATCATGGATCATAAATAATGTTGCCTTTAAATGTCGCCACAAAGAAGTAACTACAATCTCAGCCGGATTCCCCAGTTCCGTGGAGGCCGTGGAAAGGCATGGTTTACACCAAGCAACAGATTAAAAAAGTAGCTGGGTGATTAGCATTTGTTTGTTTGTTTGTTTTGCTTATCTGTAAACAAAGCATCTCCTGCAAGGCAAGTGCTAAATTCGACGGTGAAATTAGCACAGGACGCTGTGCACAAGAGTAGACAGCGGATTCAGAGGATAGCGTTTTTTGTTTTGTGTCTTTGTGGTTTTCTTTTTTCCAAAACCCAGACGAGAAAACAAGTTCAGCTACACAGACAAATTACTCGCAACGAAAATTATAAAGACGGAAAATGCTTCTGTCATAGGGCTCATGCAAAACTACGTGCAGTGTGGGTTCCCAACCAGGGCCTCTGTGGGCTGTGCGTGGGGAAGGGCAGAATCATGAACAACACAGCGGGCGCCGGCCAGATTTTCTTTCCGGATATTGAATGGGCGGGGGAGCCACTTACACAGCAAACGTCAGCAGATAACCAAGGTCAAAGGTACTTACCTGCTTTAGGTTTATGTTAGCAACTATCAAAGCGGTGGGGCTCCCTTCTAATCCTGCTTGGATAACCCCCCTTTTGAGGGCTTCTTTGAACTCCGCATGGGCCTGACTGTGAGCTGAGGGCACGGGGGACAGCTTGCACTCCATCAGGTGACACGCCAGGGTCGCACACGCTTCCTTCCCACAGCCGTCTACTCCAATCTTTGGAAGAAGAACAATCCAACGTGAGACTCCTGTGGACGCCCCGGGAATCTTTCAATCTTTCACCGTTTCCCAAGTCTGTGCACCAGAAATTCACACAGTGAAAGTACCTATTTTTATAACCTTTTTGGGAAACACATTAAACAGAGCTAAAGCATTGACCAGAGTTCTGTAAGGTGTTCATACACATTCAGTATTTTCTTCTTTGCTCTTTATGGTCTCTTGAAATGTATGAGACGCCTTCACTGTAAAGATAACACCATCTGGAAAAATGGCATCGACGGGTTTACCAAATCATCGTCATGTTATTGCCAATATTTGATTTCTCATTTATAAGAATTGAAGTAGGTCTTTTATTCTGAGTAGTAAAAACTTAAGTGCTCTTTGGTAATCATGACAAAGTATTACCTTTATTACCAAAGTATTAGCTCTACTGGGGTATAATTTACAGACCACCGGCTTTCATACGTACCATATGATAATTTTTAGTAAAATCACAGAGTTATGCAACGGTTACCACAGTCCATTTTAAAAAAAAAGTTTATTTATTTATTTTGAGAGAAGGTGAGAGCCACAGCATGAGCAGGGGAGAGGCAGGGAGAGAGGAAGAGAGAGAATCCCAAGCAGGCTCCAGGCTCCATGCTGTCAGCGCAAAGCCCAACGCGGGGACCCGAACCCATGAACCATGAGATCATGACCTAAGCTGAAACCAAGAGTCGTATGCTTAACCGACTGAGCCCTCCAGGTGCCCCTACCACAGTCCATGTTTAGAAAGATACCCCAAGGCCTGTCTATAGCGTTCATCCTGGCATCAGTCCCAGGCAACCATTAACATGCTCCTGTCTCTACAGATTCGCAGTGTTTGGATGTTTCCTACAAACTGAATCATAAACATGAAGCCTTTTGCACATCACTCAGCAGGATGGTTTGTGGTTCCTGTGTGTTAGTAGTTTGCTCCTTTTTACTGCTACGTAGTATCCTGTTGGATGGGATAGACCATGTTTGTTTATGCATCAGCTACTGATGGATGTTCCAAGAGTTTCCGTTTTGTGGCCGCTATAATAATGCTCCCGTGATCCTTTCTGTGCAAGTCGTTGAGAGAACATTTGTTTTACTTTCTTTTGCGTAGATACGGAGGAATGGAACCGCTCAGTCAAAGGGTGAATCTGGGTTCACTTCAGAAGAAATGCTCAAACTCTTTTCCCATCAGCAATGTATCCGAGGTCCAGTCTATCCACGTCCTGGTCAACACTGGCTACTGACCATCTTTTTGACGACAGTCATTCAAGTAGATGTGTGGTGACATCTCAGTGTGGTTTCAATTTGCGTTTCCCTGATGATTAATGATGTTGACTATTTTTTTTGCATGCTTACTAGCATTCATGCATCTTCTCTAGTGAATTATCTAGTTAAATCTCTTGTCTGTTAAAAAAAAATAAGTTTTTAAAAAAATTTTAGGAGGGTTTTGATTTACAATAAAATTGCCAAGATACAAAAGATAATTGTCATATACCCGACATCCAGTTTCCCCTACGAACATCTAACTAGTAGGATGCATTTGTTACCACTAATGAAACAATACTGATACATAATTATTAACTAGAATCCATACATTATTTGGCGTTCCTTCATTTTCCCTTAATGTCCCCTTCTGGGTCAGGGTCCTATCAAGGACACCACATCACATTTAATAGTTAAATCTCCGTAGGTTCCTCTGGCCTATGACGGTTTCAGACTTTTCGTTTTTGTTTGGTTTTGATGACCTGGGCAGTTTTGAAGAGTGCTGGTCAGGCGTCGTGGTTGGGACCTTCTTGGTGTTTTCCTTGTGACCACACTAGGGGTACGTGCTTTGGGGTGGGAAGACCACAGGGATAAAGTGCCATTACCAACACGATTTATCACTGTCGATGCTGACCTCGGCCACCTAGATAATGTTGTGTGTGTCAGGCTTCTCCACCGTGAAGTTACTGCTTTTCCCCCTTTCCACTCCGCGCCCTTTGGGAGAAAGTCACCGATAGCAGCTCACAGTCAAGGAGGGGGTAGTTATGCTCCAACTCCTTGCGGGCAGATATCTGCATACATTATTTAGAATTCTGTACGGGAGAGGTGTCTCTTTCCCCCACTTGTTTATCCAATCGTGTTTTTACATGCATGGACTCACGGAGATTTATCATTCGAGTTATAACCAATACTACTTTGTTTTGTTGTTTTGGGGTACGGCCACCGGGAGATCTCGAAGTTGGCTCCTTTTATCCCTCTGACATACTCCTGTCACTGAGAGTCTTTTGAAGCACTTCCCTTCTGGCCCTACCAGACAAGACATTCCATGCTCATACGGTGACTCTCATGCCAGCCCTCAGGAAGCCATTTTCCCCAGGAGCCCTGGCCCTTTTATTGAAGGATGGCATCAGAAACCAAGACCTGGGTGCTGGGTGTGCCTGTGTTCCTGCTGCACGTTTCCAGCTTCTCTCGGCTGATACAACGAGGACACTTGTGGTTGTACGCCAGCCTTGTGCACACACGCTTTCCCGTAAGTACGTCTGTATGTAACCATCCATGTTAAATCCAACGTGAGTCCGACTGAGGTCTTCACCTCTCATCCGTCACTCCACGGATCACTGTCGCCTCTTCCGCTGGCTCGTCTGTAACTGCCTACTCCCGTGGTGAGGACACTGGCTGCCCCGCGTGCCATCCTTTACCTACCTGTTCAGCTGTGACACGTACGTACATACATATGGTGGCATCAGAAGTTAACCGTCCGCCCATGGACACCACTTCATCAGCTCCAGATCAGTGCTCGCGAGCGGTTTCCTCCACCTTTGGTCTTACAGACGCCACTCATTTCCAGAGTTCCTCAGGTCACTTCCTTCCCCCCCACCCTCTTCGGGGAGCTCGCTGCACCTTTGGCAACAGTCTGATCGTCCTGTCACATTCTGCACTCCATCCTGGGACCCCCGACCGCCTAAATGACTTTTTGAAAGTTTTATACATCAAGGTTCTCTCTTTGGCCTGGACACACGCATGGTGCCACGTTCCTCCTTACGGCATCGTACAGAATAGCCGCTCCTCTCCGACGGCAGGTGTCTCACCTTCCCTTCTCTCTGCAAGCCCGTGCCGACCCCCAGTCATGTGTCATCTCTATGGTTTTGCTGCTTCCAGAATGTCACAGGGCTGGAATCACACGGTGTGTAGGATTTCCAGACTGACTTTTTTCACTCAGCAACAAGCCTTTACGATTTGCCCATGTCTTTCTGTGGCTTGATTATTTCATTTCTTCGGGACTTTGGATAATATTCCATTGTACTCCACTTCATGTCTTATTGAAGGACGTTTTGGTTGTGTCCACTTTTAGAATGAAGTCACTATCATCACGCATGGGAAGGTATTTGTGAGGATATAAGTTTTCAAATATGTTGGGAGCATGACTGCTAGACTATGGGGTGAGGCTACGTTTAGTTTTATAAACACCCACCAACTTATCTTTCAAAGTGACTGTGCCATTTTGCCTTCCCACCAGCGAAAAACAGAGTATCCTTGCTAGCAATTCCTACTATGTTTTTTTTTTTTAATTTTTAATGTTTTATTAGAGAGACAGCGTGCGCAGAAGGGTGGGGCAGAGAAAGAGGGAGACACATAATTGGAAGCAGGCTCCAGGCTCTGAGCTGTCAGCACAGAGCCCGATGTGGGGCTTGAACTCACCAACTGTGAGATCATGACCTGAGATGAAGTCGGGCTCTTAACCGACTGAACCATCCAGGTGCCCCTTGGACTATTTTTAATCAGGTAGTTGATCCTTAGGATTTTCTAGAAACAGGATCATGTGGATTGTGAATAAAGACCGTTTTACTTCTTATAAGTATCTGGATGCCCTTTTCCCCCTTTTTCTTGTCTAACTGCATTGGCTGAAGCACCGGTGTATGGCTGACTAGAAATTGTGAGAGACAACATCCTTGCTTTGTTCCCGGTCTGAGGGAAAAACACTGTCTCTCACCAGTAAGCATGAGGCTGACTACAAGTTTTTCACAGATGCCTTTTATAGGTTGGTGAAGCTCCCTTCTGTTTCTTTTTGCTGAGACTTTAAAACGATCATAAATGGTGTTGGATTCTATCAAACACATTTTCTGCACAGACTCTCCTGTGGTTTTTTGCCCTGTGTCGTATTAATACGATTCACTGCAGCACCGCTTTCTGGACATTAATGCAGACACGCATTCCTGGCAGAAGTCTCACTTGGCCACCGCGGAGGATACCGAGCATGTTGCTGCGTCTGGTTCACGGATACCTTGTTCAGGAAATTTACAACTCTCTTCACAAGAGATCTTGGTCTGCGGTGTTCTCTTGCCTTGATGTGTCTGTCTGGTTTTGGTATCTGGCGATACCGGCCTCGTGGGTGGGTTGTGATCTGTTCCCTCCTCTATTCTCTGGAAGAGTTTGTAAGGATTCATTTAATTGTTTCTTAAAGGTTGGACAGATTTTTCCAGGGAAGCCGTTCGGCCCTGGGCTTTTCTTCATGGGAAGTTTTCAAATTCCCAGTTAAATCTCGTTGTGGAGGTCTATTCAGACTTCCGGTTTCCTTAGTTCAATCATCTGTGTCTTCCCAGCCAGTGTCCGTTTCCTCTGGGCCATCCGATGTGCAGGCAGACAGGTGTTCACAATATTCTCGTAGAGCCTTTATTTCTGTAATGTTGGTAGTTTCGTCCTCTCCTTAATTCCTGGTTTCAATAATTTTAATAATGGACTTTTCTTTCTCTTTTTTTCTTGGTTTGTCAATTTTGTTGATCTTTTCAAAGAGCAAACCTTTGGTGTCATTGATGTTCTCTATCGTGTTTCTGTTCTCTACTTCCTTCTCTCATCTTTATTGGTTCTTCCTTTCTGCTTGCGCTGGGTTTTCTTTCCTTCTTGTAGTTTCCTAATGTGGAAGGTCGAGATTTTTCTTCTTTTTAAAAATATCGGCATCAATAGCTGTAAATCTCCCTCCAAGCAGCGCTCTATGTATCTTGTGTTTTTATCCATCTCAAAGTATTTTCTAATATCTCTTGTGATTTCTGCTTTGACTCATACGGTATGTTGTTAAAATTCCACATGCTTGTGAATATGTCAAGTTTCTTTCTGTTACTGATTTCTGCTTTAATTCTATTGTGGTTAGAGGACCTACTTCGAATGACTTCAATCCTTTTAACTTTGAGGCCTGTGTTAGAGCCTGGCGGGTGGTCTATGCTGGAGAATGTTCCAGCGAGCTTCAGAAGGACATGTACTTTGCTGCTGCTAGATGGAGTCTTCTATACATGTCAACTAGGTCAAGTTGTTTTACAATATCATCGATGTGTTTACGTCCTCGCTGATTTTTCTCTAGCAGCTCAACCAGTTACTGCGAGTGGGGACATCGAAGTCTCCAATCATTGCTGTTGAAATGCTTATTTCTCTCTCTTCACTGCTGTCTGTTTGGCGTCGCATATTTTGGGCTTAGTTGTTAGGTGTGTGTGTGTGTGTGTGTGTGTGTGTGTTTATAACTGTTGTATCTTTCTGGTGATTGATCCTTTTATCATTACAGCATCTTTCTTTTCCCTCAGAGCACTTTTTTTCCCTGAAAAGTGTATTTTGTCTGATATTAGTGTCACCACTCCAACTCTCTTGTGGGAATCGTTGGCATGACTTATCTTTCTCCATCTTTCCACGTTCAACCATTCTGTGTCTTTGAATCTAAAGCGCAACTCTTGTTGATGGCGTATGCTTGGAGTTTGTCCTTTTACAAATGCTTCCTACGATCTCTGTCTTTTTATTGGAACATTTCGTGGATTTATATTTAATGTTATGATTGATATGATTTGATTTACGTCTGCCATTTTGCTGTTTTTTACATGTCTTGTGTCTTTTTCCCTTTTGTTTCTCTTTTACTACCTTCTTTTAGCGTTAACTCAATATTTTCTAGAGTTCTATTTTAATTCATTTGTTGTTTTTTATAATGTATTTTTTGAGTTTTTTTTCATGATTTGTCTAGGAATTATGCTGGATATTTTATCTACTCCAGATTAATACTGACTTAATTCCAGTAAAACATAGAAAGTTTGCTTCAGTATAACTCCATTTGCTCCTTCCTCTTTTGTGCTATTTATTATTATAGATACTAAATATTTATGTCATAAGCCTAGCAATAATTTTATAATTATTGTTTTATGTACCCGTCTTTGAAAGCAGTTAAAAGAAATGTATATTTGTACTGTCTGTGTTAGGCAGGATAATACCCTTGCAACCCTCACCCTCACCCCCAAATATGTCCCTAGAACCTGTGAATGGATTACCTTATATGGCAAAAAAGACATTGCCAATGTGATTAAAATTAAGGACCTTGAAACGGGGAGATGATTTTGGATAACCTGGTTGGACCCAGTCTAAATATATGAGTCCTTAAAAACAGGGAACCTTTCCTAGCTGTGGTCAGATGGAGAGACAGAGGGAGAGGTGTGACAGCTGAAGGGTCAGAAAGATGCCATGTTGCCGGTTTTGGAGACAGGAGCCATGAGCCAAGGTGGGAGGGCAGCCTCTAGAAGCTTATTTTCTGGCTCTGGTAGTTCAGCGACACAATCCAGCTGAACTAAGTAACGCTTACTTTTAACAAGTCATGTAGGATTTGTTTTTTACTTTACCTATTCAACTAAGCTCATTTGAATTAACGAATCTAGATCTTGTGTATTTTTAAATCTGTTTTAGATGTTCTTCGTCAAGTCATTACACTCCTTCCAGCTGCCTCTTCTTGCTGAAGCCTCAGGCTGGGTCAGCTTTCAGTCATGTTGCTGTTTTTTGTTTTTGTTTTTTTTTTAATGCCAGCTGTGACTTTTTGTTTTTATTTTTATTTTTTAAAAATAAAAATGTTTAGGGGCTCCTGGGTGGCTCAGTCAGTTGAGCATCCGACTTTGGCTCAGGTCATGATCTCACAGTTCGTGAGTTCGAGCCCCGCGTCGGGCTCTGTGCTGACAACTTAGAGTCTGGAGCCTGCTTTGGATTCTGTCTCTCCCTCTCTCTCTGCCCCATCCCTACTCATGCTCTCTCTCTGTTTTAAAAATAAATTTAAAAAATTAAAAAAAAATGTTTATTTATTTATTGAGAGAGAGAGAGAGAGACAGTGTGAGTGGGGGAGAGGGACAGCGGGGGTGGGGTGGGGAGAGAATCCCAAGCAGGTTCCATGCTGTCAGCACAGAGCCCAATGCAGGGCTCAATCCCACAACCGTGAGATCATGACCTGAGCTGAAATCAAGAGTTGCACACTCAACTGACTGGGCCATCCAGGCACCCCCATATTACTGTTTTACACAAGTGAACCCTAGTGCTAGCTTGACCCAGGGCAAAGATCTATTGATGGTGTTAAACTGGGAAAAGTAGACACAGGATCAGAGAGGAAACAGGGACTTGCCAGGCTTTACCTTGTATTTTAACAGGGCCTCCCTCTGATACGATGATAGGGCCGTGAGAAAGCATCGTTAAGGAGGCAAGCTTCCCGCTGAGTGTTATGTTTTAAAAAATTGTTCTGAATGCAATCTCAGGAATTTTAGAATTGAGAACTTTTGGTAAACTTACTTGTTATTAGGAAAGAAAGAGCCACTTTGTGGTAAAAGAAGCAAACGGAGACTATGTACCATTTGGGAGTAAAAAAGTAACGTGCTGATAATGGAAATAAGACAGGAAATCATCGCTGTTAGAGCTTCTGTTCCAAATGTGGAGACATAATAAGTAAGTGACAAATTAAACAGATCAGATCAGATAGCGCTAAGGACTAGGAAGTGCAATCAAGGGACGAGTGACAGGGACTGCGGGAGGCAAGCGGCTGCAGGAGCCCAGGGGAGGTGGGAGCGGCCCGGGCAGGGTGGCGACAGCGGAGATGCGTACAAGGGAGCAGACTTGGAATATATCTCAGAAGTCGCATCGCCAGGACATACTGATGACCGAGGGGGGGGTGTGACGGAGACGCCTCAAGAATGAGGGGTTCCTGGCTTTCTGGCCAGAGCAGATCTACGCGGGTGCCATTTATGAGGTGAGAAAGGCTAGTAGAGGGAGCGTTTGGGTGGAGAAAGTAGTGGCTTTTGCGTTTTTACTTCAATTTTTCAAATTTTAACTCCTTTTAATTAGTCTCGCACACGTCTGTTTAAAGAAAGCTCTAGCACTTCTGGGAAAAAAACGGTGTTAAGCAAATAGTTACAAGGGTATGAAATAGATAAGTAATAGGCATGAACGGTGGCTTAAATGTTCACGAATAACATGATTCGTGTAATTGGCCGAATATGTTGGACTTCACTGAGCCTCCTGAAAGCTCTCCTCTAGTCCAGTTACTTGGGGATTGTCCAAAAATCTAACTCCCACTTGCTTTCGTGAGAGGTAGAACTTTGTGCGAAGACTCATGTTTCTAAGTCAATCTTCCAGTAAGTGCACTGTTCTCAAGTTCCACCTGCACAGAGGCTGCACGAGTGCTGGGGACATGTGACAGACGGTGACAGTGCCATCACCTGCCTTCCCAAACCAAGCGTTTTTCTGTGCAGATACATGTCTTATGCAAACCCTAGAGAGGAAAATGGTCTTGCCGCGGGGCTCGATGGCTGCAAGCTTCCACAGGTACAAGGTTGGCATAAATAGGACTTCTGTAAGCGAGGTAGATTTTATCAGACCTCCTCAATGTTTACTCTGCGAGCTTAAAAATATCTGAGCAATTTAATCCCTACCAGTAACATGTGACTCCCCGGCTGCCGGAGGACCCTGGCCGCTCTTGCGATGTGTTCTATGGCTTCCTTGAAGAACACCATGGAATGAGAAGTCTGGGAGAGGAAAGGGGACAAGAAAACTGCTTGGAGGCACAGGCAAATCACGTGTTCACTGCAGCTGTACATACAGGGACCCAGGAGTGAGACTCAATATTCTCCAATCCCGTCAACTGGTCACACGTGTGGAAGGGAAACGTGTGCGAGGATGCCTGTCCCTACGTCAGTGTTCCTGTGGGCATGCCGGGGGATGGTATGGGCTGGAGGGAGGAGGAGGGGGAGGAAGCGAGGAAGGAGGAGGAGGTACAGGCTGGAGAAAGGAGAGGGAGGAGGGGGGTTGGGGCTGGAGGGAGGAGGAGGGGCAGGAGGGAGGTTCTGGCTGGAGGGAGGAGGAGGGGGGAGCCAGGTTCTGGCTGGAGGGAGGAGGAGGGGGGGAGGGAGGTTCTGGCTGGAGGGAGGAGGAGGGGGAGCAGGGGGGTACGGGCTGGAGGGAGGAGGAACGGGGGAACAACAGCATCCAGGTTGTGCCTCTACTGCTCTGTTAGGGGCGGGACATGGGGGCGGGGAGGGGGTTCCCAGGAAATGGGGTCACGGCGTCTATGACTTGGAGGGCGCCTCTGTGCCGACACCATTCTGCCCACGACCGCGACGTAAGGGGGGCTGTTCCCGAAGCGGCCTCGGCCTCTCCTGCATTTCTCAGCTCCTCTCGCCCTGATGCCGCAGCCCCCACAGCCTGAGTCGTGCACCCGGCTTACGGACGCCCTGCTAGCGGAAGCCAGCCAGGACGGAGCCGTGGAAACCTGCAGTTCCAATGGTCCGCCTGATGGGGGCACACCCTTCCCCTGCTCCTTCTTACACACGCGCACGCGCACACAAGAACAGCACTCCTCCGATTTCGCATGGTGCGTGTCCGTACCTCCGAGGATGATAAACTCAGCTTCATTTGGAATTCATTCAGTACACTGGCCAGTTTCTCATAGTCGCTGGTGCTCTGATAGAACTTTTTTCTGTGAGGCTTGTTTATATCCAAGAAATCCACAAAGACAATTGAGTCGTCCATCAGTTTTTCTTTGGTCCAATTAATCTATTGTAAGATCATAATTGAATATCTGTTAAGAGCAAAATTCTACTTGTTATGAAAACGAATGTAATATATCTACTCCGGAGAAGCTCTGGGCACAGTCGATCCGGACGGGGGTTCTTCACCTTTTTGTGCCATGGACCTTTTTAGGCAGCGAGGCCTATGCAGCCTTTCTCCGGACGGTATTTTAAGTGCGGAGAGTAACATACAGGGGCTGCAAAGGAAACCACACGCAGTGATGTGGACTTCCGTCTACGGTCTCCCTGAAGGCCTGCGGGCCCTAAGAGCCCCTGTTGTGGAAATAGCAACTTGAAGTCTCACCAACAATGAAAAATAAAGACTCTTCCCTTATTCGTGTGCTAAATACCACCGTGCAGCTGGTAGCAGGGGTGGGGGCGGGGAACAGTTCTAGGTCACGACCGCGGTGGTGGTTTCGCAAACCAATCCACGTGATGATGGTTCCCAGACAGACTGCAATCTCCCCGCCTCCACGAATGCGTAATTAAACGCTGGCGATTCCAAATAAAGTCTGTAGTTTAGTCAACAAGGACACCATCCCATCCCCCCGGGGCCAGCTCCCATCTTTCGTACCAAGGTCACGGGCTACCTCCCCTTTGAAGTCGGACCATGTCCTGCTCCCCTAAAACTAGGGGGAGGGAGCATTCCTTCTTGGTCCCGTCCTCGCGGCATGTGCGTGGACCTGTCTCGGCACTTCCAGAGACACGCCCCCCGCGTGGGGTCCTGGGACTGCCGTCACGTGGTGTCCGGGACGCGACTTCCTGACAGGCACTCGGGAGACAAGGTCGAGGCTCCGGTTCCGGGGGCACCTGGAGGCAGCTACCCTGGGTTTGGAGGACCCCACCACCTAACGAGCTCTGTCACCTCGGACAAGCTCCCAGCCCCTCTCCGCCTCAGTGTCTTCATCTGTAAAGTGAGGGTAACAACGGAACGTACCTCGCAGGGATGCCTTGGAGACCCTCTCTGAAAACAGGCGCGCTCCCAGCGTTAGCTGCTGTCAGCGTCACCGCATGCTGTTGTTTAAAAAGCCAGCCAGCCGGCCAGCTGACGAACTGATACTGCATACACCCTCATTCGCACGGGGGGTAACTGGTGACCTTCTGTCCTTCGGGAAGGTTTGTTACTCTGTCTTTAACTTGGGGCACCGCAGCTGTTGCGGCCCGCCACAGGGCAGGAGTCTAGGGCAAACTCGTGTCCTACCCCCTCTACAGCTATTGCTTGGTCTAGCAAAGTCTTTTTTTTTTTTTTTAAGCTTGTGAAATAAATAAATCATAAATCATAAATAAAATATGACACAGAGAGAGACAGAGAATCCCAAGCAGGCTCTGCACTGCCAGCATTGAGCCCCACATGGGGTTTGAACTCAGGAACCGTGAGATCGTGACCTGAGCCGAAATCAAGAGTCAGACGCTTAACCCACTGAGCCACCCAGGCGCCCCCGGTCTAGCAAAGCCCTAAATCCGAACTGCAGTCGGCATCTACAGGAGAGAGTTTAAGAACTTCACCGGGGGCAGGAATGGGCTCTCTTTAGGTAGTTGTTTTAGCAAAGTTTCTGCATCCTTTCCTTCCTACCCTTCCCCTCCTTCCTCCCTCCCTCCTTCCTCCCTCCCTCCCTCCCTCCCTTCCTCCCTCCCTTCCTCCCTCCCTTCCCCCCAGATATCTTTATCAAGCACCAACTGAGAGTAAGGAGGGTGCTAAATTCTGGAGACTTTGGAAGAGAGAAAAATCAATGACTTCATTCTCTTGGACTCAGAGGCTGGAGGGAGAGGTAAGTAATCACATGATCATAAGTTGTAAGGTAGAAAGAGTCCAGAGTCCTAGGAGGATACAGAGAGGGGACACTCAAACTGGAAAGGGTATGGTGTTGGCCAGAAAAATCCGCCGAAAGAGGAAGTGCGAGCTGGATCTTGAGGGGTGGCCAGAGGCGCGCCTGGGGAGGGACCCACCGAGTGGAGGCAGAGACAGGGGACACTGCTACCTTCCGGCCACCCCGTGGGCTGAGATGCCGAGGTTTCTGGTGCGGCTGCGGGCCTGGGTGGGTGTGCCACACCCCCGACCCGAGGTGGGAAACACCGGGCCAGGGCGGCCGGGCGGTGCAGAGGGCACAGTGGACAAACACCGAACGGTCTTGCAGGTGGTTTTGCGCGTTGAGCGTGAAGTACCCCGGGGAGCACGAGACAGATCTGGACGGCAAACCAAGGTCTGGCTTTGGAGTTCAGGTTCTTTCTGCCAACCACCTGTCTATATTCGAAGCGTCGATACAAGGTCTAGTTCTTCCCTCAGAAGCTGTTCTAAACATCTGACGTAAATTAGTGCCGCTAATTCCCACCTCAGACTACGAGGTGGGTATGCGGGCTACCCCCAGGTCCAAGGAAGGAGCACCGGCCGCTGGCCAAGCCCTGAGAGACTCCACAAGAGAGTGGAGGTGGCACAGGAAGGATTATTTTACTAGATGTTAAAAAAAAAAAGATTGGAGGGCGGAGTGATGTGCATTAACACGAAGACAGCAAGAGGTATCTGGACAGAGGAGCAGAGAACTTGGACTGGAAGAAAATAAGGATGAGAGTGTCTAGAAAATAGTTGGTTTTTTTTAATGTGTGTGTGTGTGTGTGTGTGTGTGTGTGTGTGTTTTGAGAGACACAGTGAAGAGGAGAAGGGGCAGAGAGAGGAGGACAGAGGATCCGAAGCAGACTCCAGGCTCTGAGCTGTCAGCACAGAGCCTGACGCGGGGCTCGAACTCACAGACCGTGAGATCACGACCTGAGCCGAAGTCGGATGCTCAACCGACTGAGCCACCCAGGCACCCCTAGAAAATATTTTTGAAAGTTTTCTGAATTTGTGTCTTGTGTGAAAAGTACATATGTTCACGAACACAGATTGACATACCCGTGCACGTGTCGTATTCCGAGTTTATGTTCATGTGTGTAGCTCTGTGGATAAGGTCTGTGTTCCAACATTCTGTTTTTACTGTTGTAAATATAGTAGTACCTTTGAATTTGTCATCTTTCCTGGGCTCCTGCAAATGGGCCGAGAGAAAGAGGCACCACCAAGAAGACAGAAAAGAACAGAGGCGTCACCTCTGGGAAGGAATTCCAAAGCGTCTCCCTAATTCTCCTGAGAGGAGCCAGCAAGGAGGCCCCTCAAAGGCCCTGAGCTCGTCCCTCTGCTTCCTTACAACCCTCGTGGGCCGGTCCACGGAACCTCCTTCCTTCCTTCGGGACCTGGACCACAGGGCACCTGGGAGAACAAAGTTGAAGGGGGCGCAGGTACCGCGAGTGCACACGCCTGCCCGGCCTGGAGAGAAATGAGCAGCTTCAGGGCTCGCGGAGGCCAAATGCACGAGCAGAGGCATCCAGACCCCATCATTTCCATCATATCAAATCTAGACTTATTTAGACATTATCAAGTGAAAAAGGCGATTGTTAATAAAGCTCCTTTCATTAATACCATAGAAATGTCTAAGGAGGCATCTGGGGGTCTCAGTTGGTTGACCGTCTGTCCAACTCTTGATTTTGGCTCAGGTCATGATCTCACAGTTCGTGGGATCGAGCCCCGCGTTGGGCTCCGGGCTCAGCGCAGAGCCCCTTTGGGATTCTCTGTCTTCCCTCTGCCCCTTTCCCCCCCCACTTGCGTTAGCGCTCTCTAAAATAATTAAAAAATTAAAAAAATTAAAATAAAGAAATAGAAATGTCTGAGGATTTTTAGAAAATAATACTTTTGCCCAAGATACCATTTGAAATACTTTTTAAAACAGAAGTTTACCTGAAAATAGTTCTCAAGTTCTTTTGAAAGAAACTGATAGAAAAGCCCTTTCTCAGCAGAGTCAATCAAGCGATCATGGAACACTCGAGTGGCTTCGTGAACAAAGAACAGGGCCGCCGTCTCTTTGGAGTTGATAACGGCCTTCTCAGCTTGTAGCAAGCCTAGGAGAAGCTATTAGAGATCGCAGCATGAGAGTTCCTTTTTAACATTAGAAGGCAGTGTGTGAAGTAAAGGCTCACTTTTTGCACGTTTAGGATTCTGTAAAAATGGAAGCAATTATCCAAGGTAAGAACTGTCCATCTCTACGAGTGACAAACTGAAGTTCTGAGGAGATGGGCCGGTCACCAGTCAGGGAAAGACGGCATGGCATCGCCCCTGGAGGGAGAGGGTCTGAGGACCCCTCGGCCAGGCGCCTTGGAGGCCTCGCCAGCACGGGAAGCCGAGTCTGGACTTTGGTGCCGACCTGGAGGCAGGGTGCCGGTGGTGACAGAGACGTGCTTCTTAAGGTTGACATGTCCTAAGATTGTGAATTGGGACTCAAACATGATATGCACTATCTTGGACTATGGAGTCCGTGGCAAGGAGAGAAAGACCAAATTCAAAATAGTCGGTCTTCCTATTTTCACTCGGAAAATTATTTGACCGAGGCTAATGACCGAATCGGCACCGCGGGCAACATTTCCTGTCGTGAAGAGCAGGGCTTGTGGAAATTCAAGCATCTTTATGAAATGCAAGTACGCTTTCACTTCCCGAGAGCTGCAGTGACATCTCGGAAAGAGAGCGGACCCCAAGTCTGTGCTTTCCCCGCTGAGAATCTTAATACGCTAACGGTCTTAGCAGCTCCATCACCGAATTCTCTGCGTGGAATTATCTTAATGATTCTTTTCTAAGTGGCTCCCGGGATAAGTGGCTGAGAAATAGCAAAACGAATCGACTTGGATTTCTCCTTCTCCCCCTTCTAATAATCGCACGTTGATGGCAGAGAAATGGAGAAAAGAATCAAGTTAGTAAAATACATCTGCTCAACTTAACATTTACCACGAGGCTGGCGAATGAACTGAAAACACACCTTAAACATGTCTCGAAGGTTAAATATGTAGTGGCACTTGGCGGGGGTCGGCAGCATGTTCTGGCAGACTTGGTGGTACACAGCCAGAGAGCAAGATGTCGTTTGATCCTTACTTCTCTGGACGTCGACGGTGAAGTTATTGATGGAGAAATACATTCCCAAATGAGCCTTTAGAAAGAAATGTTATAGTTAGCCCCAAATCTTAAGCACGATCCTTCCTAGGGAATCCCCGATAGAAAGGAGAGGCGTGTGCTCTCACGAAGGATTAACGGCATTTAAACCGTTAGCATCTCGAATCCGTTTTGAGCAGACGGCAAACACTCAGTTCTCGAAAACTGGGGACAATTCCGGCCGGTCCGAGTCTGGCGAATGATCCAGAGGGCTGTGTTGTGCGTTCTCTGGGGAAGATTCATGCCCTACTTGTGTGTATCCCACCGGATGCCCTGGCAATTCTTGTACCTCTTTGCTCCTCAGTAGAGATCATGAGATGAAACACAAAGTGATAAAACCATTACCTTGGTTTGGGTTGATGTACGCACACGCACACACACTCACATGCACACACACGCACACACACGCACACACATGTACACACACACATTCTTCTACATCAAGACTTTTTCTTTTAGGTGTGGGTTATTGTGTAGAATTACCAAGTGCTTTTTGAAAAATAGATTTAAAAATTAATATTTAAATTTTATATTATGAAGAAGAAAACATATAATTAGTTTTGAAGAAATTGGTAATCTTGCAGATTTTTCCTTTAAAAAAATTTTTTAATGTTTTTATTTATTTTTGAGACAGAGGGAAAGACAGAGTGAGTGGAGGAAGGGCAGACAGAGAGGGAGACACAGAATCTGAAGCAGGTTCCAGGCTCTGAGCTGTCAGCACAGAGCCCGACACGGGGCTCAAACCCACAAACAGTGAGATCATGACCTGAGCTGAAGTCGGACGCTTAACCAACTGAGTCCCCCAGGTGCCCCGCAGATTTATTTTTCTAATCAAACTAATTTCAAGTTGAGCTATTTTTCTAATAAGGCATTTCAGATTTTTTTCTCTCGTTTTGTATTCTACAATGAAACAAAAAGAACAAATCATTTAGCAAAAATTCAGGTGTGCTGATTAATGACTCAGCTCCCCGAGCTCCAACCCAGAGACACTGGATCAGAATCCTGTGAAGATGGGGTCTGAGGGTCTACCCTGCAAACATGCATTAAATGTGCATCACAGGTGTTTCTCGGGGCACCTGGGGGGCTTGATTACGGCTCCTGTCATGATCTCAATGTTCGTGGGATAGAGCCCCGCGTCAGGCTCAGTGCTGACAGCGGGGAGCCTGCGTGGGATTCTCTCTCTGCCCCTCCCCCACTCTGCACGTGCTCGTTCTTTCTCTCAAATACATAAACTCTAAAAAAAATCTTTAAAAAGTGTGCACCACATGTATTTTTTATGCACACTAACACAACATTTTTGCTATTTAGAGACAAATTACAACCACAGGCCAGAAAGAATTGGAAAGCGGGGGAGTAAAACCCATCCCCTTAAGGGAATTTTCATTCAACATCAGTGGTTTTAAACTCTCACGTTTTCTCTCACACTGTGGAACTAAAATTCTTTTTCAGTAGAAAATGTAGTGGACGTGTTACCTGGAAAATCGTACGTAAGGCGCTCTGTGAAGGATGCGGCAGCACCAGAACGGAAAAGTGTTTGAGGAGACGCGGGCTCATGTGCCTCCCGGCTACTGAAGGGACACAAGCGGCAACCAGAGAAAGATCTTGAATATTCTGTGGCAAGAGTGAAAAGGACAATGCAGAAGAGAGGTATCACCCATTTCCCAGCCCCCAACGAACCAAGCTTTACATTTGTTTAGACAAAAAAATCCCTTACTGCAAAAACAAAAGTTATGATGATAACAGAAATCTATGTTCTTAGAAGTAACCAAAATCCTAAAATGCAATTCCAAGGCATATTACTTCTAGGAGGCTTTCTAAAGGCCATCAAGAAATAGCCTATCTTTAAAAAAAAAATTTTTTTTTTTACATTTATTCATTTTTGAGAGACAGAGACAGACAGAGCACAAGCAGGGGAGTGGCAGAGAGAGGGAGACACAGAATCCAAAGCAGATTTCAGGCTCCGAGCTATCAGCACGGAGCCTGACATGGGGCGCGAACCCACAAACCACGAGATCGTGACCCGAGCCGAAGTCGGACGCTCAACCGACTGAGCCACCCAGGTGCCCCAGAAATAGCCTATCTTTTAAAAAGCAATTACTGGAAAATAAGCAACATGTTACTGAGGCTAGCGAAGAGAGCCTGGTGATGAGCAAGGAACCAGAGGAACGTGACTGAGTCTCCAGAAAAGCCAGGGCTGGCTTGGGGACTGTCTATCCAGCCATAGCCCGTGGATGCACTGTCACATCACAGCATCCCAGCCCTGCAAGCTGGGTGGGGCCCTGCAGGTGTCTCATCTACGCACAGGAAATGTTTTTTAACAGGTGTGCTTCTGCCTGGGGCCCCGGCCCAGCCACAGAAACTCCACAAAGGGTCGGTTTCGCTACTTTCTTCTCAGTTCCAGAACTTCTCCAGGCTGTCCTCCAGACCCATTTCTTGCTCCCTCTCTTGCCCTAGTCTCCTAGGTTCTCCCTGGGCTTCTCCCTCCACTGTGGCTCAATGGATGGTTCAGGATGGTCTGGTGTCTGAGCTGACACCACTCATCAGCCAGTGTGTCGTCCAGGATCCTGGGCCCAAGTTTCTCTGAGACACGAAACCATTTGTAATGCAACCATCTAATTCTACAGATAAAGTCCGTTTTGGAGCACAGGGCTCGTGATTTACCGAGAAGGAATCAAATGAGGCATGTCCATTTACTTTTTAAAAACCTTAAGCCATTCTGATTTGGTTCCATTAACAAAAATAATCACACAGGAACAGCTCCCTGGGAATTTGTTGAACTTTGCAATACTACTAAAGATCCTTGATCTGTGTTCTTGAAAATAAAGATGAAGAGGGGAGCCTGGGGGGCTCAGTCGGTTGAGCGTCCGACTTCGGCTCAGTTCATGATCTCCCAGTTCATGAGTTCAAGCCCCGCGTCGGACTCTGGGCTGATGGCTCAGAGCCTGGAGCCTGCTTCCGATTCTGTGTCTCCCTCTCTCTCTGCCCCTCCCCTGCTCATGTTCTGTCTCTCTCTCTCAAAAACATATAAACATTCGAAAAAAATTTATAAAAAAAAAAGAAAAGAAAGATGAAGAGTAGTCTTCCATAG
Organism: Panthera tigris; assembly: GCF_018350195.1. NCBI lineage: Eukaryota > Metazoa > Chordata > Mammalia > Carnivora > Felidae > Panthera > Panthera tigris. The sequence goes on along the minus strand of NC_056678.1, from coordinate 2,085,000 downwards.
AGAGTAAGCATGTATTTGTTAGGGCACATTTTCACTAGCTTTTCTCATATGCGTTAACTGCCAACATACTGAAAAGTTTGGATAACTCTTGATATGATAATAGTGAGCATTTATATATACCCAGAAATGAAACCTATAGGACACTTGTAATTTTTACCAATATTTAATCCTACTACAAGAATCTCCATGAACCCACGGACCTATGTCAAATTGCAAAAGGTGCCATTGGTTAAATTAGGGTGAAATTAGGATTTTGGATTTGTTCTATATGTTCATCTGACTGGATATTCTACATTTCTCAATTCACTCAAAGCTGTTATAAATATTTCATTGTTGAGTAACAACAGTTAACGCGAACAAGATCTTAGGTACACTGTACCTTCCACGTGAGTTTTTTGGTATCGTAAAGTCCTCCCAAATCCAGTAGCTGTCTGATTAACTCCAGGGGCGGCTGTGCCCCATACGTGTCCGATTCGGGCACATTCAGGTCATCAATGAATATTACAATCTTGAGGAAGACAAAAGGTTTTAGAACACATGAGTTAGTACTGCCTTCCTTTAAATTACAAATTAGGAACAGTAATTATGCTGCGGCGTGCGAACAAAGTCATGTGTCACGACAGCCCTGTTTTTCTATGAAAAGCAGCAGCCCCAATTCCGTTTTGAAGACAGGATTTTAGAAAGCAGCACGTTTTCAGAAGAGCAGAAACTACTCCACAAGGTCATCCTCTTGGTACCGTTCCCTGAGGCTGTGGGTAGTTTCCCCCTTTCTGTCAAGTTCAAAATAACACAACAGACCCTGAGCCATCACTTAACAGTAAGCCCCATGTCACCAAACCCAGAGCGAAAGCTGTCTGCTCTCCCAGAATGGAATCTTAAAGCAGACCCTCAGCACCATGAGGTCATCTGCCCGGCGGACCGTGCCAGCCTGGAGGACAGTGACACCACCACGACCAACCGCTATTGGCCCGGAGTAACCTCCTTGCTCCCGCGCCCTGTGCCTGGCAAAGTCGTTCATTTCGTACAGCTTCGTGGAGCTCCCTCTGTCTCTAGGTGGATACCTCGCAGATTCACAAATAACTGAATAAAGCCAAGAAATGTTAAAAGTTTACTCAGCTAAATTTTGGTTTTTAACGGTCCCGAGCCATGCTCACGGGAAGAAAACGTGGTCAAATACACTCTTCCCAAACCAATGGCATCTAACACATTTTCCTGCCTTCTCTGTTCACGTTTAATGTAGATTCCAGGAGCTTCTTTTGGCTTTAGTAATTCTGAATGAGTAGAATTCATCGTGTTGGAAACCATATTATATTGATTTTTAAAACCAAAGTCTCCATGGAGCACCTGGGTGGCTCAGTCGGTTCAGCGTCCGACTTCAGCTCAGGTCACGATCTCACGGCTTGTGGGTTCAAGCCCCGCGTCGGGCTCTGTGCTGACAGCTCGGAGCCTGGAGCCTGCTTCGGATTCTGTGTCTCCCTCGCTCTCCGCCCCTCCCCCACTCGCGCTCTCTCAAAAATAAACAAACTTAAAAAAACATTAAAACCAAAAACCAAAGCCTCCATTTCAAAGTGCATTTTCTAGTAATGCGCAGGACTCTATGTCACACTTATCCTTTTCTGTTTATTATTACTAATGAAAATAAGTCACATTATGAGGTGAGTGGGTGAAGTTGGTCAGAAGGCATGGGAGGGCTTCACCTGGTTGCTCTTTGGCGCTCCAAGACTGTCTTTTGTTCTTCTTACTAACTTCTTAAGGATCATCTCCTTGGCTTTGGCAGCGGTCGTACTGATGCTAAAATTTATCGTTGAGACGATAATTCCTTTATTATTATCTTTCAGTGAACTTTCTTCAGTTTTGACTTCTGGCTTTTTAATAGTCTTCCCATCTGTTATGCCAAATATGGAAAGAAACACAAATTTAGGGTACTTTAAGAATATCCGTGGTTTATTTTAAGGTGTTAGGAAATAGGAAAATTACATAATTTTAGTATATTGTAGTCATTTTCAAGCAATTACCCTGAGGACAGTTCAGTGAGAGAAGGAATGTTTCCAGTGACTTCCTTACTCGTATGTGGTGTGCAGAGTCTCTGTGCCACCACGGCCACATGCAACGGTATGACAGCCACAAACTGTACATTTCTGCGCAATCGACACGGGTAACTTTCTACGACTTAAAAATATCTAGGTTTGCAAGACGTTACGCATCTACTGGAAGTGCACGCGAGAGGCGTGAAGGCCGCACACAGGCGTGTCCACCGAAGGCATCGGAAGCAGGACCCATTCATTCCCCGAGTGAGGCTTGTCTACCACGGCCACTTGGGATGGAACGACAGCAAATGTCAAGGGAAAACCAGACCCCAAAACTCTTGTGGCGGGAACCCTGCGGCCAGGCCCTTTGCCTTCCCCGCAGCTCGCGGTGGGCGGCTGGCTCTTCCTCCTCAGAAATGGGGGGCTGCTCCCAAACCCTTCAGTCAGGGCTCTCCAGGACGAGGTTCCGGAAGCTCATCCAGAATTTTAACTTCTCCACAAGCACGAGAATAGAACAGGGTGACGCTGCCTTCAGGGACACGCAGACCTAGTCCAGAATCCCCGGGGAAGCCAGAGTCCCACTTTCTGGCAAGTTCTCCCATAACTATTCCAGCATTTGGGTGGGGCATGGCGTTTGACAGGAGAGTGGATGTTTTTCAGGATTTTCCATTTGAAACTATCAGTGGAAATGTTGGTTCCGAGATTCCTGACAAGCACACCGTGACTTGCACAAGCAGAGACAGGAAGCAGTTTTCACATGAGGTAATTAATACACACCTAGACTTGCGGATCCTGTCTTGTGACTTTCAGAAAGCAAGATGCTGATATTCTGCTTCAGGCTGTTGGAACAAAAGGTTTTAAAGATTCAAAATTTGCCCGTTTACCACTGCAGCTGGAGGAACAAAATGTAATCAAAGTGTCAGGGTGTTGAGTTTATCTCTCTCTCCTACAGGGAAACAAATATTTTTTCCTGTTTCCACTTTTTGACAGGTAACACCGTGTCACCACTGTCACCATCACAACCGATACCCAGACTTAACAACACAGGCTGACTCTAAAAAACAAACCAGACAGGAGCGCCTGGGTGGCTCAGTCAGGTAAGCATCCGACTTCGGCTCAGGTCTCACAGCTCTTGGGTTCGAGCCCCGTGTCGGGCTCTGTGCTGACAGCTCAGAGCCTGGAGTCTGCTTCGGATTCTGTGTCTCCCTCTCTCTGACCCAACCCCACGTACGCTCCGTCTCTCAACACTGAATAAACATTAAAAAAATTTTTTTAAAAACAAACAAATTCTTAGGATTCCAGGCTATTGGTATTTACGATGGGTAGTGAACCATTAACTCACTTGTCCCTTTATAAAGCCCTGCTCACGTCTGGTTTGGTTTTGGCTTCAGGTGTTTCTTTTTAATATTATCTTTCTTTATTAAAATCTTCAGTTTAAATAGTGAGCACAGAGTGAGATTTATTTTTTAAGGTCCACTATAACAATTCAGATAAGGAAGAATTCCTATGGTATTAAATGTTTTTCTGATTTTTCACAGCCTCATTTAAGGTCAGTGGGATTCTATTCCAAAATCACTCGCGTAACACATAGGTGACAATGGCCCAGACCAAGAGTGGTACTGGGTAAAGACAGGGGCAGGAATTCATGATGTCTTGGGAAGACAGGGCAGCCTTGACTAGCGCGGATGCGAAATGGGAACACGGCTTGGGGGGAATCAGCCGGGCTCCCCACCAGGAGACCACCTGCAGGGAGGGCAGGTGTCTCTTCCGCACCTGCGCCTGAGCCATGGGGCCGGGTTCGTGCTGGGCCTCGAGGGGGCCCCGGACCTGCGTGTCTGACGTTTACAAGAGGGCCCGACACGGGTGTCCCCACGGTCCACCTGCTTATTCCGTCCAAACAACAGCACACCTACCATTTTAATTAACTTCAAAATTTTGCATTTTTCTAGGATTCTTTTTCATTCCTTCTTTTGTAATTCAGGAGGAGACATAGAGAATGACAAAGTTCTTTGTAAAGAATACTTTTGTATTTCATGAGAAGAAAATGTATTTGTAGTGCAAGAGAACCCATTACGTGCAACACTTCATCTGTATGTTTCAGGTGCACTTCTTCAGGAAGGAAAATAGCTCATACCTGCACTTTGTTATGTAAAAAAAATTGAGATTTTAAATAACTTTGTTATGTAAAAAAATTGAGATTTTAAATTTAGTTATATTTAAAATAAATGTAAAAATTTCTCATTTAAAGGAATTAATCCAGGAGTTAATACTTTGGAAAAGTAAAGATTTTCTTAACTCCTCTTTTGAGTAATTTTGCATTTTTACATAACAGGTTTGCTTTTTAAAACAAGGCACATTTATATATTAGAGCAAACTTTTTTTTTTTTTACCAGACAAATCAAATTTGGAGTTTAAATATACAACCTTGATTTTTTAATTTCGTTATACAACAGGACTTCTCCTAAAATTGACCCATATTTCACATCAAATGCTCCAGGGCCCTCCAACCTTTCAAGCATTTGATTAATGGTAGTGGTTTTCCCAACACCAGTGTCTCCTAAGGGGGAAAAAAAAAGACATCAGGTTAGATTTATAGCCAAGAAAATGAATAGACGTTAACATATTAAGATGAGCCAGTAACATTTTACTTGAAAATTGCGTGAAAAAATGGATTCTTTTCTTCCCTTTTTAAAAAATGTGGTTAAGATTGGGTAAACCAGTGAGTAAATATGAAATCTGCTCTAAGTATTTACATCTCTTATAAAAGGATAGATTAGGAGTTAGCCGTTATTTAAAAAAAAATTATTTATTTATTTATTTATTTAGTTAGTTAGTTAGTTAGTTTATTTTTGACAGATAGAGAGACAGAGACAGAGCATGAGCCGGGGAGGGGCAGAGAGAGAGAGGGAGACACAGAATCCAAAACAGACTCCAGGCTCTGAGCTGTCAGCACGGAGCCTGACGCTTGAACTCATGAACCACAAGATCATGACCTGGGCCGAAGTTGGACGCTTAACCAACTGAGCCACCCAGATGCCCCAGGAGTTAGCCATTGTATTTAATCAAATGTTCATTCACACCTATCACAAATCCTTTTGCAGAGCAAAGGAGCTACTCCATGAGCAGAGCAGAGCTACTCCATGAAATGAATTTCCCCGAAAATTTTTGCCAAAACAGTCTTGGGGAGAGAGGAGAGGATGAACTATAGCAACAGAATGGGGAGTCATGACTTTACAATCCACCAAATATTAAGTAAGAATAAGAATTTTCTTAGACCAAATTGGAGGCAAGGTGTGGATTATCTGAGAGTTCCGATTTTGTTTTGCCGAGTACGGGACTCTGAGTGTCGTCCTGTTGCCTCTGGTGACCGGCAGCACAGCGTAGGAGCCAGAAATGGTAAGAAAAGGGTAAAATAAATGCTAACAAAGAAGTGGGACCGTATTGAATTACTCATTTGGTAATGTTAAAAGACTGAAAATTCTTAACATTGGGCTGAGGAACTATATGTGTAAATTTTTAAAAAATCAGGCAGTTTCTTTTAATTTTTTCCTTGTATGTAATTATGTGAGTAAATTTAGCTAAACCAATCAACGTGCCTACCATCAGGCACCCTCTGGGGCCATCAGCCCACAGGCTGTGAAGGCCATGCATGTATGAATCCTGTAGTCTACTTCTGGAATTTGTCTGGGAAGGAATGAAAACATGAAGAGACCAATAATGTCCTCTGTGGGCAAACATGTGGGGAAATGGGCATTCATATACTTTTAGTAAGAATATACATTGATATATAGTGTATAAAGCTTTCAGGGCGTATCTTTTCCCCAAGTTTTAACATAAAATGTTTAGAGTAAGTAATTACTAAGCCTCTTCCTAACCCTGAAATTCTCCTGTTTTTTTTTTTTAAAGTTTACCTATTTAGTTTTGAGAGAGAGAGAGACAGGCAGAGAGTGAGTGGGGGAGGGGCAGAGAGAGAGAGGGAGACACAGAATCCAAAGCAGGTTCCAGGCTCTGAGCTGTCAGCACAGGGCCTGACGTGGGGCTCGAACCCACGAACTGTGAGATCATCACCTGAGCTGAAATCAAGAGTTGGACACTTAACTGACTGAGTCCCCCAGGTGCCTCTGAAATTCTCCTTCTTTAAATCTTTTTAATACCTGTGAGAAGTACAGGGCAGAAATTCTTTAAAAGAAGGCTGATGAGGAAAGAAAAGGACACCGTGTCGCTGGTGGCGATATGGTTGATGTTCTCGCCGTACTCTGTGATCTTCAAGAGGTTCTCGCTGGATGCTTGCGGGTCAGCTAGCATTGAAGTTCCTAAGGTAAAGTTTTAAAAAAAAGTTTCAAATAGCCTATACATAAATGTTAAGCTATTTTCTTAGGTTCTAAATACTTCCTGGAAAAGTCTGTTTGGTATAAAGCGATATCAACATGTGCGGATAAGCGAAACCCGATGCAAGTGCCTGGGAGGGGGGTCCCTGCGGATCTCATCCACACTCGCAGCTGGAAACCACTCCTCCCCCCCATTCCTAAGTCTACCATGTACACACCCTCCCACCCCCGTGCTCTGCCCACTTCTCCTCCTCGTTCCCTGGAGTGCAAGTGAAGACAGCCCCTCTCCTGCGTCCTTTTAAAGAACTTCGGTCCTTTGGTGAGCCTTCTCCCCCCCCCCCCCCGTGATCTGTCTCTTTCTTTCTGCTGAAATTTTCCATTGTGGAAACACGTATGCACTAGTATCTCCAATCTTTTTATTGGTTGAACTATGGGAAACTGACATTTAGTAAAAACCCGTTGAATATAGGCAATTTTATAGGAAGTAAAACACAAACACACACACACCCACAAACAAAAACTAAACCAAGTCTCTCTTGATACAACAGCTTCCTGTGAATACCATCCCAATTCTTCCCCCCACATTACACAGCCAAAACTCTCGAAAGGGTTAAATACAACACAGACCTCACTTCATCTCTGAAGCACTAGAAACGGACCAGCCAGGACATTCACATGGTGCACAATTCAAACGTACATCGGGGGATGCACTCAACGGTCTCTTCCTCACTCCTTCATCCCAGGGACTAGTCCCCACCCCACACTGTGTACCCTGCACAGCAATTATTAAAAATTTAGTACATTTTAGAGATCCTCTATCCCACAGAGACTTTTTTCTAGCTAATATTCTTCTATTTGACGAATGTATCGTACTTTTCTTACCAGCGCTCCAGCAATGGATAATTACTGTGGTTTCGGTCTTGGGCTGAGTTTATGTAAAATACGCCTACCATTTTGCACATAGCTTCTCATGTGCACAGTTGTCGGGTCACTACAAAGTGGGACACGGTTTATAATTTTGATATGTACTGACAAACTGCCTTCCAGTGCTTTCCTTCCAAAGCACCTCACACAGCCAGTGGTATTTCTGAGATGCTTTCTGGATTATTGTATGAACAAAACGTGGGGTTTTTTTTTCTGTTTTTTTTTTTTTTTTTTTTTTTTTTCTGTGGGAATGCCAGAGACTGGCCTGGACCAGGACCCCTAACTTACTTTGCATGGTGCTGGATCGAAGAGGACATTGTGATGCTGTGACATTTAGATTCCTGTTACAGGTTTGGGTTTGAAAGCTTGAGAGGGTTTCAGTTTCTTCTAAGCCTGTTGCCTACAATTAGGATAAGACGGAACCGGGGGAAGTGGGATCTTCATAGGTTTGGAGGAAATAAATACCTCTGTTTTCCCATAGGAACGGCACACTAAGAATACTGAGTTACGTACACTGACGTTGTTATATTTTTGTATGTAGTAGTAAAAGTTAAGGATAAAAATAACCAACATTAGCTGCTTTGACATATGAGACACAATTCAGAGGTTTCAAAGAAACAGAATCACCCACTAATACTTACGTACTTTTTAAGATCAATATTGTATAATTTATTGTTAAAAAAATAAAAAATAAAGAACACATAATTTTCAGATTGAAGGTATGCATCTTCAGTAGTACCAACAAGTTAAAGTTGTTTTGTTATACTGGTGGACTCTTCCCTGTTCCTGACCTACTGAGCAGGTATGTAAGATGCTTCTATTTATGCAAATGATCTGGTACCAGCATTTCTCCACATCCTATACGTAGAATGTTTGTATAAATTAGTTCAAAAATAGAGCTTTCTGGATGCCTATAATTATGGTATCTCTGGCTGTTTTCTATCAAAAAGTCTTATAACCAAACTTTGAAATTCACTGATGAGAGAAGCCTAACCTCAAAGAAATTCAACTCCATTTGCATTTATTGAATTTCTTGTATGTGCAGCTTTGCCTCAACTTCAACTGAGCTCTCACGGCACAACAATTTTCTACATCTTTGTTTTCTATGTGTATAAGCAGAAGATTGAGAATGAAAACCATGCAGCATGTTGTGGGTGTTAGGTTACAGTTGGTTTTTTCTCATCAGCAGTTTCTTTTATAATCAAGTGTAGTTCTTACATATACAGTTGTCCTTTTTTTTTTGAAATGTTTATTTTTGAGAGAGAAAGAGAGAGATAGGATGTGAACAGGGGAAGGGCAGAGAGAGAAGGGGACAGAGGATCCAAAGTGGGCTTGGGCTGACAGCAGACAGCCTGACGTGGGGCTCGAACTCATGTACCATAAGATCATGACCTGAGCTGGAGTCGGGACGTATAACTGACGTGAGCCTCCCAGGCTCCCCTGCTTTTCCTCTTTCAAAAGAAGTCCTCCCCCTTCTCTGCTCTCAATCATCACAGCTAATTAAAATGATACGTATTTTCCATCAGGAAGCCCTTCAATCAACTACAGCTTCACCATGCACACCTGACACAATCAAATATATTCCAGTTTCTCAGAAAGCAACATGCAGTGGTACCTTGTTTGAAGGCATGTTTTGTAAACATAGATCTAAACTGGTTCCACTACAGATGCTGGCGAGGATGTGGAGAAACGGGAACCCCCTTGAGCTGCTGGCGGGAATGCAAACTGGTGCAGCCGCTCTGGAAAACAGTGTGGAGGTTCCTCAAAAAATTAAAAATAGATCTACCCTATGACCCAGCAACAGAACTGCTAGGAATCTACCCAAGGGATACAGGAGTGCTGATGCATAGGGGCACTTGTACCCCAATGTTTATAGCGGCACTTTCAACAACAGCGAAACTATGGAAAGAGCCTAAATGTCCATCACCTGACAAATGGATAAAGAAGATGTGGTTTATATATACAACGGAATACTACTTGGCAACGAGGAAGAATGAAATCCTGCCGTTTGTAGCAACGTGGATGGAACTGGAGGGTATCATGCCGAGTGAAATAAGTCAGGCAGAGAAAGACACATACCATATGTTTTCACTCATATGTGGATATTGAGAAACGTTAACAGAAGACCATGGGGGAGGGAAGCGGAAAAAAATAGTTACAGAGAGGGAGGGAGGCAAACCGCAAGAGACTCTTAAATACAGAGAACAAACTGAGGGTGGATGGGGGGTGGGGGAGAGGGGAAAGTGGGTGATGGGCACTGAGGAGGGCGCTTGTTGGGATGAGCACTGGGTGTTCTATGTAAGGCAATTTGACAACAAATCATATTTAAAAAAGGGGGAAAAAAAACTAGATCCCACACGAACTTGGAATGTATCAATCTTCAAAGTTGCTGACATATCTACTTTTATATGTAGAGTAATTCCAATATTTTAGAAAAGTTAGAGAATGGTTCTTAGAATTAGTCTTACCTTTCTGAATGAGTGTCTGAATACTAGGAAGTAACTCTGACCATGGTATGAATTCGCATTGCTGTAAATCCACAAAATACCCAAAGATCGAATGCTTACCAGTTGGTAGGCTGATGCCTGTGTTTGAAAATGACAAATAAACAGGTCCAAGTAAGAAAGGTTTGTTTATGGAATTTTCATTAATGATATGATCTCTCTGTGAAAAATCTGATTGTTGAACTAGAAACAGTAACTATTCACCAAGGGTATATCCAAATATATAAAACAGGCCTATCTTTTTCTTCTTCTTATCTTTAATTATATAAAAACATCTTTTTATATCCCCAAAGCAAGGTGAATCATGATGTGATACTCTTTGAGGTCTTACCCGGACGTCCCGCTTATCACCCTGTGCTGGATATTATTAAGTGACAGTCAGTGGTAGAGCCAAAACAATATATCAGGTAAGTCTGCCACTTATTTGCAAATCACATTCACTTTTCCATTATAAAATTAGTAAATTTTCTTAATAGATTCGGGAAAATACAGGATAATAAAAGCAGATCATTTAGCCATGGTTTCACCATATGAAGATAACAGTGCTTATATTTCATATAGTTCTTTGAATCATTTCTAAAATTTCCATACACAGGAAAATTCATTTTTGGGGAGTATACAGTTCTATGAGTTGTTTTCTTTTTTTTTTTACCACATGCATGTATTCTTGTAATCACTACAGTAGACGAGATAAGAGAACAATTGTAAAACCCCCCAAAATTCCCTTGTGCCTACCCCTTTTGTATTCAGTCCTAACCCCTGATAACCACTGATCCACTATTTTTTTACTTTTATCTATTTATTTATTTATTTTTTGAAAGAGAGAGAGAGAGAGAGAGAGAGAGAACGAACACATCCCAAGCAGGCTCTGCACTATCAGTGCAGAACCCAATGTGGGGCTCGATCCCGTGACCCCAGGATCATGACCTGAGCCAAAATGGAGAGTTGGACACTCAACCAACTGAGCCACCCAGATGGCCCTGTTCTCTATATTTGCTTTATCCAAACTGTCATGGAAATGGAAAATTACAGTATGCACCTTTTTGAAACTGAGTTCTGTCACTACATAATGCATTTAAGATTCATTCCTGTCGTTCATCACTCTTCATCAATGGCTCATTCCCTTTCACTGCTGAATAGTATTCCACTGTGTGGGTGGACCACAGTCTGTTTAACCACTGACCCATTAAAGAACACTTGAGTTCTTCCCAATTTTTGTCAACTACGAATAATGCTGCCATGAATATCTGTGTGTAGGTTTGACTGAATATAAGATTTCATTGATCTGGGATAAGTACCTAGAGGCATGATGGTGGCTCCTATGGTACATGCATATTGAACATTTTAAGAAACTCATACCGCTTTCCAGAGTGGCTGTGTTTTTATCCTACAATTAGCAGTAGATGAAACCACCTGTTGCTATATAGCCATGCTAACACTTGGTATTGATTTAAAAAATTTTTAGTTTTCCATCTTTATTGAGACATAAATGGCAAATGATATCACGTAAGATTCAAGTGCACAATGGGATGATTTGATACATACATATATTGAGAAAAAATTACAACAAGGTTAGTTAATAACTTCATCGCCTCACATAATTATCTGTCTGTGAACGTGTGAGAACATTTACGATCTACCCTCTTAGCGACGTTCCGATATACAGTCTGCACATTACATTCCCAGTTTTGATTATTTGATAATTGGAGGTTTGTGTTCATTGACCAACATCTCCTCATGTCCCCCACCCGCCGGGCACCTGGCAGCCACCGTCTTATTCTCCACGAGTGTGGCTTTTTTAGGCCCCACGTATAAGTGAAATCGTACGGTATCTGTCTTTCTCAGTTTGACTTATTTTGCTACATATATATCACATTTTCTTTATCCATTTATCTGTCGATGAACCCTTAGGTTGTTTCCGTGTCCTGGCTATTATGAATAATCCTGCAATGAACATGGGGATAATATTATTTCTTGGAGACAGTGAATTCATTGCCTTTGGATATACACCCAAAATAAGATTGCTGGATCACACAGTAGCTCTATTTCTAATTTTTTGAGTCACCTCCACATTGTCTCCCACAGTGGCTGCACCAACCCCATACTGTTTCCCACAGTGGCCATGTGAATTTAAATTCTCACCAAGAGTGTACAAGGTTCCCTTTTCTCTACATCCTAACATTTGCCGTCGTTTGCCATTTTAGTAATAGTCATTCTAACAGATGTAAGGTAATAATACCTCATTGCGGTTTTCATGTGCATTTACGTGATGATTACACTGGACTTTTCATGGCCCTATTTGTCATTTGTGTGTCTTTGGGAAAGTGTCTTCTGTTCAGGTCCTCTGCCATTTTTAATCAGAGCATTTGGGGTTATTTATGAATTTATGTTTTGCTATTGAGTTGTAGGAGTCCCTTATATATTTTGGCTATGAACCCCTTATCACACATGTATATGGCGTTCAAGTGTTTTCTCCTGTTCTATGGATTCATTTATGTCCTTAACCCATTTTGAGTTAATTTTTGTCAGCGGTGTAAATAGGGGTCCAACTTCATTATTCAGTTTGCATGTGATTATCCAGTTTTCCCAATTCTCTTTGTTGAAGGGACTATCTCCTTGGTGCCTTTGTCAAAAATTGGTTGGCTATATAAGCATGGGCTTGTTTCTGGACTCTCTGTTCTGTTCCATTGGTCCATGTGTCTGTGTTCAGTGCCAGCATCGTGCTGTTTTGACTTTTATAGCTTTGTAATACAGTCTGATATAAGGGGGTGAGATGCCTTCAGCTTTGTTCTTCTGCCAAAACAGGACTGTTTTGTCTACTCGGTCTTTTATAGTTCCCTTGTTCCCTCTTCCTCTCTTCCTGCCTTCCTTTGTGAACTGATGATTTTCCCTAGTGGTGTGCTTGAATTTCCTTCTCTTTATCTCTCATGTATCTACAGTTGGTTTTTGGTCTGTGGTTACCATGACATTTGCATACAGTGTCTTATAGCTATTATAGTCTTTTAAGCTGATAACAAGCTCATTTCAGTCACTTGCAAAAACTCTTTTACCCCTCCTCCTATTTTATGCTATTCATGTCACAGTTTACTTCTCTTTATTACTGGAGCTACAGTAATTTTTAATGTTTTTATCTTTTAATTTTTATACTAGAGTTAAGTGATTCACAGACCGACATGTTACAATATTAGAACATTTGACTATATACTAACCTTTACCAATGTTTTTTATAATTTCACGTGTTCTCCTGTTACTAATTAACATCCTTCCTCATTTCAATTTGAAAAGCTCCTTTTAGCATTTTTTGTAAGGCAGGTCTAGTGGTGATGAACTTCCCAGCTTTTGTGTGGGAGAGTCTTCATCCCTCCTTCACTTCTGAAGGACAACTCTGTGGGGTGAAGTATTCTTGGTTGGCAGTTTTTTTTTTCTTTCAGCACGTTGAATATATCATCCTACTCTCTCCTGGTGTGCAAGGTTTGTGCCAAGAAATTTGCTGAGGCTTATGGTATTTCCTGTAGGTGGGCAATTTTTTCCCTTGCCTATTTTCAAATTATCTTTCTTTAGATAGTTTATAAGGTGTCTGAGAAGATTCTTGGGTTGAAATTATTGGAGGACCTCTGAAATTCATGTAACGGGCATCTAAATCTCTCCCGGATTCAGTCAGTTCTCTACCATAATTTCTTTAAGCCTTTGCCCCTCTCTCCCTCACTTCTTCTGGGACCCCAGTAATGTGTAGAGTTTTAAAAATTAATGATATCCCATATTTCACAGGCTTTCTTCATTCTTTTCTCTTTGTTCTCCTGTGAGTGGATAATTTCAAATGACCTGCTTTCTGTCTTAGAGGTTCTTTCTTCTGCTTGATCCAGTCTGGTTGATGTTCTGTTTCACTCGTTGTGCTCTCCAGCTCCACCACTTGTGTTTGGTTCTTATTTATGATTCCTATCTCTGTTAAATTTCTTATTTTGTTCATGTTAAATTTCTTATTTTGTTTTCCTGATTTCATTGAATCATCTTCCAGTATTTTCTTTTTAGCTCACTGGGCTTCCTCAAAACAAGTATTTTAAATTCTTTACTGGGAAAACCACAGACCTCTGTTTCTTTGGGGCCAGTTACTATAAAAATACTGCACTTCTTTGGCTGCCATGTGTCCTTGACTTTTCATGCTCATTGAAGTCCTTCACTGCAGTCTCCACATTTGATGATGCAGTTTCCTCCAGTCTTTACTAACTGGCTGTGGGAGAGAAAAAACTCCCTTCGACCCATTGAGGATTCTGAGGCTTTCTCAGTATTTTCTATGGAAACGCTTGCTGCCCTCTTCTGGTTCTCTCCAGTTGGGTAATTTTTGGGCATGTATGCCTTCTCTCCATCCTGCCTGGCCAGGCGGGGCACCGACAGCCTCCCTGTTGCTTTCCCTAAGGTGGTGGTTGGATGCTGTATTTGCGTGTGATTTCTCCCAATCCTGAAGCTGGGCTAGTTTTGTACGAGCCATCTGAAAAAGTTGCCTTCTGTGGTGCACACAGGGTGCTGGCCACCGGATGAGGGTGTTTATGGGTGAGGCTCATGGAGTGTTCGGGTGCCCATGGGCCAGTTCAGGGGATCCTCAGGCAAGGTGTCCCCAGCAGCTCATGGGTAGAGCTCCTTGGAGTCCTAAAGTTGTTCAGCAGGATTCGTGTCCCTTTCACATGCTCCATTCTGAATCCTGACTGCTGTTCTCCCAGCCACTCACTGCCCCACACTCAATAGTTCACAATTCAGTCCTTTGTGGGGGGCTAACGAGAAATGGGCCTCCCTGGTAGGGTCCCGCACAACTGAGAAGCTGGCTGCTCACACACACGCCGTCACTTTCCCCTCCCGGCACTGGGCTGTGCCGCCAAGGGAAGGGTGACACAAGTAAAGAGCTGAGAAATGTGTCTATTGTACCAACAAATGTACACATGCTGATTTCACTTCTGCATGATCGGCGTATCTATCAAGCAAAGAAAGCAGGAGTTCAGGCTAAAAATGCCTTTGTGTAAGTTTCCTATTGCTGCTGTAACAAATCACCACAGGCTTACGGGTCTTAAAACAACACAGATTTATTCTCTTTCAGTCCTAGAGGTCAGGAGTCCAACCCGTTTTCACTGGGCTAAAATCAGAGTGTTGGCAGGACCCTGTTCCTCTGGAGGCTCTCGAGGAGAATCCCGCTCTTTCCCTTTCCAGTTTGGGGAGGCCACCTGCTGTCCGTGGCTCGTGGCCCCCGCCTCCATCTTCAAAGCCGGCAACTGCCCATCTCTTCAGCCATGCACTTACATCCTCACACCCGCTCTCGGACTCTTCCGCCTCCCTCTTGCATCGGAAAGGACTCCTGTGACGAGATTGGTCCCCCGTAAAGTAACCCACGATAATCTTCCCATCTCAGGATCCTTCACTTCATCACATCCACAAACTCCCTTGTGTTATGAGACAGCATATTCACAGGGTCCAAGGGGTGAGATGTGGGAATCTCCGGGAAGCCACTATTCTGCAAGGACGCTCATTGTAACATCCGTCCTTTGCCTTCTTTCTCTGTTGTTTTTATCTCCTGCAACTAAGAGCTAGTTTGTGAGGAAACGGTTTCCGGTCAGGGAACGAGCCTGCCCCTCACCTAATTCTGCCCTAAGAGTAACATGCACTGATGATCTTTAGCTGTGACGGCTGCAGTGGGTACACTTTCTACAGAACGGAACTGTTAGCCTCAACCGTAAATTATTCCTACAGATAGTTTTTTCAAATTTAATCATCAGTTAAAGGTAATGAGCAGAAACAAAGGAACAGCCATAAATTACCAAGACTTGAATGACTGGAACGATCAGGTGCATAATCTAAGACGGCCATGCTTGTTACGTTGAAAGAAATAAAAGTAAGCTTGAAAATACCTAAAAAGGATGAGAAACTATGAAAAAGTGACAAAGCCTATTTGAAACAAAGGAACCAAATACAGCTCCTAAAAATGAGAAGAGTGCGGACACAACAACAAAACCAGGACCACACTTACTGGGGAAGCACTTTTAAGTGCCACCATTTAGAATGGCAAACCTAAAACCAAAGGAAAAAAAGATGGAATACTTACAACTAAGCTTAGTAAGAAATACACAAAGTCCATATGAAGAAAACTCGAAGACTTGTCTCTAGGTTTCTATTTACTAATTCTTTCTCTGGTGATGCGGTGATGCCAAGAGTAGAATTTCTATTTGGTCCTTTTTCATAGCCACATGTTTGTTCATTTCTACTTGTTTTTGTTTGTTTGTTTTTGCTTCATAATTGCTTATTTATGTAAAAACAGATGCCATTTCCTTGTTTATCTTTTAGAGAACCCTAAACACATTCACATTAAAGTAAAGTCTCTGTTAGGATCCGATACTTTCATCTGGAATGAGTTAATATAATGATGGGTGACTTTGTTGGTATTGTTTTGTGTTTTACAATTTTGTTCACGGGATGATTACGAGTGGGAGGTCTGTGGGCTGTCTTCTCTTCTCATTTCCACTCTGATGGTCTTGTACCTTGTACAACTGCTACCACCTGCCTCTCCTTCCTTGCCTTCATACACGCTCGTCCCAAACTAGCTTTTCCACTGGTGCTTCAGATCACAGAACAGAATTTCATATTCAGCATTTTGAGATCAACAATCTAAGATAATGTGTAATTTATGGTCTTGTCTTCAGGCTCACAGGGAGAGGAAACAATGGAACTGAGGGCAGTTTATACACCATAAGAGTTAGCGACATCAAGTGGAATCACAGAGTTTGACAACAAATTAACATGCCATGCTTTGACATTAAAAGTTAATTTCCATAGGAAATAACATAAAACTTTGCGATCCAGACGTCTTAAACAGAACTTTTAGAAATAACTTCAAAAGGATGCTTTAAGAGTTACATCACACAAAGTAGTAGAATTTGTACTTCTGGTCATTTATTTTTTCTCTCTCATCTTTATCTAACAAAGTTCTTCTAAATATATTCACGTTCAGTATTTGGGCCTTTCGGGCACCTGAACCAATGACGCCTTTGTCTTTTCCAGGTCCCTTTAATCAACAACAGCTAGTTGGTAAGGGTGACTGTTTCAGAACATTAGGATAGATTCCATTTGTTAGAACTGATGCAAAAAACATACACAATGAAGAAACCTAAGTCCTCCTAAGATAATTTTTAAAATGTTAGTCTTTAAATATGGGGTGCCTGGGTGGCTCAGTCAGTTAAGAGCGTGACTCTTGATTTCGGCTCAGGTCACGATCTCACGGTTCATGGGTTCGAGCCCTGCGTCAGGCTCTGCGCTGATGGTGTGGAGCTTGCTTGGGATTCTCTCCCCCAACCCCTCCCCCCCCTCCCCCCGGCCCTTCCCCTGATCATTCTCTCTAAATAAATAAATAAACATTAAACATACATTAAAAAATAAAATAAAACCATATGAAACTGGAATTTCCTTCTGTAGAAGTTCCTGCTAGGAGATGCTATGGAGAATACAGACCCCAGCTGTTCAGCCGAAGGGCTCAGCGGGGCTGAGGTCACAGTTTTGAGGCGCTACCTCTGTTCTTCTGCTTTACTTGCGTTACAGCTTCCTGGGAAACCAGAAGCAGCCCGGAATCTAATTTCCTTCCGCCTCATTTCCTGGGAGGACGGGGCTGGAGTGTGCATATTAACGTTTTGCCTTTCACCTCACATTTGCAAAGACGGGCATTTTAATATGAGCCCAACCATACGGAGTTTCAAACTAACATTCTAAAGTGAGCATAATTACGACTGTTTCCCCCGAACACCGCCCAGAACTTACCTACTTGTGGATTATTTTCAAACAGTTTGCGGACGAGATTGTCAAAGCCGTAAGTGACTCTGGCGGCTGAACTGGGATCACAGCTCCGATACAGCACCGTCTCACCTTCAGGGTCACTTTCATGTTGTAAAACGCCTCCAAACGCCCACGTAAAGGCAAACATGAAGAGCTTCTGAATCACTACTTTCAATTTATCAGGATTCTTTTCCAGATACCATGTACTTTCAGCTCTGGCGTAGATGCATGTAGAAGGACGAAGGTTAACATTTTTAGAAGAAAGTTCAGTGATGTATTTCAATTTCATGTCCAAGTCTCATTATTAAACGTTAGGATACAGTTAGGTATTGACATAAATGTTTTAAGGTTAATGTAGAATCTTCTTTGCTAAGTCATGTAGATTATATACTGTTAATATTTTTTTTCAATTTTTCTTAATGTTTATTTTTGAGACAGAGAGAGAGATAGAGCGTGAATGGGGGAGGGGCAGAGAGAGACACACACAGAGAATCTGAAGCAGGCTCCAGGCTCTGAGGTGTCAGCACAGAGCCCAATGCTAGGCTCGAACTCACGAACCGTAAGATCATGACCTGAGCCGAAGCTGGACACTTAACCGACTGAGCCACCCAGGCGCCCCAATATTGTCACTATTTTTAAAGTACCATTAGTGTAAGAGATTGGTAGTCAACCTTTGTTTCACTGATTTAGTACACGTGATTCACTTCTATTTTAGGTCAAGTTATTAGCTGAGATTTACCTATCTTTTGGGAGAGGATCTGGTCTTTTTCCATTTTATGTAGAAATACACAAGCAAGTGAATAGTTACTCATACTGTCTCCTCTCAACCAAGTCCGAGGGCCTGATTTACTTCAACCTGGCTAGTGGCAGGTGCTGTAAGTGTGGGGAGAGTCTCGTCCAGTCTGGGCTGACGGGGTCACCCTGGTCTGTGGACCCTGAAATTCTACAGAAACCGGGCCGAAGGTGATGGAGCTGAATCAGGGGCTTGGGCCTGATTTCAAGGCATGTAAAATAGTTCAGGATTCAGCATTATCATAAAATTATTTACAAATTATGAAAATCCTAAAAACAGATCACTGAACCGAAGCGTACTGGCAAACATTCTTCTACAGTACACACACACAACGGTATTTGAAATTTCCAGTCCTGTGAAACAGTTCATTTAGAGAATGTTTACTGAATTCCTACTGTGTATCAGCTACTCCAGACAAAACAAACACGACCCCCTTCTGTCCAGAACTGGTACAGGTTTATTGCCTAGTAATTCTGTGCTTATTGGAGTGTCCGGCACCCAGAAGGTACTTAACCGTGTCCGCTGAATGAATGACTGACCTCTCTTCTGTATTCTTGAATTTGGCAGAAACTTTTGCACGTGGAGAATCTTTCTCCCCCGTTGAAACGTCCTTCCAATCGTCACCTTAAAAAGGGAAGAGGATTTTTCCACAGGGAACAATAGACCCAGAATTCACCTGGTTAATTAGCGAGGTTAACATTCAACACCGTTTCATTTCTGAACCGTCACAGGGGTTTTTCTTGCACATACAACTACCTCGTCAGACCAGAGTGCGAGCTACCTTTCGAAGGAAAGAGGAGCAGGGAACGGACCTGCCATTGTCTGAAATGCTTCTTACTTATTTGAAGCGTACATCTACACACTTCGTCATTCTATTCTAGCAACTTTTCTGTAAGTTTGACTGTTCTAACATGAAACCCTAGAACATTCAGGTAATGTGGTGCATGTGACAAACTAACTAATACGTGGGTCCCGATGAAGAGAAGGACGCTTTCAGACAACAGATTTAAATTCGCTGAAACAAACAGCAAACAGGTGCATCTTCGGCACGGGGTCGAGGTGTTGGTTTCCTTCCATCTCCCGTCACCCACCTGTCTCGTCCCCGTCACGCACACCATGCAGGAGCACAAAGAGTGAGCGATTATTTCTTCCTCCCTTTAGCTTACTTTTGTTGTTATGATGTTTGTTTTCTTTATACTGACATAATACAGGCTTCTTGTAGAACCTGCCACTCTACGATTCCACCACACGTGGGTAACGATGATTAAATGCTCATGCATGTCATGATGGCATTTAGTACAATGTCATTCCAGTATTTTTAAATACAATACTTTAATATCTAAGCTCAAATCAAAACTTAGAAAGAGGGTTGGCTTCTCATCCTGCTTTTTAAGTTCGTCTTCATGTCTTTCCAGTGAAATGTGACATTGCCACACCACAGTCCAGGAAGTCCTTCTCCTGCTGATGGAATTCAGATTCTTGCTGTTTTAGGATTATAAATAATTCTGCTATAAATAAAGCTCCTTGTGCATAAATCTATATACTTCAGTTATTACTTCTTTATAATGAATTCTTAGAATAAGAGATTCTAGGGCAGAGTATTTTGCTATTCAAAAAAAATTTTTTTTAATGTTTATTTATTGTCGAGAGAGAGAGAGACAGAGTGTGAGCAGGGGCAGGGGCAGAGAGAGGGGGAGACACAGAATCCGAAGCAGGCCCTGGGCTCTGAGCTGTCAGCACAGAGCCCGACACGGGGCTCCAACTCTCGAACCGTGAGATCGTGAACTGAGCTGAAGTCGGACGCTCAACCGACTGAGCCACCCAAGCACCCCATATTTTTAACATAGATTGCCAGATGGTTCACTAAGAAAGGCTGAATCAATTTATACCTCAAATAACTTCTGTGAGAGTTTATAGGTGAATACATTTAGCTATCGGTGTGTTTTCTTCATTCAAAAATCTCTTATCCGATGAAAATTGTATGCTATTTTCAAAGAAATGTTCCTTTCATGATCTGTAAGGTTAAACATTTTCTTAAGAATTTTGTGTATTGGAAATTTTAGTAGTTGTGAAAAGATCCCCGGACTCGGGTAACTTCTACATCTGCTCTCCCCTCTATCCTGTCTCGGTCGCTAGGTTAGCTGAAAATGTGGAGGAAGAATCCTCTGTATACGCATACATTGTAGGGTGTGGAATGGTCTATGAGGGCAGGAATGCCACTGCATATTTGAGGGTTTATATCAAGTCCTGAAAAATTTGGGGGAATAATTTAAAAAACTCTTTTTATTAGGTAAAATATATACCATAAAATTGACCATTTTGACCACTAACTGTACAGTTCAATGGCATTACGTACGTTTACGGCTTTGCACAACCATCTCCACCATCCATATCTAGAACTTTCCATCATCTCGTACTAAAACTCTACACCCTTTACACAACAACTCCCCATTCCCTTTTCTCCCAGACCCTGGTAATCGCTAGTCTACTTTCTGTCCCCGTGCATTTGCCTTTTCCAGGTACCTCATATAAGTGGATTCATACAATTGTGTCCTTTTGTGACTTATTTCACTTAGTATACTGTCCCCCAGGGTCATCCATGTTGTAGCATGTGTCAGAATTCCTTTTTGTGGCTGAAGAATATCCATTCTTCTGTCAAGAGACCACTGGGTGGTTTCCACCTTTTGGCTCTTATGAATCGCACTGTTGTGAACACGGGTGTGCAAATATCTGTTCAAGTCCTTGCTTCAGGTCTTTTGCATATACACTCCGAAGTGGAATTGTTGGGTCAAGTGATAATTTTATGTCCAATCTGTTTAGGAACAGCCATACCGTTCTCCATAGCGGCTGCCTCATTCTACACGGTCATCAACAGTGCACAAGAGTTCCAATTTCTCCACATCCATGCCCCAATCTGTTATCTTCTGATTTTCAAAAAATTTTATAATCGCCATCCTAGCGGCTATGAAGTGGTATCTCACTGTGGGTTTGCCTTCATGCATTTCTTTAATAATTAGTGATGTCGGGCATTTTTTATTTGCTTGTTGGCCATTTGCATATTTTCTTTGGAGAAAGGTCTATTCAGGTCTTTCACCTCCTTTTAAATTAGGTTGTTTGGGGTGCTCGGGTGGCTCAGTGGGTTAAGTGTCTGACTTCGGCTCGGGTCACGATCTCACGGTTCGTGAGTTCGAGCCCCACGTCGGGCTCAGTGCTGACAGTTCGGAGCCTGCTTCAGGTCCTCTGCACCCCTCTCTGTCTGCCCCTACCCCCTGTTTTCTTTCTCTCAAAATAAATAAATAAACTTAATTAGGTTGTTTGGGTTTTTGTTAAGTTGCAGGAATTCCTTATATATTCTGGATATTAACTCCTTAGCAGATAATGTGATTTGAAAATAATTTCTCCCAGTCTGAGGTTTTCTTTTTACACTGTTGATAATTTAAGCTAAAAAGAAAACTCTAACAAGGTTAAAAAATATAGGTTATAACAAAATATATTTCATAACCAGGTTATAAAATATAGAAGGATATTTTTATGAAACTTGGTGGTAAGTACACTACTGATGTTTGCCCACTGATTTAACATCTGGTGACTTCGCTGTAATCTCCAATTCTAATCAACTGCTGATTTTTCTGTTTTTTTTTTTTTTAATAATGAATAGGACTATAGCCTCTGCATACAGTAATAGTTTTGTCTCTTTCTGTTTTTTTAATGTTTATTTTTGAGAGGGAGCATGAGCGAGGGAGGGGCAGAGAGAGAGAGAGAGAGAGAGAGAGAGAGAGAGAGAGAGAGAGAGAATCCCAAGCAGAGTCCGTACTGCCAGCTCGGAGCCCGACGTGGGGTCAAACTCATAAGCCTTGAGTTCATGTGTGACCTTGGCCAAAATCAAGAGTCAGACACTTAACGGACTGAGCCAGCCAGATGCCCCTCTTCCTTTTTACTTCTCAGAAACCTCCTTTTTCCCCTCTAACTATTGCTACATTGATTAGCACCCCCAAGACCATGTTGAATAGTAACAGGAGTAAAAGCAGCATTAACAGAATTGTTGGAGGAGGCCATCGAGAGGACGCGACCGCGGCTGGGCCACAAGCTGGACCCAGGCAACTGGACATTTGTTACCCCTCTCCCGTCGTTGGAGTGCACGTGCTGCCCACTGTTCCAACGCCAGGAGCCATTCCAAGAATGTGGTCTCGAGAGAGCAACGTGTTGTCGAGAACACCCTGAATGAATAGGACGACTGAATCCCACTAAGGCCTCTGTATAAGCTTTTAAGATTCTTGCGCGTGGGTGCGGGGATCCGCTCATCCTGCGGTCCTTCAAGACGAGCCTTGTATGTAGGCTCTCTTGCTGATCGCCACAGCCACCTACAACCTGGAGTGGCCTCTTGGGTGTCTCCCTGCCTCCGCGTATAGGGGCCAATTTGAACTCCACCCGGGAAGCAAACCTACAACTGTCAGGGGACAAAAGAAACTCGACTTGGGAACAAGGCATCCACGAGGGGAAGTCCCAGGCTAGCCACGAACCTCTGCACAGGGAGGGATGGCCCCCGAGTCGGATGTGAGCTGAGGACACACGGTAGCACGGCGCAGCAGAGAAGGGCGCCGGTGGCTGCCGTGAGGGGCTGGCCACTGACGCCCGAGCGGGGTCTGGAGTTCGGGTTAGGAAGTGAGAAGAACCGAGGTGAGAACGAGATGTGCACCTGTCTGCCCCCACTTCCGTCTGCTGGTTTTACGGAACGAGGAGGGCCCAAGTGCCACCCGTCACGGCCCGAGCCCTCGGACGTATCCTGATGGGGAATCTAAGAGGGGGAATCACGGACAAAACGAGGGCAGCAGAGGGGAGGACGTTCGGCTGGACAACGGAGCAGATGAAGTGCCCCATGTCATCTGACCCTAATATGAAGACAGATTTTAAACAGCGACTACCCCGGACGTCTGCTAATACAGAAGTACACCCCAAAAGTCCTAGGAGGAAAACTTACATTTTCTCTCTGTCCCTTGAAAATGGAAATCTGATCGTGTCTTTAAAATGTGATTACCCCACGAGAGAACTGAGACGCCGCCCCTGCGCACCTGAGACAGGAACAGAAGGGTGGATACAGGGGGCAGTACAAGCTTCTCCCCCACATCCAGGCCTCAGCCTCCAGGAGGAAACTCATCAAGGGCAAACACAAACCTTAAGTCTTCCCCGCGAATACCAGTAAAACACTCTGGCCATTCGGTCGGGAAACCTTAACTTGCCCCATCTGCCACAGACACGGTCTGAGCTCAACTGTTATTTATAAACTAGTGGGTTTACCAGATTCCTGGGTGCATTTTATTATTAAAGCTATAGGGTCTCCGTAGCTGTCTGGGTGTGTATGTATGTGTCTGGGTATATGCTCTCTATAAACAACATTTTTGTACCTCCAGATTATATTGTCAAAATTAATTTATAAAAGATCTCTATTTAATCGGCCTAAGGAAAAATAAGCTTTGGTATCAAGAATTAGCACACTGGTTATGTTGAACTCCTCCCTCTGAGCGAGGGTTCTAAACTTGTCCTATTTGGTCTGGACGCCACATCGGGTCTCACCCAAGCTTTCCCCTACTGCTGTGCAAGCCCGGCTATTGTCGTGAGGGGACTAAAGAAGCTGAGCCCCTTATACCAATGCCCTTGTTGAACAGAACAATGACTGAGGGCCACATTTTAAAGGTCATGATATACAAGACTAGGCGAAAGAACACCACACTAAATGCAGGATGCACCTTCCAGTATCTTCTGCAAGCAGAAAGGTTAACTGAAAAAAATATAAAGCGGCAGACTGAATTACTAACGAGTAAAATCTCCTTGGCCAGGTAGACTGAAGTACCGCCCAGGCTTTAAGACGTGTGAAGAGTCAGAGTCCACTGCCCCACGGGCCAGACTGTGGACCCCAGCCCAAACACCCGGTAGCATAAAGACGTAAAATCACAGGAAACATCTCAGCCCCATCGTGCCTGGGAAGACATTATCTTCTAGGACTTGCAATGAGTCATCCCACTGGAACAGAGGAGCTCCCGCCCCTGGCCAACAGGTATGGTGTGCACAACCGAGTCAGGTTTCTAAAGCTGTCGACCTCTCTCACCCCAAGGCAAGGTGGGCATGTCCTGTTTTCGCGTGGCTGTCATCTTTTTTCCTCCACCAGCCTGGAGGGCACCACAGCACACACAGAAGCCACCAAATCCGTTCAGCAAGCCTCAAATGAGAGCCAACAAAGCCCATCTTTACTGAATCCGAAAATATCTCTAATGAGAAAAGCTGTCTTCCAAAATAAGACGGCCTTGGACATGATTACTGTCTAACAAGGAGGCCCCCGTACTATTATACAGGCAAAATATTATGTGTTCATACCTGATGAGTCTGTTAATGTATCATAAAGTCACATGAACCCACAAGTGAAGGTGTTAATGATCCCAGCCCCAACCTCGGGCACTTGATAAATCAGTGGTTTGGGTCACGGGGCTCTGAATGGAAACAAACATTGTTGCTTATTTTGGGAATCATTATCTTCATCTGTGTCTTCTCCTGAATGTGCCTGTATTGTTGCTGTGGTACCTGCCCCAGTGCAGCCAGATAACCACCAAACGAGCCATCTCCATGCTGCTGAGACCCCATGCCGACCACTCAGGGCACATTGTGGAAGAGAGGGCAATTAAGATTGTAAAAAACCCATCGCAGGAGATAAAATGGTGAAGGAAGTCATCGAGAAGACATGACTGCTGGTGACCTCTAAGCTGGATGGAGGTAATCAGAGGTTCCTTCCCCTCCCTTGTCCTGGGGATGGATGTTCTGCCCGCTTCCTCCACTCGGAGCCATTTCAAGGACGCGGCCTTGAGACAGCAACGTGTTGACGCCATCTGGACTATGTACGTTACCAAACCTCATGAATGCCTCTACATAAACTTTTAAAACTCTGGAAAGCAGGTGTGGAGACCTACTCATAGCTGCCCAAGACAAACGTCATCTCTTAGTTCCCTAGCTTACTAAACTGTAGCAGCAGAAGCAGGCGGTTTTTATAGGCAAGGAAACTGACAGATGAGGTCTGTGCTGGACCGCTGTGGGTGCAAACTGGCGCAGCCACTGTAGAAAACAGTAGGGAGGTTCCTCAAAAAATTGAAAACAGAAGTCCACTACTGGATATTTACCTAAACAGAACTGAAAACCCTAATTCAAAAAGATACAGCATCCGTATGTTTCTTGCAGCATTATTTATAATAGCCAAGATACGGAAACAACCCAAGTGTCCGTCCATAAATCAGTGGACTGAAACAGAAAACCCAGAAATGAATCCACACGCTATGGTCAGTTAATCTTTGACACAGCAGGAAAGAATATCCAAGGGAAAAAAGACACTCTCTTTAACAAATGGTGTTGGGAAAACTGGACAGCTACATGCAAAAGAATGGAACTACACCAAAATAAAAATAAATTCAAAATAGATGAAAGACATAAGTGTGAGACATGAAACCATAGAAATCCTAGAGGAAAACATAGTTGGTAACCTCTTTGACCTCAGCTGTAGCAACTTATTTCTAGATAAGTCTCCTAAGGCAAGGGAAACAAAAGCAAAAATAATCCACTGGGACTTCATCAAGATAAAAAGCTTCTCCACAGAGAAGGAAACAATCAATAAAACTAAAAGGTGACCTACAGAATGGGAGAAGATATTTGCAAATAAAGGGTTAGTATCCAAAATATATAAGAAACTGATCTAACTCAATACCCAAAAAACAAATAATCCAATTAAAAATGGGCGGAAGACATAAACAGGCATTTTTCCCAAGGACGACATCCAGATGGCCAACACACACATGGAAAGATGCTCAACATCACTCATCATCAGGAAAATGCAGATCAAAACCATGAGGAGATACCACCTCACACCTGTCAGAATGGCTAAAATTAACAACTCAGGCAAGGAGAGATGTTGGTGAGGATGCGGAGAAAGGGGAACACTTTTGCACTTTTGGTAGGAATGCAAACTGGTGCAGCAGCCACTCTGGAAAACAGTGTGGAGGTTCCTTGAAAAGTTAAAAATAGAACTACCCTATGACCCAACAATTGCACTACTAGGTATTTACCCAAAGGATACAAAAATATTAATTCAAAGGGAGACATACAATCCTATGTTTATAGCAGCGCTATCTACAATAACCAAGTTATGGAAATAGCCCAAGTGCCCAGTGACTGATGAATGGATAAAGAGGATGTGGTGTATATATATACAATGGGATATTATTCAGCCATAAAAAGAATGAAATCTTGCCATTTGCAATCATGTGGACAGAGCTAGGGAGTATGATGCTAAGCAAAGTAAGTCAGAGAAAGACAAATACCATATGATTTCACTCATATGTGGAATTTAAGAAACAAAACAAATGAGCAAAAGGAAAAAAAGAGAGAGAGAGGAAAACCAACAAACAGACTCTTAACTCTAGAGAACACACTTATGGTCACCAGAGGGGAGGTGGTGGGGGACGGGGGAGATAGGACATGGGGATTAAGGAGGGCACTTGTGATGAGCACCGGGTGATGCAGGGAAGTGTTGGATCACTGTGCTGTGCACCCGAAACTAATATAACACTGTATGTTCACTATCTGAAATCTAAGTAAAAACTTACAAAAAACAGATGAATGGATAAAGAAGTGGTGTGTGTGTGTGTGTGTGTGTGTGTGTGTGTAGTGGGATGTTACTGAGCCATGAAAAAGAATGAAATCTTGCCATTTGGAATGACATGGAGGGACCTAGAAGGCATCATCCTAAGTGAAATCAGTCGGAAAGACAAATACCATATGATTTCGAGCATACATGGAATTTAAGAAACAAATGAACAAAGACAAACAGAGACAAACAAAAAACAAAACAAAACAAAAAAACCCCAGACCCTTAAAAACAGAGAACAAACTGGTGGTTGCCAGAGGGGAGCTGGGTGGGGGATGGGTGGAACAGGTGAAGGGAACTAAGAGAACACCCATCATGCTGAGCACAGGGTGAGGTGCAGAAAGGTTGAATCACTGTACTGCACCCGAAACTAACAATGCTGTCTGTTAACTCTGCTTCAGTTACAAAAAAGAAAACCCTGCCAGCTCCCAATCTGGATTAGTCTGCCTCTTTCTTTGGTCTCTCCTCACCCTCCAGGCGTGGGTGCCAGTTTCAGATTCACCCAAGAAACTCCCAAGGTTCTGAATCGATAGGAATCCACCAAGTGTCTTTTAACATATAAGTTGTACAATGTTATTTAAATGTATTTCCCATTTATTGAAATAATGACATAGTTTCTTTCTTTTGATGGGCTTATTTGGCAAGTTATTCTGACAGATAATTGTCACGTTAAATCATTCTTACATGCTGAAGGCAAAGCTACTTTGTCGTGGTGTATCTTTAGTCCCCCTAGTTTTCTAGTATTTTTTTTTATAATCTCAGCATCCACATTTATGAACAGACTTGGTCTATAATTGTCCATTCCGTATCACCTTGTCTGGTTTGGGCATCAACTGCATACGAACTTCGTAAAACAAGTTGTGTAGCTTTCCTTCTTTTTCTATTTTTTTGAACAGATTCTATAAAGATAATTTGTTCTGCAAAAGCTTGGTGAAATTTACCAACAAAATTTAATGAGCTTGGCTCAGTATTTTTGGGAGGGTGGGAGAAGCCTTTTAAAAATTCAACTTTCAGGGCACCTGAATGGCTCAGTCAGTTAAGCATCCGACTTCGGCTCAGGTCATAATCTCACCGTTCGTGAGTTCCAGCCCCGCATCGGGCTCTGTGCTGACAGCTTGGAGGCTGGAGCCTGCTTCAGATTCTGTGTCTCCCTCCCTCTCTCTCTCTCTCTCTCTCTCAAAAATAAATGTTAAAAAAATTCAACTTTCTATCAGATTTTTCCTTTTTTAAAGATCACTTGGGAAAATTTATATTTCACTTCAAAATTATCCATCTCAAATAGGTTTTCCAATTTACTGAATCTCATTAATGTGGCAAATCAGCCAGAAATAGACGGCTACCTACCACCACAAACACATAAGTGTGGAGAAAAACTATCCTAACAAGAGCTAACCACAGCTGAGCTATAAAAAGGGGGTGGGGCGCTCCCTCAGAATCAGACACAAAGAAGAAAGTCAGAGGAGTAAATGCACACGCACCACCCACTGCGCCCTGGGGTGTGCCACCCAGTACAGGCTGCGGCAGAACCGGGCTTTTATGAGTGATCCAGGAGGGTGGACTTTGTGCAAGAGAAGGAAGGCAGCAGGATTAGACTCTTGAATGGACCTGGGGCCCTGAGGCCCTGAAAGAACTTCCCGGTGAAAACGGGACTACGAAAGGTCAGCCGCTGAGGGAAGCTACAAAGAAACCACGAGAAGGGGAGAGGCCAACCTAAATGTTCGCCCATTCGTGGTATCCGGCTCTCTTCCTCTCGGACCTACCGTGCTCCCCGCATGGGACCTTACCCTCTTGTCACCCCAGGGGCTTCTTACCATTTCTGTTAGTTTGGGGGATCCAGAATTGGGTTTTGGAGACAGCGTTGGGAGCCTGGCCTAATTAGCCATCTCCTCGGGAAGCAATGGAACTGGTCTTGGGAGGCAGGCTTCTGACTCCAGGGGCCGTGCTGTTAGCAATAATGCTGCACTATTTCCGGAATCTTTTGCTCTCACCCAACACGTTTTACTACTCTCCAGGTTTACACCTGTGCATGATTACAGCTTTTGCCGAGGATTCTGGACACACTTCCCTCCATTATTTCCATCTCTAAGAATCCTTAAAACCAACAAACAAGCAAAGCATTCTTCCCTCAGAAAGACCCTCTTGGAATTCCTTATCCTCGTTTTCCATGTGACCCACCAACATATGTACGACATTAGTTTATGTCACTGATATGCCCCTTTGTTAGTGATTTTTAGTTTCTTCCATGTGTGTGTCTGGTTCAAATAGACTGAAAATTCCTGGTCTTCCTTTCTCTGTTTTCTCTTGTAAAATTTAATAGAAGGTGATAAATAGTTAGCATTGATTAAGTGACACACAAGACCATTGATATGACTCAGAAGGGGAAAAAGCTCACATTTTCCAAAGCCTCCATTTTCACTCATGAACTCAAAGAAGGCATCAAGAATCCTGCAGAGAGTTGTGACCACTGCTAGGTCCTGTACAGGAAACGGCTGATGTTTCTGATGCTTCTTTATAAACTGTAGTCCGTCTGTGACGCTATTTTTAATCAACAATTCAAGACAACTCACTCCTGTTTGACTCATAATTTTAGAAGTTTTCAACAGCCACGACTTGACATAGGGCTCCCATCCCAGATCAACAGGATCCTAACGATATAAAGCACAAGGTAATTTTACGTAAGTAAAGAAAAATGAGGCGTCCATCCTCCTCCTTACTATCTTTACTTCACCTCCGCCCCCAGCAAAACACAGCATCATCAGTCGTCAAAGGGCAGCTGATCAAGACCTTGAAGAAGGACCTGTCTCTGAGACGACTTATGGTTTTAACCCTGGTCTTACAAGACAACACGTGGTGGGGAACTGTGTGTAGGGAGGGGTTGGGGGGGAGGTTACGTGTACCCGGCAAGGGGAGTGGCTTAGCCAGAAAAGCAGCGCTGTTCTTAGCTTCATTACAGCTAAGATCCGTTCAGCGGATCAGAACACAGGGCCAACCGTGGCTAATGATTAATTTCATGGAGAGAAGACACTTAGTCTTTGTGTGCCTTCCATCCCCCACCACTGTCTTGGCAAAATATACTTCACGGGCCCTCAGGGTCACAGGCAGGTGAGGAAAGGTGTCTCTCCTCCGTGGGAAAGACAAGTCACCAGCAGCCTGTGCTGTCCACCGAAAGCACCACTCACAGTTGTGGGACACCTGCCACCCCAATTACCGGGTCGTCCTCATTTAAACAGGAGAGACTACGCTCCTTTCACTCCTGGGTTAGGAGACTTGAGGGGACACAAAACCCTGCCAGGTCCAGAGGTAATCATAAAACCATCATCAGGAACGCTGTAGGTAATGACTAGTTATTACCCTTATTACCCTAAACAACACGTTTTCCTTAACACGTTTGTTTTTGGGAACTTACCATGTAGACCACTGCACACCGGCTGACGGTTGCAGGACCGGCCTGAGAGAGACTGTCCGTCTCAAAAACCACTCGTATGTTACTAGTTAAGGCTATTCGCTCACTGTTTGCCAGACACAGCGTTCTAGTATCATCCAGCATGGAGTTTAGATTTTCTACCCAAAACGTATCCACTGGACCATCCAAAATAATCCACTGCCAATCGTGGTCTGGAGAGAGAAATATTTTTAATGTAACAGAGTATCTCAGTCTTCTTGTGTTACAATTTTACAAATTCCCTATTTTGTTTGGAAAATATTTTCTAACCAGGTGAAAAATGACACCCTGGAGAGCAGCAGAGTGAATGTGTTCATGTGTGGTCTCTAACATGTTAGGTAGAAATCACTACTCGGACCACAGGCTTAACCACTCTTCAAACCCGGCCCACGTTCTCGGATTGCTGCTTGTGTAGTCGGCCCTTACATTCGGAGAAGAGCAAGACCCTGGATCTGTCTTTCCCATAATCATGTGCTTGGTGAGCTCCCCTTCTGCCCAGGATGCTTTCTGGACATGCTGCCTCTGGGGGACAGAGAAGGGAAGCAGACAAATAGAGTTGTTTGCGCTCTTTCCATGTTCTACACGCGCCAACCTGCTCCTCAGTTCTAGGAAATCTGTCGGTCAAGACAGGGGAGGAGCGTGTGGGTCACCGTGCGGACGGAAAATAGCTAGCCGCCTGAAGGACTTTAAAGGATCCCAGAGCCGGGGCCAAGAGGCCGGGATGCCAAGTCAGCAGCTGCCATACTTGCCTCCAGGTCCCCGGAAGGCACCTGCTCTGCCCGCAGACCACCCTCCCCAACCTGAATGCGGGAGAGGGACACACAGACATTCAGGAATTCTGAATCAGGACAAGCAAGAGCAGAAGTCTCTTTCCGGGCCTGGAACATAAGCGTCCGGCTGGTGCCCGCGGTGCTCGAGGCTCAGCCCGGAGCAGTGAGCTGATGGGGCTCCGGCCGGGACGCTCACCTCCTCCGGAGCAGGCGCCTTACCACACGCGCTCTCCGTGCCCCGCCTCCTCGCACCCCGCACCGCACACCCACGCCACAAAGCAGCACGCGATGGGCGCCTAGTTCTGTTCAGACGCGTGTGTATGGGCTGTGTTATTTGGGCTGGGAGCGTCCGCAGGCTTCCACCCAAGACTTCTCTCTACTTGAACGTCTGCTTGCTTCTTGTGAGATTTTAATGTCCGTTTATAAGCTGAAAGGGCCGTGCACGACCTACCACTTCAGCGCCAAGATTATGTATGTAGGTAGGATGCCATAACATGCGGTAAATACGCACGCATATAAATTTTAAGTGAGGGAAAAGTAAATAGCATAGGAACAAACATCAACGTTTTTAAAGATATAGATTCAGCTCATTTGTTCAGTTTCTTCCCTGTTAATGCATCATCTTTACTGAATTTAATCGTAACACTTACTCTGACTTTCTGGGATTTTAACATCTTTCTCCATCTCCTTCTTAGAAATACTATCGTCAATATCTGCTATATCAGAGGAATCAAGTTTGAAAACCTAAAACAGGTAATCAATAATGTTTATTTCATCACACTTTCCAACTCAAACACGTCAATATGCTGAGTACTAAAATAGAAAAGGCACACATTCTGTGGCTGAAAGACCTCCCTGTAACCAGCACAGGGTGGCTGAGCTGAGTTGTGAGTACAGGCCATTTTCTTCTAGAAAATTCTTTCAGTTTTTTTTTTTCCAGTTAGTACATGTTTCTTGTACAGCATTAAAATAATACCATAAAGCAAGAAAGCAAATGTTCTCTGAATTCCCACCATCTATAAAGAAACTGTTGATATTTCAGTATATATTTTTCCTAGACCCTCCTTCACAGTAGTTTTAAAATTTGGGGGTAACACACTAAAATGTTAAATGTTTCTAAAATGTAATAACATTTTAGAAATATAAAGTACTGTGGTTTTCTTCCCAGATTTCTTAAAACTCTTGGAACATTTATGCTTCCAAATGAACTTTACAATCATTTAATTCAATTTTTTTAATTGGGATTTTGCTTGGAAAGACACTATATACATATATTAATTTGGTATAGATTGGCATTTTTAGGATGGAAGTCTTTTTATACAGGAATAGAGTATTTCTTCCATTTATTCAATTTTTGCCGACTGCACAGGCATCCCTGCCCCCCTCCCCTGCTCCCGTCCCTGCCATCCTGCTATGACAAGTTCCTTTCTTGTACATTTTTCCAATATAGTTTTCATAGTGGCATCACTGTTAGAATTTTTCCTATTTCCAACTGGTATAATTAGTGAATTGTATCATGTTCCTTCTCTGTCAATTACTGAGGAAGATGTAATAAAATCTCACACTAGCTTTGCATTTTTCAATTTCCCTATGAAATTGACATATATGTTTACATTATGTCACAGGCACATAATAGCCCAGAACTGCCATCTTTTTCTGCACCAAGAGCACACTGTTTTCCCCTAATTTTATAATAATTCTTGACATCTGGCAGATCTCATCACCCAAATTCTTCCCTTTTTTTAAATTCGGGAATGTCATGGCCCTTGGTTCTTCTATATACATTACTAGAATCAGTTTGCCAAGGTCTTAAAATCGACTTTAATTTTCTATTTCAAAACTCAGGGCAAAGCAAAGCTCTAGTTTTCAAGTGTGGCGTTAGCATAAGGACAGATATGAAGATGAATGCAACAGAACTATGAGTCCAGAAATAAACCCCTACATTTATGATCAGCTGATTTTGACATGGGTGACAAGACAATACAAGCAATGGGGGAAAGAATAGTCTTTTTTTTTTTTTTTTTTTTTTTAAGAATAGTCTTTTCAACAAATAATTCCGGAACAACTGAACTGGGATCCCTGCCTTGTACTGTCCACAAAAAATCAACTCAAAATAGACTAAAGACCTAAATGTAAAACTTAAAACTATAAAACTCTTAGAATAAAACTTAAAAGAAAGTCTTTGTGACCTTGAATTATACAAAGCTTTTTAAAACTATGATATCAAAAAAAAAAAAAAAAACAAAAAACAAGTGACAAGGTAAAAAGTAGATTGAACTGCATCAGGGTTGAAAACTTTGGTGTTTCACAAGATACCTTCAAGAAAGTAAAGACAACCCACAAAATGAAAGAAAGTGTTTGCAAGTCATAGTCCCTGATAAGGGACTTGTATCCAGAATATACAGGTGTGTGTGTGTGTGTGTGTGTGTGTGTGTGTCCAAGATATAAATACTTTTATGGATTAGAAGACTCAATATTGTTCTTTTTTTATTTTAATTCCAGTGTCGTTAACATACAGTGTTACATTAGTTTCAGTCTATAACATAGTGATTCAACAATCTATACATGATTCATATGTAGTATTTAAGAAACAAAACAAATGAGCAAAGGGGGATAAAAGAGAGGGAGAGAGAGACAAACCAAGAAACAGACTCTTGACTACAGAAAACACACTGCTGGTCACCAGAGGGGAGGTGGGTAGGACAGTGGGTGAGACAGGTGACGGGGATTAAGGAGTGCACCTGTGAGCGTGAGCATCAGGTGACGTATGGAAGTTCTGAATCACAATATTGTAACCTGAAGCTAATATTATACTATGTTAGCTACAATTTAAGTAAAAAGTTTAAAAAAAACTCTGCTTATCTGTTTGGTTCTAAATGTCATTCTTCTGTTAATATAGTTTGGCTAATGAAATTTACTAGTAAGCTCTATAACTAATGAGAATACAAGTCTTCAAAAGTTTTTTGCTATTTATGTTTATTCTACGATGAACTTCGTATCAAAAGCTTTATTCGCTTTTCCACTGAAGTGTTTTCGTAGCTCGTTAATTTGTAAGGTGTCCTGGTGGTGCTAGATTCACTAGAGCAACCCCCACTAACACCTAATCCCCTGTGTTCCTTGAAAAGCAAGTATCTTTCATTTTATTGTTTCCCAACCATTTTAAAACGCAATGACATATTTTCTGTTGTTTTTCAGAGCTTATAATTTTTCTTTTTAAAAACTGATTATAATAACTTTTAAATTTACTTTTATACTGGTAAGTAATAATGCTTAAATACCAATTTTTTTTTCAACGTTTTTTATTTATTTTTGGGACAGAGAGAGACAGAGCATGAACGGGGGAGGGGCAGAGAGATAGGGAGACACAGAATCGGAAACAGGCTCCAGGCTCCGAGCCATCAGCCCAGAGCCTGACGCGGGGCTCGAACTCACGGACCGCGAGATCGTGACCTGGCTGAAGTCGGACGCTTAACCAACTGCGCCACCCAGGCGCCCCTTAAATACCAATTTTTAATCAATGAAGTAATCCACAGAGTCAAATAATAATAATCCTTCCATATTAACTTACATTAGATGCATCCGAGATTCTTGATTTCAGTCCAAGATCGCTGTCTTTTTTTGAGTGCCTTGCAGTATTAGAATATACATAATTTCGAACTGTGCTCGATAATAATCCATCAGTCCATTCCATAGTGTTAGGGTCCAGTTGTCCATATAGTTCACTAAGAGTGATACACTTTGGATTTAAAACACAAATATCTACCTTTCCTCTTCTTCCTGGAACCTGAACAAAATCCAGTGTGGTTTTTAAAAGCATCAGCCAGAGTATAATTATTTACATTTTTGCGCTATTAACACCAAAGGGTTTTAGGAGAGGTTTTTCACTCCAAAGAGAGATACCCGATAAAGACAGTAACTTAAATTTTAAAAAGGACAGCAATTTAAAAAGGACAGTAACAATTGACTTTTTAAAATGAGCCATAATATTCAAATCACTACTTTAAAAATTCTAAATACTATAATGATATCTCTGGAAGAAATGGGGGGAAAAATCCCACTGGTCCTCATCCAGGAACACAACATATGAACTGGGATGTGGTGTGTCTGGAGTCAGGGCTAGACATATGGATGCGGGAGAGCAGAAGACAGTTTTTAGCTGCAGGTCAGAGCTGGCACCCAAGAAGACCTTGTCTGCTACCTCCTAGCCTGCCTGGGGGCTGCCTGCAGGACCGGTGTCCGTTCCACCAAACTCAGATCTCAGGTGGGAAGAGAGTCAGGCACTTCTTGTGAAGGCTTCAGGGAGACTACAGACCCACAAAAGCCCAAAACCAGACCTTATGGATGAATTCAAGCAACAGACCATATATAGCCTGAGGGAGACACTAGGGTAGGAGGAATTTTTAGGAAACTAAGACTAAGACTAAGGAATTTTTAGGAAACTAAGACTAAGACCATATATAGCCTGAGGGAAACACTAGGGTAGGAGGAATTTTTAGGAAACTAAGTTAAGCTGTGTAGCCAGTGGAATGGTGAAAGTCAAACTGTGAAAGCCCAGTCAAGATGCATTGCCCAGAAAAAACCTGAGAAGATGTTAAACTTTCATCTCAGAGAGGAGACCCCGCTAATCAGTGAGGAACAACCCCGTGACAGAGCAGCTTTGTAAAGACTGGGAAAGGTGGCTGTTTTTATAAATGCCTCATTTTCAACAAATATCACAAGGCATGTAAAGAAACATAAAAACTTGGTCCATTAAAAAGACAATAAATTGACAGAAACCATCCTGGATGAAGGTTAGTCTGAAAAGAAGCCATAAAATAACTCTCAGTTGAGCTTTCTCCCTAAAATCAAGAACAAGACAAGGATGGTCAGCCACTCTCACCACTTTTATTCAGCCTAGTACTGGAAGTCCCAGCCACAGCAATCAGACAAGAAAAAGAAGTAAGAGGCATCCATACTGGTAGAAAGGAAGGCACTATTTGTAAAAGACATGACATTATACATAAAAAATCCTAGATTCCACCAACACTTATCAGAAATAATACATGAATTCAGTCAAGTTGCAGGATACAAAATTAATACCAAGAAATAGTGTTTCTATACACTAATAATGAAGTAGCGAAAGAGGAATAAAAAAAAAAAACCTACCATTTGTAACTGCACCAAAAAGAATAAAATGCCTAGGGATTAAACTTAACCAAGGAGGTAAAAGACCCATACTCTGAAAACTATAAAACAATAATGAAAGAAATTGAAGATGACACTTAAGTGGAAAGATATTCCATAGTCATGAATTGGAAGAACAAATACTGTTAAAATGTTGATACTACCCAAAGCAATCTAAAGATTCGATGTGATCTTTATCAAAATACCAAGTACAATTTTTTCACAAACCTAGAACAAACAATCCTAAAATTTATATGGAACCACAATGACCCTGAATAGCCAAAGTAATCTTGAGAAAGAACAACAAAGCTAGAGGTATCACAATTCCACACTACAAGCTGTATTCTAAAGCTGCAGTAATCGAAACAGTATGGTACTGGCACAAAAATAGACACATAAATAAAACAGAACAGGGAGCCCAGAAATTAATCCACACTTATGTGGTCAATTAATCTATGACAAAGGAGACAAGAATATATAATGGGGAAAAGACAGTCTCTTCATTCAATGTGCTGGAAAAATTGGACAGCTACATGTAAAAGAATGAAACCGGACCACTTTCCATCACCATGAACAAAAATAAACTCCAAATGGATTAAAGACCTAAATGTGAGACCTGGAACCATAAAAAAAACCAGAAGAGAACCACAGACAGTAATCTCTGTGACACTGGCCATATCAACATTTTTATAGATGTGTCTCCTAAGGCAAAGGAAACAAAAGCAAAAATAAACTATTGGGATTACATCCAAATGAAAAGCTTTGTGCACAGTGAAGGAAATCAACAACAAAACAAAACATAAAACATAAAACATAAAACAACTTTATGTTTTAATTATAATATTTCCTCAGTGGGAGAAGATATTTGCAAATGATATAAAGAACTTATACATCTCAACACCAAAACAACCCAAACAATCTGATTAAAAAATGGGCAGAAGACCTGAATGGACAATTTTCAAAAAAAGACCTACAGATGGCCAACAGACACAGGAAAAGATGCCCAATATCACTCATCATCAAGAAAATACAAATTAAAACCACAGTGAGATACCATCTGTCAACTATTATCAAAAAGACACACACACACACACACACACACACAAAACCCAAACCCCACAAACGAGTGTTGGCAAGAATGTGTAGAAAGGGAACCCTTTTGCACTCTTGGTGGGTGAGTAAATTGGTGCAGCCACTATGGAAAACAGTATGGAGTTTCCTAAAAAAAAAAAACAAACAAACCTAAAGATAGAACTACCATACGATCTAGCAATTCCACTCCTTGGTATCTATTTGAAAGAAAACAAAAACACTAATTTGCTATATGCACCTCCATGTTAATTTCAACATTGTTTACAATGACCAAGATACAGAAGCTAGCTAAACGTCCACTGATGGACGAATGGATAAAGATGTGACGTGTACACACACATGCACGCACGCACGCACATGATGGAATCCCACTCAGTCATTAAAAAAGAAAGAAATCTCTCCATTTGTAACAGCATGGATAGATCGTGGGGTTATGCTCAGGAAATAAGTCAGAGAGGGAAAGACAAACACCACATGATTTCACTTATATGTGGAACCTAAAAGACAAAACAAACCTGAGACTCACAGATACAGAGACTATACTGGTGGTTGCCAGAGGGGAAGAGTCTTGGTAGAGGGGCCAAAATAGGTGAAAGGAATTAAGAAGTAAAAATTCCAGCTATAAAATAAGTAAGTGATGGGGCTGCAATGCACAGCATGGGAGTACTGTCAGCAATCCTGCATTAATTGTGTGTGACAGATGGTAACTAGACTAGTGGTGATCATTTCACAGTGTACATAAAAGTCAAATCACTAGGTTGTACACCTGAAGCAATATGATATTGTATGTCAATAATACCTCAATTAAAAGGAAATAATTATTAAACAAAAAAGACACAAATAAATAATATCAGAAATAAAAGTATGGACATTACTAGCGCCTTAAGGAAATTAAAAGGATTATAAGAGAACACCAGGAGCAAATTACATAATCCACGGGCTACAAATTCCTAGAAATAACAAAAATTACCAAAAGTGACTCAAGAACAAGTAGAAAATCTCAACAGATTTGTACAGAGATTGAATTAGTAACTCAAATCTCTACAAAGTCCAAAATCAGATGGCAGATGAATTCTACGAAACACTTGAAAAATGATTAACACCAATGCTACTCACACTCTTGCAAAAAATAGAAAAGGAGGGAATGCTTCTTAACACATTCTATGAGGCCAGAATTACCCTGATATTAAACCCCCACAAAGACACCATAAGAAAACTACAGACAGACATCCCTTATGAATACAGATGCAAAATTCTCCAGAAAGTGCTAGCAAACAGAACACAACAACACATTAAGGGACTATTCACTCAGACCAAATGAGATTTATTTCAAGAATGGAGGGCCAGGTTCAACATAAGACAATTAATGTAATATATCATGTTAATATAACAAAAGAAACAAACCACATAATCATATGAAGAGAGGCAAAAAAGCATTTTATAAAATTCCAGACCCTTTCATGAGAAAAACACTCAAACTAGAAATAGGAAGGAACTTCCTTACTGTGATAAGGGGTATTTGTGAAGAACCCACAGCTGACATCATACTCAGTGGTGAAAGACTGAAAACTTTCTCCCTCAAGTCAGGCACAAGGCAAGACTTCCCATTTTCACCACAGCTATGAAACACTGTACTGTAAGTCCTAGCCTGGTAATTAGGTGAGAAAAAAAAGTAATAAGCATCCAAATTGGAAAGAAAGAAGTAAAGGTATCTCTATTTAAATATGACATGATTCCATATACAGAAAATCCCAATGAATCTACAAAACAACTACTAGAGCTAATAAATGAACCAGCATATTTGTAGGGTACAGGATCAACATACAAAAACCAGCTGCATTTATATATAGCACCAATGAACCCACTTCAACACAACAAAAAAATAATTAAGAAAGCAATTCCATTTATAGTAGCATCCAAAGAAAAAAATGCTTTGAAATAAATTTAATCAAGGAGGAGAAAGACTTACCTATTGAAAACTACAAAAAAGAACAAAAATTTCTTACTTACTAACGATGGACCTAAAACTGGAAAGACATCTTATGTTTGTAAACTAGAAAACCTAATATTGTTAACATGGTAATATTCTCTAATGTAATCTACAGATACTTTGTAATCCCTATGAATGTTCCTATGGCCTGTTTTGCAGAAAAAAGAATGGGATAGGCAATTCATATGGAATCCAAGGGGGCCTCAAATATCCAAAATAATATTAAAAAACAAAAACAAACCAAAAAAAAAAATCAAAGAGGACTCATACTTCCCAATTTCAAAACTTACTAGAAAACTACAATAATCGAATTATGTATATCCTGGGACAAGGACACACACAGGACAGTGGAATAAAACTGGGAGTCCAGAAACAAACGCAAACATCTATGGCCAACTGATTTTTTATAAATTATTTTAAAGAGAGAGAGAGAGACCAGGAGCAGGGGAGAGGGGCAGAGAGAGATAATCTTAAGCAGGCTCCACACTCAGCACAGAGCCCAATGCAGGGCTCTATCCCACAACCCTGAAATCAGGACCTGAGCTGAGATCAAGAGTCAGATGCTCAGCTGAGCTATCCAGGCATCCCTATGGCCAACTGATTTCTGACAAGAATGCCAACACCATTCTATATGGAAAAGAATAATAATTTCATTAACGAACGGAAACTGGATACCCACATGCAAAAGAATGAAGTTGGACCCCTACTTCACTCCATATACAAAAAATTAACTCAAAATAGATGGGTTCCTTCAGTTTAAGAACTAAAAGTACACAATTAGTACAAGAAAACACACGGGTAAATCTTCACGGCTTTGAATTTGTAAACGGATTCTTAGATTGGATGCCAAAAGCACAGGCAATAAAAGAAAAAATAAATTGGACCCGATCAAAATCAACGGCCTTAGTGCATCAGAGGACATTATCGAGAAAGCAAAAAGGCAACTCACAGAACAGGAAAAAATATTTGCAAATCGCGTATTTGATAAGGGCTTCATAAGCACAATATATAAAGAATTCTTCCAACTCAACAGCAAAAAAGACAATCCAATTATAAAATGGGCAAAAGACGTGAATAGGTGTTTCTCCGAAGAAGATCCACAAATGGCCTGTAAGCACGTGAAAGGGTGTTCAACATCTGTCAGTAATTAAGAAAATGCAGATAAAACTGCTACAAGATACCACTTCACATCCAGTAAAATGGAAAAAAACAAAGACAAGTGTAGGTGAGGATCTGGAGAAAGCGGGAAGCTTCGTTACAGTGCTGGTGGTAATTTAAAATGGTTCGGCTGCTGTGGAGAAGAGTTTGGTGCTTCCCCAGAAATGTAAACGGAACAGGCGTATGACCCAGCAAGTCCACTCCTAGGCACAGATGTCCACGTAAAATGAAAACATATATCCACATAAAAGCTTGTACACAAATGTTTGTAGTGACATTATTCATCACAGCTAAAAGGTGGAAACAACTCAAATATGCATCAAAGGAGGAACAGATACATTGTGATGAACGGATCGACAAAGATTCCACAAAATGGACCATTATTCGGCCATGAAATGGAATTGAGCAGCGACACATGCTATACCTTGAATGAACCTGAAAAACATATGCTAACTGAAAGCAGCCAGAGACAAGAGGTCACATGCTGTGATTTCTTTTACACAAAACATTCTGAACAAACAAATCCATAGAGACAGGAAGCCGCCCAGCGGTTTCCAGAGAATAGAGAGAGAAGGTAATGGGGAGAGATTTCTTAATGGATACGGGGTATTCTCCTGCAGTGATGAAAAAGTTTTGAAAGCAGAGAGAGGTGGTGATTGCACAACACTGTGAGTGCACGAAATGTCACTGAACCGTACACCTTGAAGTGGCTAATTACAGGATATGTGAGTTTCACCTTCAATCTCACCTCACAGTAGGTAGCGAAATTATACCTTACTGCAAACCAATCCCATTCCTAGAGAGACATTTTCAAGGGATACACATATACAAGGACCCACAGCAAACACATTACAGAGATCCTATGACGAAGAGGGAAGAGAGGGTAAGGTTAGGAAATAAAGGAAACGAAATTGCACTAAAAGAAGCTAAAGAGAAGGTCTTGAAGAGACTAATGAGCAAAAAGCCATGAACTAAGGAGGAAGATCAAAAACAATTCCATTACCTAAGGCCCTGCCACCAACCTAAATATTTTATTGTCATTACATTTTTAAAAACACCGAATTTAAAAATGTTACACATGAGAGAATTATAAATAAATGATAGTATAGTCATGTATACAGAATACAGTCACTGAAATCACACTGTAAGAAAATTTGAATGACATGGGGTTAATTCTCAGTATACAGTATTAGGTGAAAATGCCAACATTAATAAAATTGAGGCGATTTATGCACAGTACTATCTCAATGATTTCAAAATATATTTTGTGTAGGAAAAATAATCAGAGGGAATACAGCAATGTTTGTAGTCATTCTCTCTAGGTGGTTATTAATTCTTTATGTTTTTGCATTTTCCCCAAGTTTCTCACAGTTGTACATACTTCTTATGTAATTTAAAAAATGTTTTTAATAAAACAAATTCCTGCCCACAGGGCTATTGTGAGGACGAATGAGACAATTCAACTAAAAGTGCTTTAGCCAGTATCTGACTCATATTTAGTATTCCACAAATATTATTACTACCGTCATAGCTCACCTCTTATTAATGACAATAATTGGTTAAGAACTAATTCAGACTTGTTGACAGGGAGGTAGAAAGAGAACAGAGCAAAGGCTATGAACCGCCACAGGCACGATTTTGAAGCAGGGAATTGCACACTAACTGAAAAAAAAAATCCACAAAACTGAGAACTTGACTTTCTAAAACTTTTGGAATATACTGCCAACGGGTCTTTAAATAAGAGAACTGAAGTACACGTTATTTATTGGAATCTAACTTTATATTAAATAAAGCATCACCCGGCCATCAAAAAGAACGAAACCTTGCCATTTGCAATGACGTGGATGGAGCCAGAATGTATCCTGCTAAGCGAAATGAGTCAATCAGAGAAAGACAAACACCACGGGATTTCAGTCATACGTGGAATTTAAGAAACAAAACAGATGAACATATGGGGGGCGGGGGAAGAGAAGAGAGGGAAACAAACCACAAGAGACTCTTAATGAAAGAAAACAAACTGAGAGTTGATGGAGGGAGGTGGGTGGGGGTGGGCTAGATGGGAGATGGGTATTTCTTTAAAAATTTTTTTTTAACGTTTATTCATTTTTTGAGAGACAGAGAGAGACAGAGTGTGAGTGGGGGAGGGGCAGAGAGAGACAGAGAGTCCGAAGCAGGCTGCAGGCTCCAGGCTCCCACAGCACAGAGCCCGACTTGGGGCTCAGACCCACAAACCGTGGGATCTTCACCTGAGCCAAAGTCGGATGCCCAACCGACTGAGCCACCCAGGCGCCCTGATGGGGGATGGGTATTAAGGAGGACACGTGTTGTGATGAGCACTGGGGTATCGTATGTAAGTGAGGAATCACTGAATTCTACTCCTGAAACCAATGTTGCACTGTACGTTAACTACAATTTCACTTAAAAAAAATACACATATCATGAAAAAGTGGGAGTTATTCTAGGAATTCAAGGACAATTTAACATTAGCAAATCTATCAACATAACTTATTACATTAACCAATTAAAACATAAAAAAATAGATTCTAAAAAATTACTTCATAAACCCCAAAAAGTCAAAAACCAAAGTATAATGAGAATGGAAGAAAATTTCCAAAGTATGAAAGAGTATCTATCATACACCAAGAGCAAATACCATATTAAATGTAGAAACATTAACTGCATTTCAGATAAAGTAAGGAATAAGATATTATTATGGTTAACGTTGTTTTGGAGGGTTAATCAATGCAATAAGAGTATAGATTATATAAATAATACAAAAGAGACAAAATTATATTCACTGAAGATGATTCAATTGATCATCTATAAAAACAATTACAACTTACCATTACCAGTCCATTAAGGTGACTAAATACAAAATAAATATAGAATTCGCTACATTTATTTTATACTAGTAATTACTAGTTTGAGATTCAAATGAAAAAAATAAGTCCCATTTACTACAATGATTCCTAATTACAAGATTCCCAGCAATAAATTTAACAAGAATATACTTATATAAATAGGATATAAAATGTTACTGAAGTATAAAGATCTGAAGAAATAGAGAAACATCTGGTTAGTACACAATTTACCTGTGAAATAGATTCGCTTTCTTTAGTTGATAGGAAGTCTTCAATTGGTAATAGTGTTAATGCTCTTTCTAAAATTCTTCTGACTGTTGTCTTTCCTCCACCTGTTGGGCCTACTAACATCACACCAATACAGGTCTAAAACAAAATTGCAAATTTATGATTTAATTTTGGTTTACTGATGGTTCAGCTAAATTGAAATCTGAAGGTTCTAATTTACAAATACATCTTGATATCCACAAACCCTTCCTTCAAATTATTGTTCAATCTCTTGTAATCTGTGTTCTGTTTTCATTGACTAGGTTAATGTCAAAATGTACAGAGATCTCCTAATTTTCAAATTCAAAGCATAACTGTCAATTCTTGTTTTTGACACTTTGTCTCACTTTCCTATTCTCCTTTATTTCTGTACCTTTCTCGAAGATTGGCTTCTGTAATATGTTTTCTCTCAGCTTTCCTCTTCTGAATTTTTTCTCTTTTGAGTTTTGAATGCCATTTCCGTGTTAGTCTTCCCTAATTCATCCTTCTCTCTCTCTCTCTCTCCTACATTGGCCTTATCCTGTCTCATCAACTTGAATATCTCTAACTACAACCTGAGTTCTAATGACTTCCTAATGTACGCATTTCTTCCAGTCTCTGGTTCTGTGTGCCTG
Source organism: Panthera tigris (assembly GCF_018350195.1). Taxonomy (NCBI): domain Eukaryota; kingdom Metazoa; phylum Chordata; class Mammalia; order Carnivora; family Felidae; genus Panthera; species Panthera tigris. The sequence goes on along the minus strand of NC_056678.1, from coordinate 2,040,584 downwards.
AGTGAAATTTTGGTAGTTTACTGTATATTTCCATCTGGATATCTCACAAGATTTTCAGAGTCAACATAATCTACTCTACACCTTCTTTTCACACTTGTCGCTTCTCTTAATTCCTGATCTAGTAAATAAAATCACTAGCTATACATTGTCCAAAGTCCCTCAGCTCTTATAAAATCTGCTTGATTCCATCTTCTTCTCCAACCCAATCACAATCGCTGTTATGGAGTGAAAGTCTGCGAATGTCTGTGTCTCCCTAAAATCTGTCTCCTTAAAATGTCTTCAACATTTGAAGCCCACACCCAATGTAATAATGTTGGAAGTGGGGCCTCTGGTAGGTAATTAGGTTTAGATGAGGTCACGAGGGTGGGTCTGTGATGGGATTAGTGTCCTTAGAAAGAGAAGCAGAGAGACCAGTTCGTATCTCTCCACTATGTGAGGACGCAGTGAGAAGGTGGCCACCTGCAAGCCAGAAGAGGGCTCTCACCAGAAACCAAACCTGCTAACACTTCTATCTTAAACTTTCCAGCCTCTAGAACTGTGAGAAATAAATGTGGCTTAAACCGTCCGGTCTATGGTATTTTGTCATATCCTCCCAGATGGACTAAGCCAAGGGGGAAAGGGTCAGATGGTGAAGCTCGCCCTCTTCTAGACTACTGTAATAGTAGTAAAGGAAGGATTATTTTTAATAACGCATCACACACACACACATTAAAATTCAAATATGGATGAAGCTAAAACATTTTTTCCCTTCCATTCCAATCTCTTTATCCTCCTGGAGGAAAATAAATACCAGACAACTTAAAAATGGAAAGTGCAAATATCAGAAACTTTTAGAAAAAATTATAGAAAATATCTTTATGAAATAGGATAGAAAAGATTTCTAAAAATTCAGAAAAACACAAACCATAACAACAAATCAATAGACTTTACTGCATTAACAACGTCTCCTGTGCAACTGAACTCAAGGAACATTCCTGAAAACCCAAGACTTTGAGCATTTATTTGCCACACATATAAACAATTAAGAAATAGGATATAAAATGCATAATGAAAAGCCTACACGTTTGGTAAGAAAAAGACAAAAAACTCAACTGAGAAATGAGTATATTACATAATCTGGCAATTCACAGGACACTCAAATGGCAAGTAAATATAGACAAAGGCATACAGTTTTACCAGTCATCAATGAAATGCATCACCGTTTCCAAATGGTTCATTCACAGGGATAGGAAATTCAAAGAAGGTGTAGTTATGGAAGGCCACATTTATACCACATTTGTGGGGTTTTTTTTACGATTATGTATTAAGGGGATGAAGGTGAAGAAAATGAATCTGTTCAAAGTTAAAGTGAGGGCTGAATAACCACATGTGGGTAAATAAATGAGTAAGCCACTTTACTCTGAAGAACATTAGACTAGTTCTCTTTTATCGTTATCCTGGTTTTCTCCTTGATCAGACCTATTATAATTCAGGAGCAAAGAAGTGCCAACATGCCATTCTACACTTACCTGAAGTTGATTATAAAACTGTATGGTTTTCTTGTTCTGAGCTGGCCACTGATGGAAACCCAACTGTTGTGTTGCAATAGATACTACTTTCTAAAAGAAAATAAATACGTTTAAAATGCATTGCAAATTGAACCCTTAATACATAATCCTATAAAATCTCTCTTAACTAGGTACTGAATACTGCACTTTAAGATAGTAGTTCTTAATTTCTTAGTTCCTCAACCTGATTGTTACTTTCCCCCCAAACTACAATACACACAAAATTTTATGTTGACAGATCCCTGGTAGCAGATTCATAGACCTTCCCTCAATTTAGGAATTTATTCTTTAGGATGTATTTAAGAACTATCTGTTACCATAGTGCGATTGTCTAATTATCCTACACTAAAAGAAAATTTAAGAGTCTCTATCTTTGTGTAATTCCAATCACCATTAAGGTAGATTTTCAGCTCTGCAACAAGTATTTTAATGTTTCCATGTTCAGAATATTCTAGGATAGTAAGTACAATTTGTTAAGATTGAAGACTTGATGTGGTTATATATTAAAACATCCAGAAGTGGCTGCAGCTTGGAAAGATGCTTAATATTATAACACAGGAATTATGAGGGCAGCCAGGTTTCCTCCCACAGTGGGGTCAATACTATTGGTAATTGTCGGCAGAAAAAAGCGGGATTTATCCTTTTTCTCACCGACCTCTCCCAGTCCATTTCCCATTCCTTGCATTCCCACAGTGGGACAAGGGAGCAGCTGAAGGAGACCCAGAACACTCAGCAGGGGCTGTACAAATAGAGAAAAAGTAGTTCCTATGGCAAGGCCCCCGGGGGTAGGAAATCAGCTGAGAGCAATCTCTTTTAAATGGAGTTGGTGAGACACCCACTTAAGGCGTGTACTTGGAGCGGTTTTAGATGCAGGGGCTAGGAGTCCTCTGCCACGGATAATACAAACCTAGACATCTCCCTGGATGTAAGCAAACAGGCCCGCAGGAGTGGACTAGGGATAGCATGGCTAGCACAGAAGATCAGCAGAAATGGGACAGTCAAAGAAGAGATATTTGGACAGGTAATCCGAGTTGGCTAAAGGTTTTCACAGAAGGTTTTAACATAAAATCATAATCGTACTGTCAAGTATTTATGGCTGTAAACAATGTCCCGTAGAGTCAACCGGATGACAAACTATATATAGTTTATTGCAGGATATGGTTTCAGTAATTCTCTGTTAATCCCTTGGTTGCTCTGAGTTAATGACCCTCCCCCACCCACACTGTTAGATACTGTCAGCGACAGAAACGTGAACAAGTTGGATATATTCCAATCGCCCATCGCATGCAATTCGGATTCTTGTATCTCAAATGAACAAGAAGTATAAACAGCATGCCTACAGAATATTTATTTAGTAACATATATTCCTGTGTGGATATGCTATATGACCGATCAGTGTGTAAACCATCAAAAATACACCATTAAATAAAAGACTGGATTATTCGAAATTTAATATTAAAATGATAACTTTAAATCGCGATCTTTGTGCTATTTCTTGAGCCATATATTGCTATTTGGTGACATGTTATTAACAGTTTGTTTATTTAACAGTTGAGAGCCTGCATATTTAGCAATATAAAAATTGTATGAAGGGGAAAGTAGCAGAATACACGGATAGGTTTTACAGAAAACTTTTCTATAAGCTCAGCCTGCAAAAAACTGTAAAACTGATGAAAATGTGAATATATAATGAAGTTAAAAAGTCACATCATCGATGTGCATGTAGAAATGCTACTATGATGGCCACGCTATTTGTTTTAGCTGTGACTTGAGAAATGTTAAGGGTAACACATAACTGGAGGAAGGAGAGGAAGGAATTTGTGGGTCCTGTCGGGTTGGGATGAAAAATGCTTATATAAGACAGAGAAAGCAAGACTTGTCAACTAACATCTTCCTTCCTTTGTGCTAGCAAAGTGAAAATTCTCAAAATGTAAATGTACAGGCATTCAATTCAAAATACAGGCAACAGCTTAGGGGCAAATATCCACTGTGCTTCCCCTGGAAACCACGCAGAGCACCACAGAGAGATATACATAGAATTGATATCAAACTGCATTTTTATTAAAATAAGAACACAAAAAAATACGTACAAAAGCTAAAACTCATGTAAGTGCTGTGAGAATAGGTAAGCTTATTCAGCTTACTTAGCTTAGAGTTTGAACCTACAGTTTGGTGGTCTGGAAAAGTCCAACTCGTTTAATCATGTGGAAGAGAGAATCTGACAGGGTAAGTCTCCTTGCTATCAACTTAGAGAACTAAAAATAAAGGATTACATATTAAAAGGGCTAACAGAATATGAAACTTCCTAACTAGAGAATTTAAAGTGAGGTTTAGAATATCAAAGACAAAATGAAAGTTTTAAAAACTCCCAGAGAGACTTCCAGGGAAGTTGGCAGAGTAGGAGGACCCTGGGCTCACCTCATCCCGTGGATACAATGGCTACAAGGAGACAGCGCTAACATCCGCGTAAATGACCCAGAAAATGACCCGAAGGAAGACCGGCAGGACAGACTCCCCACAGCTAAACGTAGACCAGAGGCCACATTGAAGAGCGTAGGAAGGGCAGAGATGGCGTTGGGAACCGAACTGACCTGTGACACTGTCCATGGGAGGGAGGGACCTGTGGGCATGGAGACAGAAGAGGAGCAGACCCCGCCCCGGGCACCCCAGACACAGGGGTGCTGCATGGGGAAGACAAATCCCCGTAACATTGGGCTTTGAAAACCAGAGGGGCCTAACTTCAAGAGTTCTTACTATCAGTGGGGCTTAACACCTGGAAATTTAAATATCAGCAGCTCGGAGAGGAAGTCGAGTCCTTGCCCTTAAAGACGCAGCACAACAAGCGGCCCCTCTGAGACACAGCAAAAAAAAAGCAGCAGTTTGAAAAACACGTGGGATACACGGGAAGAGGCGTACTTGCTCACCTCGGAACGCGTGCTAGAGGAGCGGGGATCTTCGGAGACTCGTCCAACAACAAAGGAGCTGGTGGGCACCATTTCCCTCCCTCGTCCCCTGGCCTAGGTACACAGACACCTGCAGGAACCAGTGCAGGGGGACACTCTCCAGCCGGCCTGCTAACAGTGTGCTCCACCCCGTGTTCTCCTGCGGACACGCCACCTCCGGCCAGGCCTCAGCTCCGGGTCCCACACGCACCCACGCAAACCTTGCTAACGCCTCCCACCCCGCCCCTGCACCTTCTCCTGCAGACCTGCCCCCTCCAACACACCCTCGGCAGAAGCCTATCCGATGTGGGACCGCAAGCACGGCAGGGTATAGACAGTTCCAACAGCGACCAGCACCACTCTGAAGTGACTCCCGCCCCAGGGAAAGGGTGGGATAACCACACGTATGAGTTTGACTCTGGCCCCACCCAACACAGGGAATATGTCCTGTAGTCTGACGCCACCAAAGCTCCGGCAAATGCCAGGCCTGGCCCGACTTGAGCCCAGGGAGCCCCAGACTGGCCCGCTAACAACACAAGGACCTTGCCCACGAGAGGCAAAGGGAGACACTGCAGACGACTGGACTGAAGGCAAAGGCGGCTGAGCCACAACAGTAGGACACGCGCGTCACACAAAGGAGACGCCCCTGAAGTGCCAAGTTCTAGTCAACAGAACAGAGGGCACCATAGGACTTCTTTGTAAGACCACTGCTTTCAAGAGCAAGAGACGTAGATGACTTTCCCAACACATAAAAACGGACACAGAGAGACAAAATGAGACAGGGGCATATGTTCTAACTGAAGGGACAGGAAAAAATTCACATCAAGAGATCTAAACAAAACAAAGATAAGTCATATGCCTGATGGAGGATGTAAAGTAACAGTCATTAGATACTCACTGGACTTGAGAAAAGGGTGGAGGACCTCAGCGAGACCATCACAGAGAGAAAACAAAAAAAGAACCCATCAGAGATGAAGAACTCAATAACTGACATTTAAAATACACAAGAGGGAATCAACAGCAGACTAGAGGAAGCAGAAGAATGGATCAGCAACTTGGAGGACAGAGTAATGGAAAGCAATCGAGCTGAACGGAGAGAAAAAAAGGGAATAATAAAGACTGAGAACAGGTTAAGAGAATTCAGCAACACCTTCAAGTGTAGTAACATTCGCATTATAGGGATCCGAAAAGGAGAAGAGAGAAAAAAAGGGGCAGAACATTTATTTGAAGAAATAATGCCAAAAACTTCCCAAATCTGGGGAAAGAAACAGAAATCCAGATCTAGGAGGCACAGAGAACCCCCAAAAAATCAACCCAAGGAGGTCCACAAAAAGACACATAGTAATTAAAATGGCAAAAAGTGGTGATAAAGAGAGAATTTTAAAAGCAGCAAGAGAAAAGAAAACAGTTACATACAAGAGAAACCCCATATGGTATCAGCTGATTGTTCAGCAGAAACTTGGCAGGCCAGAGGGAGCAGAATGGTATATTCAAGGTGCTTAAAGGAAAACACCTACAGCCAAGAACACTCTATTCAGCAAGGCTGTCCTTCAGAACAGAAGGAGAGACAGAGTTTCCCAGACAAATTTCAAGGAATTCATGACCACCAAACAGCCCTATAAGAAATGATACAGGAGATTCTTTGAGTGAAAAGGAAAGATCATAAGCAGAAGTAAGAATAGCAGGAAGCATAAAAGAGGTAAAACTACATGTATCCATAAAAATCAGTCAAGGGATTCACAAAATAAAAGGATATACGGTATGACACCATATACCTAAAATGTGGGGGGGAGAGGGGGATTTAAGAATGCATTCAAGGGGCACGTGGGTGGCTCAGTCAATTGAGCGTCCGACTTTGGCTCAGGTCACGATCTCACGGCTCGTGAGTTCGAGCCCCGCGTTGGGCTCTGTGCTGACAGCTTAGAGCCTGGAGCTTGCTTTGGATTCTGGGTCTCCCTCTCTCTCTCGGCCCCTTCCTCGCTCATGCTGTCTCTCTCTGTCTCTCAAAAATAAATAAACATTAAAAAAAATTTAAAAAAAGAATGCATTCAATATATGGAATTATTGAGTTCCTATACTTACCCCTAAAATTAATACAACACTGTATGTTAACTACATCCGAATTAAAAATTTTAAAATAAAGAAAGAAAACAAAAAACAAAAAAACCCTACAAGAAACAATAAGTGTGGGCGAGGATGTGGAGAAAAAGGAATCTTTGTGCACTGTTGGTGGGAATGCAAATTGGCGCAGCCACTGTGGGAAACGGTATGGAGGTTCCTCAAAATAAATAAGTAAATAAATAAAATTACCATATGATCCAATAATTCCACAGTATTTACCTAAACAGTATGAAAACAGTAATTTGAAAAGATATATGTACCCCCATGTTTACTGCAGCATTATTTACAATAGCCAAGATACGGAAGCAGCCCAAGTGTCACTGGTAAATAAACGGATAAAGAGGATGTGGTATAATACACAATGGAATATTATTCAGCCATAAAAAGAATGAAACCTTGCCATTTGCAACAATAGGGATGGGACTAGAGGGTATTATGCTAAGCAAAATAAGTCAGTCAAGGAAAGACAAATACCATATGATTTCACCCTTCTGTGGAATTTAAGAAGAAGACATCAATATATATACCACTTATATCTTCAAACTATGTAAGGCCAGCAATTGATGGAAAGGCCGGGAAAAAATATGTATCAACAATTGTAGTTAAGATCTTAATAGACCCCTTCCAGAAACTGATGGATCGATAAAAATGAAACAGATATCAAAGGGACAGAATAGTGTACATATATAACATGACATCCAATGGGCACAGAATACATATTGTTTTAAGCACACATGAATCACTTATAAAACAATACCATTAGGGGAGGTCGAAAAGCTCAAAGAAGGTTATCTCAAAGGGATAAATACATACGGGACAGCATATTGTCCCCAGTCAAAACTAACCATGAATGGAGATTAATAATAAAAGGGTAGTTTAGATTCTCCGAATTTGGAAGAAAAACAAACTCCTGGGTGACAAAAAGTCATAAAGGCAATTAAGAAACCTTTCTAGAGAAATGCTAATTAAAACACTACATGTGAAAACTTGTGGGAGACAGCCAAAAGAGTATATAGAGGAAAACTCAGATCTTTAAATACTTGAGGAAGAAACACAGGTAAATAAACTAAGCATTAAACTCAAGAAACTAGGAAAAAGGAGAACAAGTCCAATGAAATAAAGGAATATGTAAATAGTGAAGGAAAGAAATCAACCAAATAAAAAAAAAAAAAAAAAAAGGGAAAATAATCAAAACCAAAAGTTAGCTCTTTGGAAAACTAACTATTGGCAGACCTCAAGAAAGAATGATCAGTAATGAGAAAAAGAAATAACTGTGGCAGAGACTGAAAACTGATGAGAGTGGGAGATATAAGTTAATAAATTTAGAAACACAGAAATGTTATATACAAAATAGGGAATGTGATCGCTAAGTAACAAAAAGTTAAAATAGTAGTCAAAGCTTCTCCTTCCCACCCCTACGAAACCCAGATCCAAATACTTCCATAGTGAGTTTGACCACAAATCTATGCAATAGTTCATCTCAATCTCATGCAAGTTTTTTTCAGAAAACAAAAGAACATCTGTCGTTCAGCCTATTTTGAGGAGCTAGTAATAATCTTGGTTCTAAAAACAGATAAGGATAGTTCACGTGTAAGTGTACATGTGAAAATCCTAAATAAGACATTAACTAACTTCTTCTTGGTGTGTTAAAAATCACATGGCAATAAAGCATGGAGTATCCCAGGAATGTGGGAGTGATTTCACACCGGAAAAGTATCGTAAGAAGAACAGGAGACCCAAGGACTGGAGGGAGGAGGTCCCACTGTCTGTATGATGGGAACCCCCAAGAGGACACACAAAATCAGAGCTAATTTTGGACGAATAAGAGAATTCAGCAACGTTGTCATATTCGAGAGGAGCTTCGAATCAAAGGCATTTCAATACGCCTGTAATAAACCTCTAGGAGTATCATAAAAATATGACACCACTTTCACCAAAAACTCTACGACATCGGGAAGCAGCTGACTGTGTCACTAGGCCGTGCCGCAGTGACACACCTGAGAAGAGTGGGAGGGATGAGGCCAGGGGCCTGGGGGAGCACAGGAAGTTCACGGGTGCCTTTCCTGCAGTCACAGACATCACTTCTCATTTACAAAGATTCAAAAAAAAAAAAAAAAAAGGCAGGTAATACTGTTGTGTAAATTTGGGCAAAGAGACAACAGAAAGGGGAGAAGAGACACGAACTAATCTTCCTCATTGTTCATATCAGGGAACTAACAGACAATACCCAAGTAAGTAGGAAATTATGGGTATTACTATAAAAATGTACAAAGTTACCCTTAGAGTAAAATATTAACCTGCAGGAACATCAGCAGAATAAAACAAAAGTTAAAAAACCACTTCACTCGGTGGAAATTATAGTTTGAAAGAAAAATAGTCCAAAAGTATACCAGGCAAACAAAAAATGGAGTAACAGTCCTACCAAAGTGGAATTCAAGCCAAAAAGCAGTAGCCAAGAAATGCAAAAGCACTGTATATTATTAAAGGGCACAACTCATACAATGACTCGGTATTGATGTTTGTATATCAAACAACATACTAACAACTAGGAGAGGGCAGAGATCCTAAGAGTAAACATTCATGCGCTATTAGGAGACATCCCCTCACTTCTCTGGACCCAAGGAAAACAAGTACACAGGTACACGTCTGGCTATAAGGACACAGAACGTAATCAAGAAGACAGAGAAAATGGGGTTGAGGGTTCAGAGAAGGTACTTTTGTTCCGCCCGACAGCCTGCGGGGACAGGAAGCCACCACGCCAGCGCCCCCAGGGACAGGAGCCGGCGGAGTCGGGAGTCGGGAGCAGGTGCGAGCTCCCGGTAGGTCTTTCCCACCACCCAGGGCCTTCTCCCCATGCACAGCTTAGGTAGGACCCACGTGGAACTTTCCAAGACCCTGCTGAGCGTGGTGTGAACTGACCAACCCCGGCTTAGCCTGGAGCCCCCAAAGCACGCCACCCACGGACCCTGATGAAGGCATGTGCCGGGGGCCTGGCTGCTCTCTGCCTGCACCCTGCCTGAGGGGCCCTGGAGGCCTGTACGGAGTACTGCCCGTAATAAGCATCTTGATTTCAGTGTCTCTCGTGGTCTCTTGCTGACCGTGGCTCACCCTCCCACATCCTGCGCTCCACTTAACGAACGCTAATTTAAGAGTCGTAACAAATGGAGATAAACTGAACTCTGTCTATATTTGCAGCCGATAAGAGAATATATCTTTTTTCCATGTGCATAGGGAATATTCATAAAAATTACCTATATATTAGACCATTAAAAAGTCTAAATTAAATTCTTAAGGAAAAATAACAAAGACAATATTCTCTGAACATAATTCAGTAAGTAGCTGGCAACAGAATCAGAAAATGAAAAGATTCTTTACCTGGAAATTAAAAGCATGAAAAAACCCTGTTTTAAAAGAACAGTTAGGAGGGGGCACTGGGTGGCTCAGTCGGTTGAGCATCCGGCTTCGGCTCAGGTCATGATCTCACGGTTCGTGAATTCGAGCCCCATATTGGGCTCTGTGCTGACAGGTCAGAGCCTGGAGCCTGCTATTGATTCTGTGTCTCTTTCTCTCTCTGCCCCTCCCCCTGCTCACATCTGTCTCTCTCTCTCTCTCTCTCTCTCTCTCTCAAAAATAAATAAACATTAAAAAAATTATATATAAAAAAAGGAATACTTAGGGAAAAAAAGGAAGAGTTAGCTATCGAATTTCTAGAGAAAAAATGCTTGGGAAAACCCTACCTACCTGAACTTAAGCATATGTAATTAAAGCAGTGCTTGGATAAAGTTATATAGTTTTATGAACTTACATTAGTAAAAAAATAAACTACATGGATTAGACATTTTCCTCAAACAGCTGGACAGAGAAAAACAACACAAAACCCAGAGGAATAAAGGAAGATACTTAAAAAATATTAATACGGGTATTGAAAGACTGGAAATCAAAAAGAGGTATTAAATAAATAAAAAGCTGGGTTTTTTGAAGAAAGCAATTAGATAAACTTCTAGGCCATCTATGTAATGGAGAAAACCCAAGTTAAGAAAACAAGAAATGACCAGGCAAATGACGTCAGAAATTGGAAACTGAAAGGATATCAAGGTAGGGGTTTGCTCAAGTCCACATGGGGCGTTCTAACACTTGAATGAAATGAGAATGTTATCTAGTTTAACGAAACTGACCCAGGAGGGACATGAAATCTAACTAGACCAGAACCATGAAAGAACTACCCTGTCATAAAACTCCTGGTCCACGTGGTTTTCAAGGAACATGCTCCCAAATACATAACCTAATGAATGAGCTTTTTTTGCGAAGTGCTTCATGTGGCCTACAAATAATACGTATTCTGCGCCTGTTGGGAATGAAGTTACATATATAGCTTATGCCTGTATTTAAAGAACAGATCATTATGAAGGTGTTTCAACTATAAACTACTGAAACCATGTATTTTCTTTAATATGAAATTTATTGTCAAATTGGTTTCCATACAACACCCAGTGCTCATCCCAACAGGTGCCCATGTATTTTAAAATAAACTTACACAGTCTTTTTAAAAACTGGGCAGGGTCCCAGGGAAAGGAATCTGTGGGTTTGATGGCCTGACACCTGATAAGAGCCCAGGAAGAGCCAGAGAACTGGGAGAAATCCAGGACAGAAAGAACAGCAGAAGGACAAAGGATGGGAGATCCTGGAACGGTGGCCCGGTTTGGCCAGACCGTGGAGGCATCGTAAGAATATATGTCAGGGTAACTGATTTTGGGTTTCGTCCAACAGTGGCTTTGTTGATGTGATCAAACATATGTTTCTGGAAAGCACTGCTGGCGGCCACCGGTCCCAGATGAGGCCAGGGGGTAGCGGGAGGCTGGCTCCCAGTACGAGAGCTGTCGGGGTCCCACCCACATGAAGGCAATGACCGTAAGGCCGCAGGTGTCAGAGGGAAAACAGAGGGCTCTACAATCATTAACACCTAATCTTTCACGATCACAAACTATTTGCATGTTAAAGTCTTTTTTCAGAATTCTGACCTAATTTGATTCTGAAAGCACCCCTTTACAGGAGGAAGAGAAAACATTATCACCCCCATTGGAAAGACGGGAAAACGGGAAACCAAATAGAGAGCACCTTCTTCGCTTCAAGCTTCGTCAAGGCCGTGTCTCTCCCAAAGGGAAAATATACGTGCAAGTATTTTTATCCCCCCAATTATAACAGGAATAGACTATTTCAGGAAGAACTATAATATTTTTAACTTACATTACACTTTTTATCCTAATTAATATTCCACATCTAAACCGTTTGTGACGATTTCCAAAAGTCTTATTACCTCCAAGGCAACTTGATTTTCTGTCGAAACTGCTGCTCCAGGAAAAATGTCTGCCATGATCTTTTCAAAAAGTGGGACATCTTCAGGGAGACATTTTGGTAAACTAACTTCTCTTACAGCCTCGGTAAGGATCAGACTTTCGTCCGTTTCAGAAAGCTCGCGATTGGTGTTACTTTGGGGGGGAAGAAAAGACATATAAAGAACAAGTTAGCAAGTACGCTCTGCTGACATTAAAGGCCATCCTTAGTCTTTTTTAGAGGTGGCCATCCCACATCCTTTCCCCCTCTCCTTCACTGCAGAGCAGCCACGTGGTGTGGGTGAGGCTAATCTGGTCCCCAGATCCAGAGACGGACCGTGGCTGGTCTCGAACAATCAGGATAATGTCACTCCCCAGTCACTGATTCAGGGATGGGCATTGTATCAGTAAGGTGTTTCAGCTGCCAACAACAGAAATTCATGTGGGCTGATATGAAATGGAAAGTAACATGATGATTTATTAAAAATCTCTAGGTGGGCCAGAGAAGTCGGCTCGCAGGCTATATAGCTGGGAACAGTGGCCAAGACTATGCTACAGAACCGGTCCTGTGAACACCTGACAGTTAACGTAACAGGTCCAGGGGCCTTGTGTGTGAACGCCACTCATGCTGTGACCAGGACTGCTGGCTGTCACCCTTGCCTGAATGCCCTCTGTGCAGATCCAATTTCTTTTCCCACTAGCTTCAGGTTCAGACTGTAGTTTAACTGTCTCTGGTTTGCCCAGGCTGTATGTTTAAGTCATGATTATAAGGGAGTTTTGAAAGGCAAGAATGGGGGCGCCTGGGTGGCTCAGTCGGTTAAGTGTCCGACTTCGGCTCAGGTCATGATCTCACGGTCTGAGTTCAAACCCCGCATCGGGCTCTGTGCTGGCGGCTCGGAGCCTGGAGCCTGTTTCAGATTCTGTGTCTCCCTCTCTCTCTGCCCCTCCCCTGTTCATGCTCTCTGTCTCAAAAATAAATAAACGTTAAAAAAAAATTTAAGAAAAAAAAAGAAAGACAAGAATGGGGCCTAACAAATGTTCCTTAAAGGAATGTGATCCCAGCTCTGGTCAGTGGCAGTCACGAGGACACAGTGATTCCAATGCCCTGTGTGTTCAGAGTGGTTCGGGACTCGGTTCAGTGGGGCGGGTGGCTCCGGGGATCCTTCCAAACCACCAGAAAGGAAGCCGACCAAGCCAGGACGCGCAGGGCTGCAGTGCTGACAACATCGAAGAGAAATACAGCCGAAACCGGCATCCAAGTCATCAGACCCCGCCCTCCTCTGCATTTTCTGATTGAAACAGTAAATTCCTTCTACTGTTTAAGCCAGCTTCAGTTTTCTGTCATTTGCCACAAAGGGCTCCAGATGTAAAAGCTGTCACATAATATGTTGTCCCATAACAACATTTTACACATTCATCCCTTCACCACATATTCTTATATATTAAACAGGCAACCGAAAGAAGTAACTGCATGTGGTGTGATACAATTGTAGAGAGGAAAAGGAAGAAAAGTTTTCTGTGCAAAAGTGTCCTTCTCCTCTCCTGTCGACGGATGGTCCAGAAATTCTTCATCAGGATGGTGGTAATTTTTAAGTCTTCGATCCTTAGTAAAGAGAGGTAATAGCTAACATTTATTAGGTACTTTTTACTGGGCACTTTTTTTTTTTTTTTTAACTTTAGTTTTGAGAGACTGCAAGTGGGGGAGGGGCAGACAGAGAGGGAGACAGAATCCGAAGCAGGCTCCAGGCTCCGAGCTGTCAGCACAGAGCCTGATACGGGGCTCTGTGCCTCAAGATCATACTCACGGACCTCGAGATCACAAGCTGAGCCAAAGTCCGACACTTAACCGACTGAGCCACCCAGGCGCCCCTTCAAGATTTTTACGTTTCTTTTTCTGAGAACTGTCCTTGGGCCTACAATGTCTTCCCTGCATTTTCTAGGCAGTCCTCGCGCGTCACGGGGATGACCTATCCCACCGTGACAGGAAATGCAAACACCTTTCTTCCAGTTTGTCATCTGTCTTCTGACCTTACCGTGTTTTTCGACCATTATCAATCCGTCTTTACCTTTACGGCTTCTGGATTTTGAGCCTTAGTTTTAAAGGTCTTCTCTAGTTGCAGGATATAAAGGGCATTTTGTTTCTTCAAATACTTGTATGTTTTTAGTGCCTTTTGGGTCCTTTTATCTGGGAAAATGACGTTGACTGTGGCTCCAACTCAGTCTTATGTACGTGGCAGTCTAGTTCCCCATCAGCACTCACCGGAAGTCTGTTCTTGCCTCACAACTGATGACAGAATACATGCCCAGTCGTGAGGTCCCACCTCTGGGCTTGCTCTCCTGACCCGATGGCTCGCCTCTCCGTCCGTAAGCCAGCACCACGGTGCCGGGACCAGTGAAACTCCATAATACGTCTCAATACTTACAGGGATATTTCTCCTTCACTGCCCTCACTTTTAAACATTTTTCTAGCTAGTCTTTATTGTTTGTCTAGGTGAACTTTAGAATCAGCCCACCTAAAAACAAATAATACCTTTAGGTATATTCACTGGGCTGTGTTTCTATCTATAAATGAACATTTAGAGTCTTTAAATCTTTATGATGCTAAGCCCTTTAAGATGTTATAATATTACATACATGGTATATTATTTCATTTATTCACATTTCATTTGTGTCCTTTACGAATGTTTTCTTCGTGTGGATTGTACACATTTTTCATATAGGCATATTCATATAGGTTTTTTACATCTCTCATTTTAAATGAGGCCTTTTATTCCAGTGTATCTTTTAGGTTTATTTATTTTGAGACAGAGAGCGTGTGTGAGCATGTGCACAAGTGGGGAGGGGCAGAGAGAGAGGAGAACAGAAGATCCCAAGCAGGCTCTGAACCATTAGCACAGAGCCTGATGTGGGGCTTGAACCCACGAACCACAAGATCATAACCTGAGCTGAAGCTGGGCACTTAGCTGAAGGCGCCCCAGTGTATCTTTTATTATATAAAGCTAAGATACAGTTTTTTTTTTTTAAAAGAATAGGTCCTTTTGTGGAAAAATACCCAGGGATTTTGTGCATTTTCTTCTTCTTCTTCTTCTTTCAGATTCTTAAACATTCTTCACCTCTACCATATTTTTATCTCTACTTAAACATCCTGAGAGCTCCCTGTTTTATCTTGACATCATGACTTAGATTTTTACAAATTATTTTCCCCATGTCATGTAACTCTCTTTGACCTAACACTCAATCAAAATTCAACTCACCGTTTAAACTCCCATTTCTTCTTTCCAGCCGCTATTATAACTGTCTTTAGAGACCTCAAGCCAAAATCATAATGATCCTATAAAGCATTAAAATATTTGAGTTATTAAAGTGTCTCAGGGAAAAACGGAACTTAGAAATAAATGGGTCTCCGACACAGTCAACCCCCTCTTCACGTACACCATGGAGACAGACCATGATGCAACTCAAGAAAGCCTCCATTTTGCTTCCAATCCCCTCGCTTCCCTCCCAAACTGGTGCCCCAAGCCTCCTTTTTTTTTTTTAAAGTTTATTTATTTGAGAGAGAGAGCGCGCATGCGCGCACGAGCAGGGGGAGGGGCAGAGAAAGAGGGAGACAGAGAGTCCCACTCAGGCTGGGTGCAGAGCCTGATGTCGGGCTCGACCTCATGAATTGTGAGATCGTGACCTGAGCTGAATTCGAGAGCTGGACACTTCGACCGACTGAGCCCCCCAGGAGGACCCTCGAAGCCTCCTTCTAAAAAGAAAGTTAGCTGTCCCTGTCCCAACCATGTTGGGTTACAGACAAGTACTCTTCACGCTGGCGTATCCCAGGACAATCATTTTCAAAACATGGCGCTCAGATGAGCAGCGTCAGGCACTCTTAGGAACTTGTCAGAAACACAAAGTCTCAAGCGCCACCCCAGACAAGCGGAAAGCTGGTGGGAGAAGTCCAGTGACTGGTGTTTTAACGAGTCCTCCCAAGTGTTTCGAAGCACAATGAGGTGTGACAGTCACCGCTATATCTGTCAGCTTCATGGTATGGAGAGAGCAGCCTATCATGTAAAAGAGCAGATGCTTCATGACTGTCTCCAGGGCCCAGAGGAAAGGCTTAGAGCCCTGCCTGACTTTACACATCACCTCACATCCGCACTGGCTCATGAACCCGATGTGCTAACAGGATTCCAGCTCCATTATTTCCCCAGGTCATCCCTGGTCCGATGCCCCAAGAGTCTCATTTTAAGTTTCATAGAATCACTTCTATTTTGAGAAAAGCAGTTTGTTACCTGTTGTGAGAGTTGTTTGTTAGCTAATTCGTAAATGCTAACCAGCTTTCCAGAGAGGGATTTTGCAGATTTGAAACCGGATGAAAACAGCATTATTTCAGTAATCATTTGATAATGGGGAGCCATCATCGCCACTGGGCGAAACAGAGATTTTAAGTTATCTGGGAGTTCTACTCGGCCTTTGTACCTTAAGCGGGTAAGAAAAACAAAGAAACAAAAAACCAGAGCACTTTTCAGTTTTTCTAATGAGGAACCACACAATATAGTTTCCCCCCAAATAATCCAGTTAGCTTTCTACTAGTTTGTCACATTAAGTTTATTTTTGAGAGAGGGAGGTGAGGGGGAGGCAGGGAAAGAGGAGCAGAGAGGGAGACACAGAATCCGAAGCAGGCTCCAGGCTCCGAGCTGTCCGCACAGAGCCCGACACGGGGCTCGAACTCAAGAACCGTGAGATCATGACCTGAGCTGAAGGGGGACACTTAACCAACTGAGCCACCCAGGCGCCCTGTGTGACCTTTACCTGAAAACAAGTTTGCAAGACAGTTTCTATTGTAGTTTTCATCTCAAGAGCTTCCTCCTTTACTGTCCTTTCTTCCTGTGCCTCCTCCCACAGGGCCCCCCATCCCCTCGTCAGATGGTACCATCCGTATTCCCTCTATTCCCTCGAGCCCTCCCAGCCTCCGCTCCTTGTAACCACCATATTCTACTCCCTCTGCTACTCTCTGTTTGTGTTTTCTGTCTTCTTTGTGACAAACTGCTGACCTTTGCCTTTCTCCCTGGCTATTCATGAAATGAAAAATCCCTCAGTCAGAAACGTCCACGTGGATAATTCCGGAGCCACGGCTGTTTAAGACACGTGGGGGCAGAGAGATTCGGCCGTTGGCGAGGGGATGGCAGATTACAGTGTGAGGCAACTGCGTCATGGCTAAGACTTAAGGAAAGATTTTGACCTGTCTCCAACCGCCAGCACAGGTTAACCGATACTTACTCAGGATTCATGGTGACAAATACCGCACAAGACATATTGATACGAATGTCTTTTCCTTCCAGTACAAACCTAGAAGACATTGGAAAGGGGTTCAGAATGAGCCCCCACCCCCACGTGCCACTCTGGTAGGTGGATTATTTTCCCCTGAAAACGAAGGCCCGAAAAACCCAGAAAGAACCTTCTACCTCCCCCTTAACTGCTTCTAAGAATTCAGACGGAGGGCCCGGTCCAGAAAGAGAGCGGTCACCAGAGACGACTACGGCAGGTTTGGGCCGCGTGTGGCGAGCTGTGGGGAGCTCAGCACAGCCTGCTCATCCCAATTCCTGTGTCCCATGGTCTTTGCAGGACACGACAACTGTCTGTTCACCAAACATGTGCTCTTCCCATCTCCTGTGAGTTCTCTTCCTTCCCTCGAAGCCCCAGACTCCTTCCCCCTTCTCCTTAGCTCAGGATGGCACACAAACCTTAACCGTCTGCCTGTCTTTGAACGTCTCACGTGTGTGTGAGGCTCCCCTATGTATGGAATTAAAGTTTTCTCCTGTTAATTTATCTTACGTCGGCCAAAAGAGCCTAAAAGGGTAAAGGAAAAATTTTCCTCCCCTGTACAATATGATTCATTACGAAGAGGACTGTTTTCTCTAAGCCAAAGGATGTTGAAACTATAAGTGAGCTTGGGAACTTTCCTAAGGCTGTTTTACATTTAAATTTAAACCGCACGGACTGGGGAAAAAATGACTGTAAGAGGGAAAGAAGAGGCTGATCTCGAGCCCATGTTGCGAGCCCTGCTGGGGTTCAGATTTATTTGATTGTGTCTGCGGAGTTTTGTGGGGCCTGAGGCGGGAAGGCAGCCACCTGAATGAACTGACTGAACGGGAAAAGAACCCTAGGAGACCTTCGGACACAGGATTCTCCCGTGGTGACACCGTGGGGCAAAGAGTGATCATGGCGCAGAGTTCCTGCATTAGCACGGGACACAGCCCACCCTCAGCTCCCCGACTAAGTAATTTTGGGAACGCTGGGAAGAGGAACCCTTGGCATGGACATTAGCGCCCTGCTGTCAGCCCCAGACAGAGGGACCATGGAGAGAAATCCTCCAGTGATTTTTTCGACCACCGGTGAGGGTGGTCGAAGCAGGAAAGGAAAAACACTGGCAACAAAGCCTGGGGACACCCCCCCCCACACTTTTTTTTTTAAAGATTGTAATAGACATTTTAAACCCACAAGTCCAATTACACCCATAAAGTAAATCATGTAAGCTCCTGAATTTACCTGACGAGAAAGACATTTTTGCTTGGATTAGTAAACATTAGTAATCTGAACATACAAATAGTATTTTTACAGGATTTTTTCAATACAAATCTATTAATTCAGAGTAATGGGATAAGGGAGGGCTTCAGGTGTGTGGCCAGTATAATTTTATTTTTTAAAAAGATGTAGAATTAAAGAAAAAGTCTTTGGTTTCTTCACGTGAAATAGGTACTAATTGAATTTAAGCCCTAAAGTAAAATTAGTTGGAACATATTTGCGACCTTGTCCTGGTGGCTCCCAAGACCGTTCCAAGGCTGGGCAAGAGCCTGGATACCCCCAGGTTGGCATGAAAGTTAGTTACATATATTCACACGTTACTTGACGAGCAAAGGGGACATTCAAGACAAATGTCATTCTTTTCGGTCTATGTTTGGGGAGGGGGGAAGAACCCAAACCCAAACACTTAACCGTACAACAAATATTTGATAGTAAGTAACCAAACACATTCAACCGATACCTGACCAAATAGCTGTCTTTTGCGGCCTTAATTGTTAGGATCTGCGACGCAATCACAGAGAGGACCTGCACATCGATCCGATTGAACTCGTCCAAACAGCACCACGCTCCCGACTGAACCAGTCCGAGGAAGAGTCTCCCTATTATCTTGAAAACAATTATTACACAGCTGAACACTCTCCCGGGGCCATGGCTCCGTGCGCGCGGCAGGTGCTCGGACCCCGCAGGGCAGGCTGGCGCTCTGGGGAGCTCAAGGCTCAGCACAGGGGTCCTCACATCCGCTCTCCTGCAGCCACAGCCTTGGGGCTGAGTGGAGGGCGTGCTGCTGCTGGGTGATGCACCCGAGGACCTGCGGGAGCTGGGCCACGCTGGGGCGGCCCCCCAGAGCCCCGGCAGGTGCAGGTCGGAGTGCCCGGGGCTCTCGGCGCTCCCGGGAGACTCACGGTCTGGAACCTACCAATGGGTAAATGCTGGCCGCAGAAACAAGTGAAAACTCTGTAGGCCCAGCAACCTGTGTGGACGAAGACAGGCTAGGGACCGTGTGAGCTGGGGCATGGGAGATGGGAGCGCACGTGGGAGCCCCTCCGGGTGGGACACAGGGCCTGGTTCTCCCCACTGGCTGCAGGAATCACATCGTGTCTTTATTTAAAATTTTGATATTCGGTTTATTGTGGGGTTTTTTGGCACTAATTTTGATTCTAAAAAAGTATTGCATTAAAATATTATTTGATTAGCAGGCTTCCCGGCTCCCCCTCAGGTTTTGCGTGGGCAGGCAGGCGCCTCAGTCCTGTCTCTCCCCCAGCCCTGCTGCCCCCACCGCGGGAAGAGACAAGAGACTACTTCCTAAGGGTCTTAATGATAGGATGCAATCAGCTTGTTTAGGTTTCACTGATATTCTTGATGTGCTAAGTGAGCACAAACTGAAAACGCAAGATCTCCCGATAATGGACTTTGAACTGCAAATAAACTGACTGCCATAAAAGGTAACTGGCCGGAACTTAACATGCAAGACAAAATAGAGTGTTTTGAAACTTCAGGTTAATTTGGGACAGGCACAGAGGTACATTCAATTTTAATAAATATTTCAGAATGTTACGAGCTACGCCTTAGGTCACGTGCTATCATAACAAGGCTGACATAAACTCAATCCTCCGTATCAACCCTGCCTCACATTTTTGTGTTAATAGCCTCATTGTTCTTAATGATTACCTTTTCAGGAAATAAAGGTATAAGGTTAGAACTTATAAATTTATATTAATAAAGCAGTACTCTTAACTTCTTAATATAGTCACGTCCCATATCAGATTTTGTTTGGAAAAGTCCCCCATTAGAAAGTTTGAAAACCACTGTCTTAGGTAGTTCAACTGCATAATGTTGTAAGTCTCAGTTACGTTAATTTAAAAGAATTAACAGCATTTGCCGTTGTTAACATTCAGTGTCTCTCCAAGGGAAATATTTTCCTTGTTCTTTCAATCCTCCATGACTATTTCTATGTATGCTATTTTTTTCCTGCATAGATATGAATAGACTTTACCTTATAATCCAAATCCTCAAAACAGTTGAACACCACACAATGTTTGCCTAACGACTGAAAAACAACAACATTATTTTAGTACACTGCTCAGCTTCTGACGCGAAATACTAATGTTAAAACTTCTAGAGTAATAAAATGTCTTTACTCTTTTGAGAAAACGTTGCAACATAAGCATGGATTACCCACCAAATTTAGAAACACTCAAAACCGAGTGGAGTCTGAATGCGCATACGCTGTTTGTTAAGTTGATCAGTACGTGGAACGCTAAGGTCCTGTTTTTAAAACGCACCAACGAGTAACTGAGAAAAAAGCATTCCAGTGACATCGTTCCAGGGACGTCAAATACGTCTTGCGTTCATCAGTTACTTCTCTGTCTCTGTCTCTGTCTCTGTCTCTCTCTCTCTCTCTCTCACACACACACACACACACACACACACACTGCTATTAATCACAAAGACTAGGTAAAAGTCTGTGTGTGGGGCTCAAACAAAACGGGTCACCCTTAAATGAAGGGGGACAAGACCACCGTTCATGCGTCAGCTTGTCCGGTGGAATCCCAAACACGACGCACGCTCGGCGTGCAGAGAGGCCAAGTCCCCGTGCACTGTGGACATTTAAAAATTAAAGGACGAATTATATGAATTAATAAGCGTGGTGAGATGTCTGTTAAATGTTAGGAACATCTCAATAGCAGGAACAGTGTAAATTTAAGGTACTGTTAAGGTCTGTGTATTTATTCTGGATACAGAAACGGCTTACCTTTGCTAGATCTTTGACACTCTCTGTTTTGCCCGTCCCGGTGGGCCCAGAGGGGCAGCCTCCGAGATTCAAGAGCAGAGCCCCCGTGAGCGTGAGCTGGCACCTGTTGGTGAGGGGCGTAAGGACCAGTCTGGGGGTACAGCCCAGGTACTCGTAGCCGTAAGTAAAGCTGGCATCGCCTTGGGACACGTAGCACAGCTGTTGTTTTTCGTTCCACTGATACTGCAAATGTCTGAGAACGGTATTTTCAATGTTCATGTTATTTGGACAAAATTATTTTTAGTTTTTTTTGCACATGTAGAAACACAATAAAAACTAAAAAACGGGATGATGACTGAAAAACAAGTACAAACATTAAAATAAAAATGACAGGAGTTACAGATCATTCAACGACTACATCAGACACGAAATATTAGGACTCAGAACTCTACAAACTTACGAGCACTTTTCCCGGCGAGGAAAATGGCCTTGCTGAATCTTGCCGCTGCTTTGGTGTGGTGTGGGCAGCACTAACGGAGGATTTATACAAGAATCATCCCTATGAAGTTTATTACGGTTTTCAATAAAAACGTGGCTTATGACATTGCTCATTATAACCAGGCCCCTTCCTATAAGGGTAACTGAGGGAAATGCTCTTTGTTCTTAGTATCGAACAAAACCATTGTATTTATCTTATGACCCCGTCAACTGTGTGGTAACTGTAAATCTTCTCTTCTATAAGAGGCTCTGGGTAAAAGTTGTGACCAATCTGTAGCTTTACAGTATGTGTTCTTCCCCCCCCCCCATTTCTATCGAGATATCGACATATACCTTTGTGTTAAAGGTGAACATAACGATTTGATACACGTACATATTGCGAAAGAATCACAATAAATTTAGGTAACATCCCTCATTCACACAGTTATGAACTTCATTTTCTTGTGATGACATCATTTAAGATCTACTGTCTTGGCATCGTTCCAATAAAGAATTGTTAACTACAGGTGCCGTGCTATACATTCCATCCCCAGAACTTATTTATAACTGGAAGTTGGTACTATGACCTCCTTCATCCATCATCCACCCCAGCTCCATCCCCGGCCTCTGGCAACCCCCAATCTCTTCTCTGTTTCTATGAATTCAGTGTTTTGGGGTTTCCCATATAAGTGGGGTCATAGATTATCTGACTTATTTCATTTAGCATAATGCCATCAAGGTCCATCCATGTTGTAGGATTTCCTTCATTTTTTATGGCTGTGTGATATCCCATTCTATCCATGTACTACATTTTCTTTTTTAATATTTTTTAATGTTTATCTATTCTTGAGAGAGAGAGAGAGAGAGAGAGAGAGAGAGAGAGGGAGAGAAAGAGAGAGGGAAGGAGGGGAGGAGGGGAGGAGGGGCAGAGTGAGAGAGAGAGAGACACATAGAATCCGAAGCAGCCTCCAGGCTCTGAGCTGTCAGCAGAGCCCAACACGGGGCTCAAACTCACAGACAATGAGATCGTGACCTGAGCTGAAGTCGGACGCTCGACTGATTAAGCCACCCTGGCGCCCCTACATTTTCTTTATCCCTTCATCAGTTAATGAATGTCTTGGCTATTATACATAATGGTACAATGAACATGGGGGTACAGATATATTTTTGAGATAGTGATTTCATTTCATTAGGGAAAATACCCAGACGTGGAATGGCTGGGTCACATGGTAGTTATATTTTTAATTTTATGAGAGACCACCATCCATTTCCAGAGTACGTACACCAATTTACATCTCCACCAACAATGTATAAATGTGTTTTCTCCACAGCCACACCAAAATTTGTTACTTCTGGTCTTTCTGGTAATAGGCATCGTGACACATGAGGTGATATCTCATTGTGGTTTTGATTTGCATTTCCCTGGTGATGAGTCGTGCCGAACAGCTTTTCACATACCTGTTGGCCATCTGCATTTCTTCCTTCGACTGCATGTCTATTCAGTTCCTCTGCACATTTTTTTAATAAAAAAAATTTATTTTGCTGAGTTGTAGTTCTTTATATATTTTAGATCTTAACCCCTTATTAGATTAATGGTTTGCAAATATTTTCTCTCATTGCATAGGCTGCCTTTATTTTACTTAAAAAAAATTTTTTTTTTAACATTTATTCATTTTTGAGAGACAGAGAGAGGCAGAGTGTGAGTGGGGAAGGGGCAGAGAGAGGGAGACACAGAATCCGAAGCAGGCTCCGGGCTCTGAGCTGGCAGCACAGAGCCCGACGTGGGGCTTGAACTCACGAACTGAGAGATCCTGACCTGAGCCGAAGTCGGACGCTCAACTGACTGAGCCACCCAGGTGCCCCCATAGGCTGCCTTTTAAATTTATTGATGGTTTCCTTTCTTGTGCAGAAGCTTTTGGTTTGATGTAGACCCATTTGTTTATTTTTGCTTTTGTTTCCTTTACTTTTGGTGTCAAATCCGAAAATTATTGCCAAGACCAATAACAAGGAATTTACTGTCCATGTTTTTGTGTAGAAGTTTTATGGTTTTAAGTCTTATGTTCAAGTCTTTAATCCATTTCAGTTGGTTTCTGTGAGTGGCATCAGGTAGGGGTCCAATTTCATTCTTTGCATGCAGCTGTCCAGTTTTCCAAACACTATTTATTGAAGAGACTATCCTTTCCCCATTGCCTATTCTTGGCTCTTCGGTCACAGATTGACTACATATACGTCAACATACATATACACGTATATACGTCTATATGCATGTCTATACATATATATATATCTCCTGGCTTTCTATTCTGTTCCATTGGTCTATGTGTCAATTTTTATGCTAATACCATAGTGTTTTGATTATTATAGCTCTGTGATATAGCTTGAAATCAGGAAGTGTGATACCTCCTTCTTTGTTCTTCTTTCTCAAGACTGTTTTATATATTTGAGAGGTCTTTTGTGGTTCCACAGAAATTTTAGGATTTTTTTTTCTATTTCTGTGAAAATTGCCATTGGAATTTTGAGAAGGTTTGCATGGAATCCACAGATCACTTTGGGTCGTATGGACATTTTAACAGTATTAATTTTTTTCAATCCTTGATCATGGGTTATCTTTCCACTTGATCCCATGACCCCGGGATCATGACCTCAGCCAAAATTAAGAGTCAGATGCTTAACTGACTGAGCCACCCAGGTGCCCCAAAAGAAAATCCTTTTTTTGTCATTGTTAAATAATCACAGTTATTTACTAATGGGATGTGTGTATGTGTTGCGCACTACATAATTCCTCAAACCTTAGAATCAGATAGTAAACTGCCAATCTTGTTTCACGTTAATTTTCATTTAGTGCTTGCCTTTTTTATTAATCAGGGAAACTGTCCAAAACCTAGCTTTGCAAGGATAAGAAATCACTGACCGTTTATCGCGCGGTCTCACGTTAAACCTGTCAGTTACTCGGAGCTACTAGTTTGCCTGGTGTCTGACAGGTGTTCTGTATCCCTCCGAGTCCTTCAGAAGTTTAACGTTTTTTGCTCACTGGTGTCCCGTGAGTTCCCTGTGGTGCCTTAGGTCATGCTGGCCCGTAATTTGGGAACCGTAGCCCTAGAATCACAGGTGCTCTCAGGGTTTATTGGAATCACGTCTTTTCCACTTTGCTTTTCTACATATGCTCTTCCACCCTTGGTTTTCACTCTCCGAGAGTCACTAGCAAAGTCGCAATGACACACTAAACTCTGGGGTGATGGTTCAAAAAGATGGCGTATTTCCTTGGCAATTAAAAATGCAGACCGTCCTACTTCTGCCAGAAGACGAACGTGTGAATACGTGTCAAATGGAAAGTACTCGGGTAAGATATACACAAGTGGTGTTAGTCAAATATATCGGCCTCTCTGCTCCATTTTCCCTAGAGTTTAAGGAAATTGTTACATCAAAAATAAGGAGATTTATAGTAACGCAGAATGTCTTAACAGTGAGCTTTTCTTAAGAACCAAAGACCTTACGCAGGCAGGACAGTTGTTTTTCTATGAACAGAGGAAACCGTAGAGAAAAATTAGCTCAGAAGTTTGAAACTGCACATTACAGGACTCTTCTGCTTGATCTTTTCTCCCCAAAGCCGGTGGTTCTGTTTTCTACAGTGTCGTGTTTGCACACGAAACACCACGTAAGCGTGAGTACGCGCTCCCAGGCTCCTGCTGGGAGGAAGGGGTTCTGACACCTGACTTGTGTCCCAGAACTGAGCGCGCACGGGGGGAATTGGGAGGCCCGAGGGAGAGCTGCTGTCACTGCCCACTGAGAGCTGCCCTCTGGCTGAAAGGCGAGGGAAAACTCAACCACAGGAAGAAGGAAGCCAGTCCAGGAAGATGGAGCAGAAAGAGGTTCGAACCAAGCGGAAGGACAGTGGAAAGGAGGAAGCAGCAGAGGCACGCGGTATCCAAACCGACACGGTTTGCTCAGAATTTCTACACGTCCTGGAAAAGTAAAACTTGGGTTCGACAAAATCTGAGCCAGAGAATTAATTTACCGAGAGGGAGCGCTGGACGAGGGACGAGTTATTTTTTTAGGTGGTGTTGTCGTCTCACCTACTTACCTTGTCCACTCAAAATCATCTGCACTGAAGACCCCTTTCAGCAGCACGTCCCCCACTATGTCTCTGCAGTGAACGTACAGCGTGAGCAGCGCCCCCAGGACGGCTTTTGTGCGCGCGTTACCGCAATCCAGCGCCACAAGCTCCGAAATCTCCTCCAGCTGACCCATCAGACCAGCACGGACTTTCTCCAGCTCCTCTCTTGAACGAGAACTCGCAAAACTTCTGATGCAATCGTTAGAAAACATGATCTGGCTCTGAAAAAGAGGTCAGGATGACGAGTGAAGAATAAACTTGATGAATTAAACCAGACGTTTTCATACCACGTGAGTGTGCGCAGCTTACCCGCTTGTACGTATCTGAGAGTAAGACACTGAACTCCGGTTAACGCCTGTGGGGCCCTTGTTTTTTAAGAAGCCGAGATGTATTTACCACCAATGTTTATACTTTTGAAATCTTGTATTCTTTTTTTTTTTTTTAAGTTTATTTATTTGAGAGAGAGAGAAAGCATTGAGTGGAGAAGGCGCAGAGAGTGAGGGAGACACAGAATCCCAAGCAGGCTCTACACTGTCAGCACAGAGCCCGATGTGGAGCTTGAACTCATGAACCGCGAGATCATGACCTGAGCTGAAGTCGGACGCTTAATCGACCGAGCCACCCAGGTGCCCTGAAATCTTGTATTCTTAACCACCATCACCAGCCTGAGTAATAATCCAGGGACAGTAATAATGGTAGAAAACCCCAACAGGAAGTCAGCACCGTTTCCTCAGTTGAACCCAGAAATACTAGTCTTCGAATATGGTGTCTGCAATCATCATTTTCAGGAACTCCGAATAACTTGTTGCTTGATCCATCTTCGGGCACTCACTCTTCCCATAAACGCCAGAGCTGTTTTAAGAAGGCTACTGGATTAACGTCACGTTGACCTGGAAGTCGGTGGAGGGGACACGTCAGGAGGCCTGTAGGCTTCTGCCCCATAATGAGATAAATCGTGATTTCGGTCACTAGGATAGCCCTGCTGAGGGAGAAGTGTGCTGCGGGTGAGAGCGGACAGTGATTTCGTTTTGGGATTTTATGAATCTGAAGTGCCTAAGAAACATATAAGTAAGTCTGTGAAGAAATAAATACCGGAATAATTAACATGGAGGTAATCTGCATAGCGTGGGGGGTGGGGGGGAGCTTTTGCCCAGAGCAAGGTCAGAGGGTAGAGGATGGGACACCTGATGCACCCGTCGGTGCTGCTGGCTGCCTTTCTTCAAGGACGTGGTAACCCACAGCAGTGGATCCACAGGAGGCTGGACACGGAGGCTCAGGAAGTAGGCGGGAGCAAGTCTGGGCCAGGCGGCAGGGACCGTCATCGAGGCCACAGCACTTACCAGAGCCGAAGCCACCCCACTGCTGGGTTTGAGGCATCTATTCAAGATTCCCAGCCTCGGGGGAGAGCATCCAATGGCCGAGTGCCCTCCCTGGGCTGCAGCAGTGGGGACGGAGGAGGATTTGGTCCCAGTGAGGTGGACTGGGAACCAGATCTTCATTTATTTATGTAGATGGATGGAAGGGAGTCCTCACTCGCTATGGCTTGGATAAACCCACGCTGGGATTCTGGAATTCTGTCGGTGGCCAGCGCGTGCAAACATCTCACCCCCGCCCGCCCACAGGTGTCTGCCGGGAGAAGGTTCCCAGTCACGTCACGTGCACAGGAGAAAGGGAGGCTTTCAACTGTACAGGGAGGAGAGATGAGCAGTGGGCAGCCTGGGAGGAAACGGGGCAAAGTCTGTTCGGTGATTTAAGCTCAAGCCTATAATAAAGCATTTCTGGAAATGACCCAGCCTGCTTCTTACTGTTAACGTTTTTGGAGGACCAGGGATCTGGGGAAGATCTTTTCTTCGTAGAGCAGATTCGATCATTCGAATGCGTGGTAAACCACAGAAACATCCAGATGGATTCATTACAATTTCGCCGCCTTTGCAGACAACAGCTTCAGCAAGTCCTCAGCCCAGGATCTTAGAGGATCTGATCGATATTCAGTCAAGGGGACGACAAACGGGACCAAGGGGATTTGACATCGGAATTCGGGTCCATAATCCCAGGTTCTCTTAACAGAGACTCGGCAGCTGTGGTGGCACAAGGCAGAGTTAAAACGAGGTGACGTTGGTTTTACATTTAACAGAGGATTTAATAAAGCCACTCGACGACAGTAACACCTGATGACGAGACTTCCGCCTTCACCACTGCGGGAAAACTACGGTCTCCGTGGTTCCTGCAGACCCTCATCGCCCACGGACACAGAGGACTCTTCAGGCCTCTCTAGAGCATTTTAAAATGATGACCATGCACTTTTTCTAGAGAAAAGTCCATCAAATTCCCTCTCTCCTCCCTTAGCTTCCAGGACCCCCCTCCTGGGCGCTCGATTCCATCCTTGCACAGCCCCCTCCTTCTTCTGTTTGTTACAGGTGGGTGTCCACTGGGGTCTTTCCTCTTCCTTGTCTTTTTCTGCAGGTTCCATACACTCTCTCAGCTTCAGCCATTACTTCACTGGCTCTGCTCACAGGAGCTGCCTGCCTTGGCTTTCTTGGTACCACACGTGCCTTGCATTTATTTCTTCTTCTCTTTTGAGGCCCAGAATAATGGCTCCCTGCAAAGATATCCAGGTGCTAATCCCCAGGTGCTTCTGGCACCTCACTTAATTAAATCAAGACCGTGAGGTGGAGAGATTACTCTGGATTATCTGAGTCGTCCCAATATGATCACATGGGAGAATTTTTTCTGCCTGCAAACAGAGGGAGGTCAGACGAAGGAGACCGGCCAGAGAGACACAAACACCGCTGGCTTTGAAAATGAAGGAGGGGCCACAAGCCAAGGGGTGTCAGCGGTCTCTCGAAGCTGGAAAAGATGAGGAAAGGGAGGCTCCCCCAGAGCCTCCAGGAATGAATGTGGCCCGGCTGATGCCTTGATTTTAGCCAGTGAGCCCAGGGAGGCCTGGAACCGGCAGAGCCGCGATGTAATGAATGTGTGCTAAGTTTGCAGTAACTCTCTAATGGCGATGGTAGAAAACAAACACAATGCAACAGAGGGACATCCCTAAGAAAATAGTGTGCGATTTATTTCCATTCAACGTTTTCTTATGAAAACATTTAAAAACATGAAAAGGTGGAATTATAAAACGAATACCCATATACCCGCCACCTATGTGCTAATTTTTTGCTACATTTGCTTTCTCGCACATCTGTCCATGTATCCATCCGTCCGTCCATCTTATGTTTTGATGCATTTCAAAGTAAGTGGCACATATAAGTACCGTTCATGATGGTTTATTTCTACACTTTGCTTTCTTGGCAGTCTAGTTCAAATGAACTTACCACTGTGAGGACCACTTGTCCCGGATGAGACACCACCCACACGGAAAAAGTCTGGTAGCTCCAGTCTTCGACCCCTTGACTTACAAATCTATAAACAAAACGTTTTATTTCCATTATTACATGTAATCATTGTGGCCCCTTAATGATCAAGCATGACAAGATTTTCCCTTAGGATCTCTAATTTTTTAACTCTAGGTATATGTATGGGATCAAATGCTAGAGATAACAGAGCCTTAATTCATGCATAATGAACATTCCTTAAACTTCTCTTTAATACCACCTGTACTTGTCCAGTGAGGGGCCACCAAGTTTTGGGGATGGTAAAGCTAGAAGGGGGAGACGACACATATTTAGGTTTGAATTTCATACTATCAGTGACAAAGTCAGCATTTAAAATAATTTGTACAAGGGTGCCTGGGTGGCTCAGTCGGTTTAGCGTCGGACTTCGGCCCAGGTCACGATTCACAGTTTGTGAGTTTAGGCCCCGCGTCGGGCTCTGTGCTGACAGCTCAGAGCCTGGAGCCTGCTTTGGGTTCTGTGTCTCCCTCCCCCTGTCTCTGCCCCTCCCATGCTCATGCTCTGTCTCTCTGTCTCAAAAATGAATGAAATGTTTAAAAAATAATACTAATTTGTACAAGATGGAGTACTGGGCTGAAACCACCAAATGAACTTTAGCAGTAAAGCCTTGCATTTAACTTTAAAAATGAGTCATAATGAAGAAAATAGGATTTATGAAAAATATGTAGAAATTTTTCTTTAAGACTAAGTTCATGTGTGCCATCAGTATATGTCTTCATATTGTTACGGTGGGTTTTTTTCACTCACAAGTTTTAAGTTTCTATATAGTCAAATTGATGACTCTTCACATCTTCTCACTGAAATTCTCACACATTTTTTCACTGAAATTAGAAATTCTCAACACTAAATCTGTTTTCTTCTAATACTTCATTTATCAATCTTTAGTTAGACTTTGATTTTTATTTTTTTAATTAAAAAAATGTGTGGGGCGCCTGGGTGGTGCAGTCGGTTAAGCGTCCGACTTCAGCCAGGTCACGATCTCGCGGTCCGTGAGTTCCAGCCCCGCGTCAGGCTCTGGGCTGATGGCTCGGAGCCTGGAGCCTGTTTCCGATTCTGTGTCTCCCTCTCTCTCTGCCCCTCCCCCGTTCATGCTCTGTCTCTCTCTGTCTCAAAAAAAAAAAAAAAAAAAAAAACGTTGAAAAAAAAATGTGTATTTATTTTGAGAGAGAGAGAGAGAGAACCAACGGTGAGATCATGACCTGAGCTGAAACCAAGAGTCAGACATTTAACCTTCTGAGCCTCCTAGGTGCCCCTAGAATTTATTTGATTTTTAAAATGAATATTGCATCTAATTTTTGCTGTAATTGCAAATGGTGTCTGTTTTTATTATTTTCTTCTTTATCATTGCCACTGAGGGCAAATAGGTTTACGGTGACTTTTTATATATTTCAAGACAACATCAGTGGCGAATGTATGTTTAATCAATTAAATAGGTCTTTTATTTCATTTAGTGTTTGTTTTCTTTTGGTTTGCTATTCCATGAACTGTCTTTATTGCTTTTATTCATAACTTTTTGTAGTATGGCTGTATCTCTCAAACAGGATACAGTTCCATTTATCTTTTGACAAGATCTTTTAATTAGGATCTTATTCCTATTTTGACCCTCTCCCCGCACCCACTGCATACTGTATTTTCTTTATTTTGTTTCCCCCAGGGTTTGGGAAATATTTATTCTGATTTTTTATAGTCTATAGTGTGAGTGGATCAAGATTTTTGACTTAATAATCCTGTCTTCATCCTGAACCATATTCTTTCAAATGACAGATGAGACGCGAATATTATATATAATACACATATTACATATTTTATACATACACACGCACAAACATGCACACCACACTGGACGACAACAAAGTGTGCTCTGGGACACTGACGACGAGGAAAGTCTCAGGCAGACAGACAGCAAACTGGGATTGAATTACAGAAAGAAGAGCAGAGAAACCAAAGAATACCACTGTCGGGTGCGACAAACACAACAGCACCCGGGGAGGATCTTCGGATGGTCACGAGAGCCGTGACCTCTGCCTGTGTCTCCACCACCTGCCCTGTGCTGACTTCCGGGCGGGGGTGGGGGCGTTGGGAGCGTCCTAGGGTGAATGCTGGAGGGAGCAGCAGAGCAGTGCCCGAAATCACAGCACACACCCTGAACCACGGATGGGGAAGATAAAGAGGAAGGGAGGGTGGGGGTGGGGAGAGAGGGAGGGAGAGCAAACAAGGGAAGGGGACCCTGGCATTTTCCCCTAAGAGGAGGAAGATCTGAAGCGGGGCTGGAACTCCGGGACCAGCGAGGTGACCCGCAAGGTGACAGAGGGGGTGTGCAGGCTCCGGGAGAGACAGAAGGAATCTGCAGACGCTGAGAGATGAGCCACCACGGACTGGGCCCCGCGTCCGTCCTGCCAACTGCAGCCGTGGCGGGCGGCCCGCTGCGATTACGCACTGGTGTTTGCTCGCAGGGGGACAGGGACTCTCCGGTGTGAGCGTGAATAACCCAGTCTGCCCAGGGGCGCGGTGTGAACGGATCCCACGCAGCCTCGCGCAGCTCCGTTCCCAAAGCGAGCACACATCCGAGGCTCCGGGACCCGATGCATGTCACGGGTGGGCGGCGGCTGACGATCGCTCAGCCAGAGGGGAGTGTCACTTCTGAATACGAACCTCACCTGGAGAGACAGAACACTGCCAAGTCCTACAACCCTCGATAAAATAAAAGTAACTTCTCCAAAGGTGAGAGAAGACCTCAGTTTGGGCTGACCTGCAGAATGGTCACGTATCAGAACAAAATCGATGCTTCTCCCAAAACCCGGCAGAAAAGGGCAGACCCTGTATGTCCACCACCCCTGCGCTGTTGTCTCCTGCTCTTGACCCAGGTGTCATCAAGCCCCCCACTGAGAGGCCGCCTGACGCCACACTGCAGCATCCCAGAAGACATTCCAGCTCTGTCCTGCCCGCCTGGTGCTCTGAGGGTCTGGCGGTGTTTCTCCTTGACCCGATCCGCTCAGCTCTTCCTCGCCAACGCATCGCTTTGGTGATATTTTGGGGGAGCTAGCATTCAACACGTTGGACTTGAACTTAGAAATTAATTCCATTCAGATTAGCATGCAAGTAAGAGAGCAAAATAAAAATATTTGCCACTCACAGATGCTTTCTGAAAAAATTACTTGGAAATATATAGCAGAATGGAACTAAAGTCTACAGTGTGACACGTATGAATCCATCATGAACAAAAACCAAACCAAATAGACCAAAAAATCACTAACACTAGAGAATTACAGATGCATACACAGGGAGTTCAATTTGGAATAAAATCCCACATGATTCCGGAGGTGACGGGAGGGCATTCCAGAGTGACCATGCACACTGGGGACAAATCGGATTTTACCACAGGCTTTGACTACGTTAACATTTTAAGAGTATTCACCAGGAAAAAGTGTCTCTGACTTTGGCATGTCAACCCCAAAAGAGATGAGGAAACTCAATATAACAACGGTAAGTGAACTCCCCCCACTGAAACCAAGAGCCCAGTCACGAGAAGACATACAACAGGAAACCGCGGGAAGGAGCACACACGAGGGTACTCAGGGAGTTTACGGAAGGGACTCTGCAGACGTGCAGCAAGGTTAAGGGAGGCAACAGGGGTGGTGAAGCATTTATTTATTAAAAATAGTGCTGGGCATCCAGGTGGCTCAGTCAAGCATCCAACTCTTGACTCGGGCTCATGTCACGATCTCACGGTTTGTGAATTCGAGTCCTGAACTGGCTCTGCACTGACATCGTGGATCCTGCTTAGGATCCTCTCTCTCCTCTCTCTGCTCTTCCCCAGCTCACACACGCATGCGTGCACTCTCAAAATAAATAAATAAACTAAAAAAAAAAAAAAAAAAAGAAAGAGGGGCCTGGGTGGCTCAGTTGGTTGAGTGACCGACTTCGGCTCAGGTCATGATCTCACAGTCCGTGAGTTCGAGCCCCAAGTGGGGATCTGTGCTGACAGCTCAGAGCCTGGAGCCTGCTTTGGATTCTGTCTCCCCCTCTCTCTGCCCCTCTCTCGCTCATGCTCACTCTCTCTCTCTCTCTCAAAGAATAAACAAATATTTTTTAAAAATTTTTTAAAAGAAAGAAAGAAATGCTAGAAATACGAAAAGGATAAAAATCCACAGAAAAAGAAGAAATGTTTAACACAGTTTTCTAAAAAATAAAGTAAGTGGACCAAAGAATGAACAAGAAAACAAGGAAAATTCAACATACGGAAATCTGTTATTGTAATTCATGACAACCACAAATCAAAGTTGAAAGACTATTTGGGATTCTTGATAGTTTCATTAAAAAAACCCTCTGATCTTAATAAACATCCTTTAATTATTAAAAACTCTGCAAACAAGGAATAGAACAAAACTCTTTACTTTGATGAGGGGTATATTCCAGAAATCTAAGCATCGTTACAACTGGGGAAATACTAGAGATGCTCCCAGTAAAGTCAGGAACAAGAGAAGGATGCTCACTGTCACCTCTGCTTTTCAACACTGTACATCTGTCATCCTAAACAACATGACAAGGAGTGACACTTTTAAAAGGACTGTAAAGAGACATTAGTAGCAGTATTATCATTATGAGCAAATGACAAGACTCTCTTACCAGAAAACTCCCAGAGTAACAAGTGGAAATCTGTTGGTCTCTCAAATGCCCAGATGCCTTTTGCGGGGCGGGGGGGGGGGGGGGGGGCGTCCTTGCCCACAGGAGTTCCTGCCCTCACACATAAGATGACATCTGGCCCTGGGGCGCCTGGGTGGCGCAGTCGGTTAAGCGACCGACTTCAGCCAGGTCACGATCTCGCGGTCCCTGGGTTCGAGCCCCGCGTCGGGCTCTGGGCCGATGGCTCGGAGCCTGGAGCCTGTTTCCGATTCTGTGTCTCCCTCTCTCTGTGCCCCTCCCCCGTTCATGCTCTGTCTCTCTCTGTCCCAAAAATAAATAAAAAACGTTGAAAAAAAAAAAAAGAAAAAAAGATGACATCTGGCCCTTATCACATCACCCCAGGGAAAAACCAGAGCCAGGGAAAGCCACTGTGGTTATTTATGTAAGTAAATAATAATCTACTCTACTCTAGAAGCCTTGCATGGGCATTCAGGATCATATTAATAAATACAGATATTAAAACTTCAAGACCAATAAGTAGCCTTTCTTTTTTTTTTTTAAGTTTATTTTTATTTAATTTGAGAGAGAGAGAGAGCAAGCCAGGGAGGGGCAGAGAGAGAGGAGGAGCGAGACAATCCCAAGCAGGCTCCACACTGTCAGCACAGAGCCCGATGTGGGGCTCGAACTCACGAACCATGAGATCATGATCCGGGCTGAAATCAAGAGTTGGATGCTTAATCGACCGAGCCACCCAGGCGCCCCCCAGCCAGTAAGTAGCCTTTCTAGAATCGGCCATAAATAATTAGAAATGTACAAGACTGCTCTAGTCAAATTAGTTTTACAAGTTCCCACTCTGAAGCTCTTCCTTCAAGAACAGCAGCCAACGACAGACTGAAATGCAAGGAGGAGAACATTATGAAGACTGAACCGAACAGTGTGAGGAAGCAGAAGCCGGGCGAGCTGGGTCTTTTGGAAGCAGGTGGCGATGCCCACCCCAGGTTCAGGTCCGGGCCAGTTTGAAGATACTCGCGAGTCTCAAAGCACACAAAAACCGCCTGAGTGCGGTCCGTGATGATGCTCTCGGACAGACATTCACATTGTAAAAATGATTATTTTCCATTCAGCCATACGCCATCGCGTTCTATCAAAGCCCATTTCAAAGACTTTACTCCATACATTTCTGCGGATACTTTCCACTTAGATTAATAAATAATTAACTGAGTTTAAAATATATATAATGTAACCTTAGGATTTAAAAATCGTACTCACTTTTTCAGCACATCAAACATGCTTTTCTCCACATTTACCAGCCACTGTTCCACGGCACTTCTTACTCGAATTTTCCTATATTTTTTTCAAAAATAATTTGCAAAGAATTCTTTTTATTCATGTCTCGTTCCTTTGATAAGGCTGTAGACTAAGTCTTCTACACTTATAACATTCACAGGCCAAAAGATCATCAATCTGTAATTTTGTTTATTCTAGATCTTAATTTGGAAATCTACACGGAAGACATACCACCTAACTTGAGGAAATCCTGACGTCGAAACCAGGGGTTTACAAAATTAAGAGTTTCCAGTAAGATGTGAACTGACAAAGTAGATAAATTACATTACAAAGCGTTTTTGTATTCCTCCCTGGTTCTTTTCAACAGCCGGCCTGGGGCAGGGCTGGGTTAGGGAGGCTGGTGATGGGAGCACATGGGCGTAGCCTTTTTAATCGGCTCACATCAGGAAGCACACGCCAAAGGCTGGCTGGCAAACTGGACCAGTGTGGCAGCAGGACCTGGCTAACTTGGGGACATTCACAACGGGGCCCGGGGTCGGGGAGGAGGCAGGGGAAGCAGCATTAACAACCCCAAGCAAATTGCCAATCTCCTTCCTAAGTTCCTAGAATAAAACCTCGTGGTGGCATTCAGGACGATAGCAACAAATACACAGAAATGGAAAGGTAAAATTCTGCATAGGTACATTAGTTTTGAAGAAATCATTGGCTCAGCACACTTCCGTGAAATATCAGAAATGTCCAAGCAGATTATTCAATAAAGAAGTTTTACAGGCTGGGAATGCTGAGTCTGTAACCTACAAACCGTACTTGGGCAGCAGAAGGCACTCTCCTTCAGCGGATATGAGCATTATGACGGCAGGGGGCCCAATTTCTTGCTTCCACAGCAGTAACTGTTTTATATTTTCAAAACATTTCGCAAGATGAGGCTATGGACCAGAAACGAATGTCAGCACCGCTGAGAAATTCTGACCTGGTTGGGAAATAGCATCGCTGAGCGTGGAATGATGACATTACCTGTATAGACTCTGGATTTCTGCTATTCGCTATGATGTCGAGAAGTTCAGTGTTGCTGAGAAAGTAAAATCTGGGGAAAATCATTCTTTTAGTTTCAAGGTAGTCCTGTCCAGAACCAAAAGAAATGAGAGTTCATAATCTATGATTAATTATGCTATGACTCACTTCCCCATTTGGGCCTCTGTTTACACGCAAAACCCACAGTATTTAAATTGCAGCGTGCAGACTACCAGTAAAAGGGTGACCATGCTCGATCTATGCTTAAATTGCTAAAAACAATTCTTAGTAAACAAAACTAAAACAAATGAAAATAAAAGCAAAAGTCCCGCAGGTGAACACATGTGCAAAGATACCAATCACAAAGCTCTGTGGGCCCCCAGGCCCCACCTTTCTGCTGTTGCCTGACCCTGTGGTCCCATTGAGGACAAGGTCCCTCTGCCGGTGGCCCCCCTGCTAATGGACTGACAGGGATGCCACTCTCCTGTTTTCTTCATCCCTCCGCCACTCATGACCATTTGCTTCCAGGATTGCTGTGGAGCCCACGCTCCCCAGCCCCTCTCTCCTCCCACTTGCCACTGTACTTCCTGCCCGGCTGGGCACCTGGCCCGTGGCTCCTGTCACTTCCCTGTGTCCCACACCTACGCGTCCAAATGCTGATCGAAGATGTTCATTTGACTGCCCCGTAAGAATTAGATTTCCAACATGCACAGAATTCACTTGTTTCCACGCAAGCCTCCTCCCCCTACTTCCTATCCCTGCAGTGTGATCACTTTCCCCTCCCGTGGCCATGACCCTGGGCCTCTGTCCTCTCTCCTCCACATACCCACCTGAAGCTCCCGGTCCACCTTCTTTCATCCTGACCATCGTCCTCCCTCAGTCCCCCCAGGACTTCTAGCCTTTTAACTGGTTTCTGTATACGTATTCCCACTGCCCCCGATCTAGACATACTCTGTGCTCCCTTCTACGGACACATTTCTCAATCAAGTCATTTTACTCCCCCAGTCAAAATCCAATGACATTCAAGGCCCTTCATCATCTGGTCCTGCTTCCCGGAGAATCTCCCCTTTCCCCTCTTGCCCCTTTGCGACCAAGGCATCCTCTGTACCAACCCATTTACAACTCCCGAACGTGCCACACTTGCTCGTGTCCTTCCCCTGGCCTAGGGTGCTCCTCCCAGCCACCCCCTCCCGGACTCTTTCACCTGGCTAACTCACACACTTCTTCCCAAACCCAGGTGAGTTCTTACTTCCTCCGGGGCAAGGGGTGAATCTGTCTCCTTTCATGTGACCATACCATCCAACCCATCACAGCATACATCACATGCTAGCATCTCTCTACTCTGGTTCCTGTAATAGATCTCGAGTTCTGTAATAGGAGGGGAGGATGTGGGGAGTCCCAGTATGCAGCTGCAGTGCCTGGTATGAAGCAGGTGCTCAATACATGAATAAATGGAAAATCCCTGGGTGGTAATGATGCTTAGTAATAGTCCAAAGATGCGCTAGAAATAATGAGAAGACTTATTTCAGTCCCTACTCAGTAAACTTGCTATTATTAACCAGATCCCTCTGGGAGGGGCCTCAGATCCTGGATTCATATAGCAGAAGGTCTTCCTGGGCAGAGAACTTTCTATAGGCTGAAACTGCCATATGTAGGTATCCTGGAGAGGTCATTCCAACCACTGTGAATTGTGTTCAACAAGGAAAAGAAGATAAAAAACTGGAAAGAGATCTTGGTTTATGAAGTGAATATATTCACCCTGAATCTCAAATATTAAAACCTGATATTTAAAAAATATGTATGTGTAGATGACAATTTAATGTTCTGGCAAAGGTGTTTTTTGTTTTGTTATTTGAGATAGAGAGAGAGAGAGATGTAGAAAGAACACATGCCAGGGAGGGGGCAGAGGGAGAGAGAAAGAATCTTTAGCATATTCCGCCCTGAGCATAGAACCTGACGTGGGGCTCGATCTCACAAATTGTGAGATCATGACCTGAGCCAAAACCAAGATTCAGATGCTTAATTGACTAAGCCACTTAACCTAGGTGCCCTGGAAATTTAAATGTATGTAATCAATAACTTACTTTATAAAATTATCAAACTAGGACTTCTAGGGATGATGGCAGAGTAGGAGGACCCGGGCTTGCCCCACTACCCAGGTACACCTAGATAACACCCACGTCAGCATATATAACTCAGAAAATGACACAAAGACTGGCAGAACAATCCCCCCCCCCCACAACTAAATGTAGAGAAGAGGTCACAGTGGGGAAGAGAGGAAGGGCAGAGAGGTGCTGAGGACCCAAATGGACCTAGGAGTCTGTCTGCAGGAGAGAATGGGTACAGAGAAGGGAGAGAAACAGAGCCTCTCATGTGGAGCCAGCATGAGAAAAACAAATCCCCATAACATGTGGCTTGGAAAATGAGACGGGTCAAATTTTACAAGTTCTTACAACCAACAGGACTAAAAAATCTAGAATTTTAAAAATCAGTAGCTGTGCTGGAGGGACAGAGATCGGTGCGGGAGTTCTCCAGGAACAAAGTTGCTGGCAGGTACCATTTCCTGCCCTTCCCCCCAGCCTAGATATCCTGACACCTCCTGGAACTAACTTGCTAACAGCAACTCCCCTTATTCGGGTGTGTACAGTCCCCCTCCAGCCAGACCTCAGCTCTAGGTCCCCTCCCACAGTACACCTGCACAGACCATGGTAGCACAGTGCTCCCATCCATGTGCATGCTGCGGATCCACCCTGTCTAATACGCTCGTGACCAGATCCCATCGAAGCAGCACCACAAACCTGGCAGTGTGCGAGCAGCCCAGACAGGGGCCACACCACTCCACAGTGAGTCCTGCCCTTGAGAAAGGGGAAGATAACATACACACCAGTCTGACCGTAGCCCCAGCGGTGGGCTGGGGGCAGACATCGGGTCTGACTGCGGCCTCGCCCACCAATAAAAGTTTCTCCGGACCACACAGGGGAAGTGCCCTGCAGTTTGGAGCTACTGCATCTCTAGCAAACTCCTGGTCTGATCCGCCGCGCCCCAGACCGACCGACTAACCGCACAGGGACCGGACCCTGCCCACAACAGGCAGAGCCACTGCAGACGACCGGATGGAAGGTGAACACAGTTCGGCCACAGTAGGACACCCCTGTAGCAACGCACAGAGGGGACACCCTTGAAGCACCATTTTCCGGTGAACAGGGGACACTGCACCGTGGGGCACTACAGGACCTCGTCTTCCTAAGGCCACTGCTTTAAGTGCCGGAGACACAACTGACTTTGCTAACAGAGACACAGACACAGCAGTAGACAAAATGAGGAGACGGAGGAATAGGTTCCAAATGAAAGAACAGAACAAAATCACATCAAGAGAGCTACATGAAAGAAAGATAAGTAATGTGCCTGACAGAATTTAAAGTAACCATCATAAATGACTGGACTTGAGAAGACAGTGGGGCATCTCAGTGAGACACTCAACAAAGATGGAAATCAGAGACGAAGAAGACAACTGAAGTTAAAAATACACGAGAGGGAATACATAGTAGACTAGAGGAAGCAGAAGAATGGATCAGCTACCTAGAGAACAGAGTAATGGAGAGCAATCAAGCTGAACAGAAAAGAGAAAAAAGAATAATAAAAACTGAGAACAGGTTAAGGGAACTCAGAAACACCAGGAAGCACGGTAACATTCACATTATAGGGATCCCAGAAAGGGAAGGGAGAGAAGGGGGGCAGAAAATTTATTTGAAGAAATAATAGCTGAAAATTTCCGAAATTTGGGGAAGGAAACAGAAATTCAGATCCAGGAGGCACAGAAAACCCTTAACAAACCAACCCAAAGAGGTCAACACCAAGACACATAGTAATTAAAAAGGCAAAAAGTAGTGATCAAGAGAGAATTTTAAAAGCAGCAAGAGAGAGCACATGGGTGGCTCAGTCAATTAAGTGTCCAACTTCAGCTCAGGTCATGATCTTGCCATGTGTGAGTTCAAGCCCTACAATGGGCTTTGGGCTGTCAGCACAGAACTCGCTTCAGATCCTCTATCTCCTTCTCTCTCTGCCCCTCGCCTATATTCTCTCTGTCACTCTCTCAGAAATAAGTAAACATTTATAAAAGCAGCAAGAGAAAAGAAAACAGTAACATACAAGGGAAACCCCAAAAGGCTATTAGCTGATTTTTCAGCAGAAACTTTGCAGGCCAGAAGGGAGGGGCATGATATAATCAAAGTGCTTAAAGGAAAACACCTGTAGCCAAGAATACTCTATCCAGCAAGGTTATCATTCAGAACAGAAGGAGAGATGAAGAGCTTCCTACACACAAAAAAAGTTAAAGGAGTTCATGACCACTAAACCAGCCCTACAAGAAATGATAAAGGGGACTCTGAGTGGAAAGGAAAGACCATAAACAGGAGTAAGAAAAGCAGGAATCACACAAGCAGTGAAAATAAGTATATATGTAAAAATCTGTCAAGGGATTCACAAAATAAAAGTAAAGTATGACACCATATACATAAAATGTGGAGAGGAGTAAAAATTTAGTACTTTTACAATGGGCTCAGACTTAAGCGACCATCAACTTAGTATAGATTTCTATATGCATAAGATGTTATATACACACCCAATGGGAACCACAAATCCCAAACCAGTAATAGATATGCAAAAAATAAAGAGAGAAGAATCTAAGTATATCACTAAACAAAGTCAGCAAACCATGAGAGAAAACAGCAAGAGAAGAAAGGAACAGAGAAGAACTACAAAAACAACCACAAAATGAGTAACAGAATGGCAATAAATACATACCTGTCAATAATTACTCTGAATGGAAACAGACTAAACACTCCAATTAAAAGACACAGGGTGACAGAATGGATAAAAAAGCAAGACCCATCTTGCCTGCAAGAGACTCATTTCAGACCTAAAGACACCTACAGATTGAAAGTGAAGGGATAGAGAAGCATATATCAAGAAAGTAAGTGAAAAGAAAGTCAGGGTAGCAATACTTATATTGGACAAAGAAGACATTAGATTGAAAACTGTAACAAGAGACAAAGAAAGACACTATGTAATCATAAGGGGAATATTTCAACAAGAAGATAGAACGATTGTAAATATTTATGTACCCAATATGAG
Organism: Panthera tigris; assembly: GCF_018350195.1. Lineage (NCBI taxonomy): Eukaryota > Metazoa > Chordata > Mammalia > Carnivora > Felidae > Panthera > Panthera tigris. Next base: position 1,999,297 of record NC_056678.1, on the reverse strand, counting down.
AGCACTCAAATACATAAATCAGCTAATAACAAACATTAAGGAAATAATCAACAGTAATACAATGATAGTAGGGGACTTTACCAATCCACTTACATCAATGGATAGATCATCCAAACAGAAAATCAATAAGGAAACAGTGGCTTTGAATGACACATTAGACCACATGAATCTAACATATATTAAGAACATTCCATCCCTGAACAGCAGAATACACATTCTTGTCAACTGCACAGGGAACATTCTCCAGAACAGATCACATGTTAGACCACAAAACAAGTCTCAACAAATTAACAAAATCAAGGTCATGCCATGCTTTTCTGACTGCAATGCTACAAAACTAGAAATCAACCACAAGAAAATATTTGAAAAGAGCACAAATACGTGGAGGTTAAACACATGCTACTAAACAATGAGTGGGTCAATCAAGAAATCAAAGAGGCAATTAAAAAATACATTGAGATAAATGAAAGGAAAACACAATGGTCCAAAACCTTTGAGATGCAGCAAAAGTGGTTCTAAGCGGGAAGTTTATAGCAATACAGGCCTACCTCAATGAAGAAGAAAAATCTCAAATACCTAACCTTACACCTAACGGAGCTACAAAAAGAAGAACAGAACTCAAAATCAGTAGAAGGAAGGAAATAATAAGGATTGAGCAGAAATAAACAAAACAGAAACTAAAAAACCACAATAGAATAGATCAATGAAAAGAAGACCTGGTTCTTTGAAAAGATCAACAAAATTGATAGATCTTTAGCCAGATTCATCCCCCCCCAAAAAAGAAGACTCAAATAAAATCAGAAATGAAAAAGAAATAACAAATGACAAGACAGAAATACAGAGGATTATAAGATTATAAGGGAATATTATGAAAAATTATATACCAACAAATTGGACAACCTAGAAGAAATGGATACATTCCTAGAAACATATAACCTCCCAAAACTGAATCAGAAAGAAACATAAACTTTGAACAGACTGATTATCAGCAATGAAATTGAATCAGTAATTAAAAGCCTCCCAAAAAACCAAAAGTCCAGGACCAGAAGCTTCACAGGTAAATTCTACCAAACGTTTTTTAAAAAGTTAATACGTATTCTTCTCAAACTATTCCAAAAAATAGACAAGGAAAGAACGCTTCCAAATTCATTCTATGAGGCCAGCATTACCCTGACACCAAAACCACAGAAAGACACTAGAAAAAAAAAAAGAGAAATACTGGCCAAACCTCTGATGAACATAGATGTACAAATCCTCGACAAAATACTAGCAAACCGAACCCAACAATACATTAAAATTCATTCATCATGATCAAGTGGAATTTATTCCCAGGATGTTCTCATTACACAGAATGAGAACAAACATTCCTAAAATTTGTATGGAACCACCAAAGACCCTGAGTAGACAAAGTGATCTTGAAAAAGAACAAAGCTGGAGGCATCACAATCCCAGATTTCATGGTACTGACGTAAAAATAGACACATCGATCCATGAAATACAACAGAAAACCCAGAAATAAACCCATAATTATATGGTCAATTCATCTTTGATAAAACAAGAAAGAATATCCAGTGGGGAAAAAATGGTCTCTTGAACAAATGGTGCTGGGAAAACTGGATAGCTACATGCAAAAGAATGAAACTGGACCACTTTCTCACACCATACACAAAAATAAATTCAAAATGGATTAAAGACCTAAATGTGAGACATGAAAACATTAAAATCCTAGAGAAGAACACAGACCTCTTTGCCACTGGCCATAGTAACTTCCTTCTGTATATGTCTTTTGAGGCAAGGGAAACAAAAGCAAAAATAAACAAGTGAGACCACATCAAAATACAAAGCTTCTGCACAGTAAAGGAAACAATCAACAAAACTAAAAGGCAACCTACAGAATTGGAGAAGGTATTTCCAAATGACATATTTGATAAAGGGCTAGTATCTGGAATATATAAAGAATTTATATATCCTGATACCAAAAAACCCCCCAAATAATCCAAATAAAAAATGGGCAGAAGACATGAACAGACATTTCTCCAAAGAAGATATACAGATGGCTACCAGACACATGAAAAGGTGCTCGACACCACTCACCATCAGGGAAAGGCAAATCAAAACCACCATGAGATATCACCTCATGCCTGTCAGAGTGGCTAAAATCCAAAACACAAGGAACAACAAATGTGGCGAGGATGTGGAGAAAAAGGGATCCTCGGGCACTGTTGGTGGGCATGTAAACAGGCACAGCCATCATGGAAAACAATATGGCGGTTCCTCAAAAAATTAAAAATAGAACTATCATGTGATCCTGTAATTCCGCTACTGGGTATTTAGCCAAAGAATATGAAAACACTAATTCAAAAGGATACACACACCCCAATGTTTATAACAGCACTATCGCCAATAGCCAAATTACGGAAGCAACCCAAGTGTCCACTGAATGATGAATGGATAAAGAAGATATGGTGTATATACACAATGGAACATTAGCCATAAAAAGGAATGAAATCTTGCCATATGCAATGACATGGATTACTTGTAGAGGGTAAAAGGCTAAGTGAAGTCAGTCAGTCAGAGAAACACAAATACCATATGATTTTACTCACATGTGTAATTTAAGAAACAACCAATAAACAAAGGGAAAAAAAAAGAAACAGACACTTAACTCTAGAGAACAAATAGGCAGTTACCAGAGGGTAGGTGGGGGGGGGGGTGAAATCGGTGAAGGGGATTAAAGTACACCTGTCACGATGAGCACCGTAGGATACAGGAGTCCTCAATCACCATATCGTACACCTGAAACTAGTAGTATGCCCCATGTTGACTATACTGGATTTAAGATCAAATTAAAGGGGCGCCTGGGTGGTTCAGTAGATTGAGCATCTGACTCTTGATCCCAGCTCAGGTCATGATCTCGTGGTTTGTGAGTTTGAGTCCCAAGTCGGCCTCTGTGCCGATGGCTCAGAGTCTGCTTGGGATTCTCTCTCTTCCTCCCTCTCTGGCCCTCCGCTGCTTGAGCGCTCTCTCTCCTGAAAATAAACTTTAAAAAATATTTTAAAAATTAAAAAAAATAAAACCATCGAACTATTTTCAATTTCAACTTTGGCTGATTTTGTCAATTTGATAGCAACAGTAGTGCCACTATAAATAACTGGCACTCATGAAATACTTTCTCTGTGCCAGCTCTCGTGCTGTAAACGCATTATCTTATTTAACACAAAGCCCCTCAAGGTAGGCACCGCCATTATTCCCAATGTGAAGAGAAGGAAACCTAGGCACTGAAAAATTGGTTTTGTCTCAGGCCATTTAGATCGGTCTATCCACTTCTTTGTTTGACTTGATAGTATTTTCATTAACCCTGTAGTTGGCGAGAGCTGGAAATATCGTGGGCAGCTACAGTACAGAAAATCCACGTTGGGATTCGTTTCCGTCATGCCCTACATTACATTTCGAAGATACAATCATTCCCCACTTTCGGATTGCCGGTGTTACCTCAAGACTTTTCATTATATGTTCAAGATGCAGATTGCAATTCTGCAGAGTTTCAAGGACCCCTGCAGAAATGGTGATCCGCAAAGCATCCAGCTTGTTCTGTATTTTTGACATGATTTCTCTCCACATGGAGATCACTTGAGAGAAGAGTTTTGCTTCCACAGGGAGTTGCCTTTAGGAAGGAAACAAGAGAGAACGTCATCTGTTTAAAAATGTCGTGACATGTTTTATTTTTGCTGATCATTAACTACAGATATTTTATTATATACAGCGACGCACACGTAGGAAATCTGTGACAAACCAGACATCCATCCGTCATTTAACGGGATTATACTTGGTGCGAGTTCCGAGACAGATAAACACAGTTCTACGTAACGTGAGTAAAAGTGATTTGTGTCCTAGGATGTAGGAAAACAAAGGCTACTGCAATTCTAGAGGAAATGGGATCTTAGAGAGCTGCTTCTCCAAGCAGCTATTTTTGGCACTAGCTTCTCCAAATGTCCCCGAGAGGGCAACATCGCCTGCGGTTGAGAACCGGTGGCCCACAGCAGCTAGGTGCTCTCGTGCTTCTGTCCAGAGAAGACTCAGGTCCTCATTTCCGATGCCCCCAACCCCAGGGCAATACCTGTCAAGCTCTCCCACGAGCCCCCCACCACTATCCCATTCCCCATTTGGGGCGATGGGCCTAGAAACTTCTTCAGCTCAGCAAAAATCCTATCAAGGAGGGGCCTTCACCCTCCCCTCTGTCGGGCACCCTCCCGACTGCAACAGGAGGCTCTGGGGGGACCTCACGGGGAGTTTGGAGAGAGGGGAATGGACTGCATCCTTGTCCCTCACACGGTCTCTGTAAGGAATTCTCCCTGCTAATGAACCTCCCTTCCCCTTCCTCTCTTTCACACTCCCCCCGGAATCAGGGCCCACCATCCTTCTCCACTTCTCAAAGGCAGGGCCATGGCAGACGTGTGTTTCCTTTCCTTTCGCACTGGGGTGCAGGAGTCTTCAGCACCCCTTAATTACATGCTCCCTTTTCATGTAAAGGGAGCAAATAGCTCCCTGGGAATAGCCTGGGAAGAACGACATGGTGACACTCTGAACCAGAAGTCGTATCTCTCCATCGGTTAAGAAGTCTTTAGTAAAGAGGACTACTGAAGTTTGAATTTAAGGCGCTAAGTTGTAACCACAAAGGACACATTCCCCAGGTATGTGGTTTCCCGTGAGAACTACACAATAACTAGAGCTTGACCCAAGCCCTTTAGAAAGCCGTCCTCCGACAAGAAATATACACGTATTACAAAAATGGATAATTGTTCTCTGCAACGCAGTACTCAAACCTACACAGTTTTCTTTCGTGAGCCGCTTGAAGCTCCCTCTGCCCCTAAAATAAACTTCGCAATACTTAACCTGATATCCAAGGTCTCCCTTCATCTGCTCTAACACCTTACAAACACGCGCTCTGTGATGCCTACTTATTTCAGATGTAAATGTCACAGATGTCACAAGTTACGCACACTCAAGACCAGTGACTTTAAAGAGAGACCAAGCAATCTGAATGCCGTGAATAAAAAGAAAAGGGAGAATTTCCCCCAACTGTCTAGGACCTCCATTCTTTCACGTGGTCCAAAGAAACAAACTACCATTCATGTATGTAGACTATTAAAAACATGTGTATTGCTCATATCAACACCACACTAATGTTCTAGAACTAAGTAGACACATGGTATTGTGGTTTAGCGATTACAATGACCTGACATTTCTTACCCAATCCTTAACAGTTTTATGTCTAAAATTGAGAAACAGGACTTTTTAAAAGAGCTGATGCTTTCAAACTTTCATGAAAGAAAAAAATAATAATTCAGCACAATTTACTCCTGTGCCCGTGGCAGATTATTTTAGAATGTTCATTGAACAAATGACTTCTCAGGGATTACAGGCAATAAATACCCACCATATGTTTTTTTAACCTCTATATAGCTTTTTTTTTTTTACCTTTGTATTTCCACAGAATGAAAGATTGGTTCCAGATAAAGCCAATTTCTTTGACAATTCATCGATTCCTCAAGAGTAGAAGAGAAGAGAGACAAGTTCTGATCCCACTTTTCCACAAGATCCTGTAAGATAAACACATGCATGGTCACAAAACAAGGTGTATAATATGCCTGCATTTATGTAACCATAAATAGCACATATTACATTCATGTTACATAAATGCACTCATATTATACACATTGCTTTCTAACTTTTTTGTGTTTTGTTTTTTTGGCTTTTTTACCTAACAGTGTCTTTTAGAGAGGCTTTACATCAGTACTCACAGTTCTTTTTTTATTAAAAAAAATTTTTTTTAACGTTTATTTATTTACTTCGAGAGAAACAGAGGGAGCGCGTGAGCAGAGGAGGGGCAGAGAGAGAGGGAGAAAGTGAGAATCCCAAGCAGGCTCTGAGCTGTCAGTGCAGAGCCCGACACGGGGCTCAAACTCACAAACCGTGAGATCATGACCCGAGCCGAAATCAAGAGTCGGGGGCTTAACCGACGGAGCCACCTGGCACCCCGCATTCTTTTAATTAAATATAGTAAGCATTATGGGGCACCTGGGTGGCTCAGTTGGTTAAGCGTCCGACTTCGGCTCAGGTCATGATCTCGCGGTCCGTGAGTTCGAGCCCCGCGTCGGGCTCTGTGCCGACAGCTCAGAGCCTGGAGCCTGTTTCGGATTCTGTGTCTCCCTCTCTCTGACCCTCCCCCATTCATGCTCTGTCTCTCTCTGTCTCAAAAATAAATAAACGTTAAAAAAAAATTAAAAAAAAATATAGTAAGCATTTTGTGGATATCACATCTTTCTCCAGCTAGTATATTTATTAAAGTAAGAGAAAAATGGTTAAAAACCAATTAGTACTAAAACGCTTACAAACCAGGAGACCGGCCCACCCCCTAACGTGGACTCGTAAGACGGACCCACGCATAAGTCATTTACTTTTGCTGTGTATCTCCATGTTTCCTTCTAAATCCATTTTATATCTCAATAGCTTTATTAAGGTATAACTGACTTCAGTAAATGGTGCATTTTTAAATCACACAATTTAATGTTTTGACGTGTGTTTTTTTTAAATATCAAAACTTTCACAGACTAGAAACACTCTGCATTCTTCTGATGGAAAGCATCTGATGAGTTTCACATTTTAAATGTTACCGTGAGCAAACATTACAGTCAGGTTGGCGAGTGAAGCTCCACTGAGTACAATGGCTTCTTGTTTACATTTCAAAGTTCTTTTATAGTTGACTTCTGATTTTTAAAATTTATTTAAAACTAAATTCATTTAATTCATTTACGGTCATTGCAAAACTGAGACACAAAAAGAAAGAAAACATAATTTAAAACATTTCAAAATCCTAACACCCAGAGACAGCTCCTGATATTTCCTCCCATTTTTCTTTAGTTTATTATATTTTTAAAAATTGTAAAAGTAGCACATCATCTTCATATGATGGAAATAGTACTAAGGTATATTAAGAAAAAGCTTATAATCTTCTCTTTCACACATTGCTGAGGTAACCATTATTAGTAGTTTGCTATGAATCATTTGGTGCTTTCCTCTACACTCAAACAAATGTAGACAAAAGGTAGATAACTTTAGATTTTTTTAAAACAAATATTGAATCGTACTATATGCATTATTCTACAATTGCATTTTTGATATTATAGTTACATTTAAATATGTTAATATACGTACCTGTGCGTATATCTAAATCATTCTTTTTTTTTAATTTTCTTTTTTATTTTTTTAAATTTATATCCAAGTTAGTTAGCATATCGTGCAACGATTTCAGGAGTAGATTCCTTAGTGTCACTCCCCCATTTAGCCCATCACCCCTCCCCCAACCCCTCCCATAACGCTCAGTTTGTTCTCCATATTTATGAGTCTCTTCCGCTTTGTCCCCCTCCCTGTTTTTATATTATTTTTGTTTCCCTTCCCTTACATTCACCTGTTTTGTCCCTTAAAATCCTCATATAAAGGAAGCCATATGATTTTTGTCTTTCTTTAATTTCGCTTAGCATAATACCCTCCAGTTCCATCCACGTAGTTGCAAATGGCAAGATTTCATTCTTTTTGACTGCCGAGTAATACTCCATTGTGTATATATATATATATACCACATCTTTATTCATTCATCCATCGATGGCCATTTGGGCTCTTTCCACACTTTGGCTATCGTTGACAGTGCTGCTATAAACATGGGGGTGCATGTGTCCCTTCGAAACAGCACACCTGTATCCCTTGGATAAATGCCTAGTAGTGCAATTGCTGGGTCGTAGGGTAGTTCTCTTTTTAGTTTCGTGAGGAACCTCCATACTGTTTTCCAGAGTGGCTGCACCAGCTTGCGTTCCCACCAATGCAGAAGAGATCCTCTTTCTCCGCATCCTCACCAACATCTGTTGTTGCCTGAGTTGTTCATGTTAGCCATTCTGACAGGTGTGAGGTGGTACTTCATTGTGGTTTTGATTTGTATTTCTCTGATGATGAGTGCTGTTGTGCATTTTTTCATGTGTCGGTTGGCCATCTGGATGTCTTCTTTGGAGAAGTGTCTATTCATGTCTTTTGCCCATTTCTTCACTGGATTATTTGATTTTGGGGGGTTGAGTTTGGTAAGTACTTTATAGATTTTGGGCACTAACCCTTTATCTGATATGTCATTTGCAAATATCTTCCCCCATTCTGTCAATTGCCTTTTAGTTTTGCTGGTTGTTTCTTTCGCCGTGCAGAAGATTTTATTTTGACGAGGTCCCAGGAGTTCACTTTTGCTTTTGTCTCCCTTGCCTCCGGAGACATGTTGAGTAAGAAGTTGCAGCGGTGACACGTGTTTCTAACTGTGAAGCAGTCACCTCACGATAAGGAACATACCCTGACCTTGGAAAGGTTTCCTGTGCCCTGCTGTGATTCCTTCCCCTACACCTGCCTATTCCCATCCCTAAACAAGCTCAGATTGACTTTCTGAAACGACACCCTAGTTTATGTTTTCTAGAATTTTATATAAATGAAACCATATGATAGGTACTCTTTCTGGTCTGACTTCTTTCACTCAGCATAATTATTTTGAGATTTGCTCATGTTGTTGCATAGATCAGTACTGCATTTCTTTTTCACTGCTGAGTAGTATTCCATGGTATAGATATACGACAATGTGTGTATCATCCACCAAGCGTCCACCCAGGTTGCGTCTGTTTTTCACTAATACAAATAAAGCTGCCATGAATATTCAGGTGTAAGTCTTTGTATGGACACAAAACTTCCTTCCTTTTGGGTAAATACCTAGGAGTGGAATGACTGCATCACGTGGTGGGTCTATTTTTTAAGTTTTAAAGAAACCTTTCAAGTGATTATAACATTTTACCTGTTACGTGGCAGTGTACGAGAGTTCCCACCAACACTTGGGGTGATCGGTCTTTTTTGTTTTAGTCATTCCATAAGACGTGCAGTGGTGCCTCACTGGGAATCCAACTTTTCCCCAATGAGTAGTGAAGTTAACATCTTTTCACGTTTATTTTCCCTCCAAATATTTTCTTTGGTGAAGATTCCACTTAAATCTTTTGCCCATTTCTGTTTTTTTTTTTTTTTTGAGAGTTCTTTATATATTCTTGAAAGAAGTCCTTTACCAAACATAGGCTTTGCAAATATTTCATTCCAGTCCTGGCTTATATATATTTTTGCCCTAACAGTGTCTTTTGAGGAGCACAAATTTTTAATTTTGATGAAATCCAGTTGATAGATTTTTCCTTCTATTGATCAGTCTTTGGGTGTCACGCTGAAGAAAAGTGCCTAGCCTGAGGTCACAAAAATTTTGTTTTCTTCTCAAGGTTTCAAAAATTTCTTCCGATCTTTTAGGTTTATGATCTGCTTCTGAGTTAAAGTTTACATGTGCTTACAAGATATGGCTTGAGGGGATGTTAAAAATTTGTTTTGCATATAACCGTTGGCTTTGTCAGCACCATTTCTAAAAAGACTTCTTTCTGGAAATGTCTTTACACTTTTGTTGAAAATCAGGTGCCTGTGTGTGTGTATGCACGCATAATTTTTTTGTAATCTCTATTCTTTTTTTTAGGTTTATTTGATAGTGACACAGAGTGCAAGCAGAGGATGGACAGGGAGAGAGGGAGAGAGACTGAGACAGGCAGAAAGAGAGAGGGAGGAAGAGAATCCCAAGCGGGCTCCGCACTGGCAGTGCAGAGCCTGAGTGGGTCTTGAACCCACAAACCGTGAGATCATGACCTGGGCTGAAATCAAGTGTTGGATTCTTAACCGACTGAGCCCCCCCCCCCACCACCCCGGTGCTCTTGTAATCCCTATTCTGTTCCATTTGTCTATCTTTATGCCAATACAAAGAACTGTTCTGATTAGCTTTACAAGAAGTCTTAATATCAGGTAGTGTTGATCGTCTACTTTGTTCTTCTTTTTAAAACTTTGAAGTCACTCATCTTCTTTCCTGTAAAGTCTGATCTGCGGTCAATCCCCCCCAGTGTGCATTTCACCTTCTGACCTGCAGTCAATTCCCTCCCTCCCCCACCCAGGGTGTGTATGTCACCTAAGGTATTACAGTTTTTATCTGCACAAGTGTGACTTTGGTCTCCACGTTTGTATCTGGGGTACGTGGTCTTCCACAATCTACTTGTTTCACCGTCCTCGTCTCCAATTCAGACTGCTGCATCGGTTCAGGATCCATTTCCATCAGTAAATGTTTTTCATTATGAATCCTATTTTCTTACTTTTTAAAATGTCTGATAATTTTTGGTTGGATTCGAGACACAGTGATTTTATCATGTGGGTACTGGGTACTTTTCCTGTAAATACTCCTATAAATATTTTCCTATGAACATTCCTGAGCTTTGTTCCGAGTGCTGTTAAATTGCTTAGAACCGGTTTCATCCTCATGGGTTTTGCTGTCAAGGCGTGTCAGAGCAGCGTTTAACACGAGGCTAACTGCTGTGCCCTTCAAGCGCTCCATTGACCACTCACGGAATGCGGCCGGTGGACACGGGCACTGCTCCCGGCCCAGTGTGAGTGGTCCCCTCACCCTGACACGTGGTCATTTCCTGGGCGCCCAGGAGTTTCCTGGAGTTCACGTGCCAGCATCAGTACTTCCACGGACCCCTGGAGCTGTGCCCCCCTGGTCCCGCCGCCCGCAGGCTCCGGCCAACTTTCAGCAGCACCTCCTCTTTCCAGGCTCTGGCCGGGTCACCCTGCTCCCCCCCACGCAAGGCCTGCAAGCTCAGGTGGGGGCCGCCTCGGCTCTTCTCGTTTGTCTCCCCTCTCTGCGGGGTCCTGTCGTTCGATGCCTGATGTCGCACCCTGGAAGCACGGTCCGTCTCTTTTCTTCTGTTCTGCTGCGGGTACTTCAGGCGGAAGGTGAATCTGGTCCCTCACCTGGAAGCGGAAGTCAGTGTGCACGCATGTGCGTGCACGCTGGTGTACATGTATGTGCACGTGCAGGTGTGTGTGCATGTGTGTGCGTGCGGGTGTGTGTGCACACAGGCGTGCTGTTGTTCAGCTTGAGTACGCCCCATGTATCATTCACTACGTTCATTTTACTTTTATTTATTTATTTTTAATTATTATGTTCATTTATTTTTGAGAGAGAGAGAGAGAGGCAGAGTGTGAGTAGGGGAAGGGCAGAGAGAGAGGGAGACACAGAATAGAATCCGAAGCAGGGTCCAGGCTCTGAGCTGTCAGCAAAGAGCCCAACACGGGGCTCGAACTCACAGACCGTGAGATCACGACCTGAGCTGAAGCTGGATGCCTAACCAACTGAGCCACCCAGGCACCCCTTCATTTTACTTTTTAATGAAAGCACCGGGTGCTCTAAATACTCCTTTTCACGGGGCTCTAAGCCAATTGTGACAAGGTTTGATTTAGAATTCTTTCTGCTTTTTCTAATTTTAAAATATCTTAGTACATTTCCTATATATTCTTATGGATGCTTTTAAATTCGTTTTTTGTGATAGTTTTGCTGCTGTTGTTGTCTATTTTTTGTTGTTTCTCTGTTGTTCATTTTTTATTTTAATGTCTGTGGTTGGAGAATATGGTTTATATGGTTTATCCCTTTTTTGCAATTTATTGAGTTTTTTTTTCCCCTCTAAGGTTCAATTAACTGACATCTTCCCTAAATGCTAGTGTGTTTGCAAATAATATGAACTCCATTTGATGGGTACACATTTCTCTCTGTCACACTACCTATAATCAATTATGGTAGCTTTACTATTAAGGACGTTCACATTATTACATGCCTTGTTGAGTTTCCTTAATTCTTTAAGTGATTCTTGGCCACGTTAGCGGATGTGGGGCTGTGCAGAGAGGGACTATCAGGACCACTGAACCTGAGCTGACCCGAGGTTTCAATTCCTAACCATGATGCGTTCTAGCAAGCTGCAGGGACACACACAGGTGTGGACACACAGGACTCATCTTAAGAGCAACCGCACAGGAAACAGAAATGAAGCGACTGCATCAGCAAGCAGAGTCTGCAGGCAGCGGAACTGGCGGGGGCCCCGCCAGAACCACGGATGTTTCCAGTAGCAGTGGCACTGCCGGTAAGTCCTGGCTTACGGGGTCCTATTTTTGTATGATTTAAACTCATTTTATTTGCCCAAACTGAAGTTTATGACAACTCTTCATGAACAGTTAATGTTTCCCAAAGAAGTTATTTCTAGTATTCAAAATACTAAATAATCTCATTTCTGTATGGGTATATACATGATTTACACAATTCAAAAGGTTGTGAAATGCGCAAAACTAAAGTGACAAATAAAACTATAAACAATGACAGTATTTTCCCTTTGCCGTAATATTTACCTTAAAGGGCCCGAGAGAGGAAGACCCTTTAACTGTTGCCAGTGTGATCTGAGACTCTTCCAGCTGAGTGAGTATGTCGTCTATGGACGAAATGATCAGGACGGAGTACGTCTCGGAGTGATGCACAACCAGGTGTAACGGGGTCGTGTTCCACAGATCAATAATCTTAAACAGCGTTTTCTCAAGAATAGCCTCCTTAGTGGCGGAGATTGAGATTTCGTTTATTTCGTTTTGGTGCTGAAACATCTGAAATGAAACATTACTCTTTAATATTCAGCGGATGAAGGATTCCTGATGCGCTTACGATGCGGGACTTCCGTGAGCGTGCCCCTCCCGGCCTGACCCTCGGGACAAGGCCCTTCCTAACCATCTCCCATTTCCCACTCTGAGCTCTCAGTGAAGTTTCTAGTCATCGTGTACTTCCTCTAATTGCAGCCCGCGAGAAGGTCAGTGGACACCACCTTCGGTACCCGTGCAGATGGCCCTACCCCCTTCAGCTCTCCCTTCTCTGCACTAACGCCGACGGCCTGACCCCTCCGCGACACACTCTTACTTCTGACAGTAACTCTCGTGATACGACGATCTGAGAGAACGTAATCCGAAAGACCCAGCTTTCCCTGGCTTCCCTTCCCTTCCTTATCTCCATGAGGATAAGTGGCTCGAACATACATTGGTGGATGGAGCATACGCGTAGGCCTTCTTTCCAGTCCCCACAGACAAGGTCCTGATACAAGATCTCACAATCACTGCCACGGAGATACTGGGAGAGCTTTGCACTTCCACATCGGAGAATTAACTCACGGGCTAACTGCTCTTATCATTTAAAGGATCTCCCGCTGGTCCCACATGTCATCTCCATGGGGTTGAAGAGTGATGCCCGAACCTGTGTTTTGGTAAAACACGACCAGTGTTCATCACCTACCAGAGACGGGCATCACGGTGATGAAATCAGCTGAATGCTTATGGCCTAAACAGACAGTTTGAGAAGGACGCGTGCCTCTGGATGCAGATTATTCAGCCAAAGGCAGATAGGCAACCATAGGACCATCAAGCTTCTGTGCTGAACAAAGAACCTTGCGCGTCACACTGACGTTCTGAAATTGCTAATAATCCACTCCAAACACTGAGAACGTGTAGGGCAAAATCTCAACGAAGTGTACGTATAGCCCTTTCAACGCCTTATGGTCTGAGTCTGGGACGTGACTGACCAATGGTCGGATCTCCCAAGTTACTTGGTAATACCTAGGAGGCTTCAGATGAGTCTTAGGCCTATCGTTGATTATCTGCCTCTGTGATAAAGCACACGGTTTCTAGAGTGAAAAAGATCAACCACGAAGTGACTGTGTTCGTTTTATGGAAACGATCGAGCTCTTCCTCTGAATTTACGTTGTGACACGTCACAGGTTTTTCAGAGACTACATAACATGTTGGACAGAAACTGCTGTCATATAACGTCATCATTTATCCACCTGGTAGGACCACAAGTGGGCTCCTGTCACGGGCTGTCCTGAGCAGTCTTGCAGCATGACCGCCGTCCGTCTCTGGGTCAACCACGTGATACGCATCCTGTAGGAAATGAAGGCTGGGTCCCTAGGCCCAATCCTGTCCATCTAGGTACCCACGCTCTACTACGTAAGTTGGTGAACAGAAACAGGATGATCCAAATCTTCCAGGAACTCTTGGAGTTCAGTTAAGATGAGCAGCTGATGGCCTGCTCTCCCCTCTGACCACTGCAATGATCAACCTCGGGAAGAGAGGATTCCTCTGACTCCCGCCGACAGCGTTGCAGAGGCTGAAGACCTTGTTCACTTTTGTTCAGATGCTGCATTAACTGTCTTAATTTGGATCCTTCGAAAACTGCATGAGAATCCCTTTTTAAACTATCTATTCACATTAGAAATACAGGGATAGCACGCTGGAACCCTTTCAGGTTCTGGAGCCACCAGCCCACCAGCTGATCCCCTCGAGGCCCGTCTGCCCTCACTTTTAGTGCTTGCTGCTAGACTGCCAAATGTCACCCTTTACGTGACTTGCCCAGGGATGATGACTCCCATAGCCCAAGACTTTGTAAAGGAAAATGTCATTGCAGTCGTGCTATGTTTCTGGAATGCTGTTTTGGATACACCTGGCTGATGACGTTGACATATATGTTCTCAAATTATCTAGACATTTTGCTGAATTCACCGCTGGCACACAGATCAGTTAGGAGGCCTGATGATGACCCAGGACAGGGTAAGAGATTTAGACGGGATGAGGATGGAGAGAGCAAAAGAAGACTGAAAGGTTAGTTCATCACTTTCAGGCTAAGCAAGTGGAAAACAATGGAGGCGCCATGTGCTGAGATGGGGAAGGGAAGGAAGAGTGGGGTCTGGGAGACGGAGAACGCTACCTGGGAGGTCTCTGAGACCCGTAAGTGCACCTACTAAATAGGGAAGCGGATATGTGAGTTCAGGGGGAAAACCAAGGTCAGGGCAAGACAGATGCGGTAATCTAATTTTAAAGATCACCTAAAGGTGTCTTTTAAAATTCTTCTTTTTAAATTCCTTAAACTATCCCCCCCCCATTTCCTCATTTCAACAGATCATTTAGTAGAAAATTATAAAATACTATTTTAAATAACAACAGACACTGTTAATCACGAAGCCTGGAAGAAAAATGAAGCTTACTGTAAACTAGTTATGAAAATAGAAAAAATTGTAACCATATAAATCATGGATTCTAATTTTAGAACAAACCCTAGATGGCAAAGCAAATAGCTCCTAATTGTGTATTTGAAGTATCATATCAAGTTACCGGCAGAGCCATCCCAACATGCTCTTCATTTTACGTGAAACGGAATACAGCAAGCAGCTTGATGTTTCTGTTCCTAGAAGGTGTGCTCTCTGTGAGAAGTAGCCCTGCTAAAAAATAAAACGCTAATCTCATTTGTCACACAGGCAAACCACTGCCGCTGCTCTCGAATCACCGGGATCACGGTGCAACAGCACGGCGTACCCCGTACCTGCAGCTACACGTAGTTTCTGACCACCTGTCCCCTGCCAGCCTCACTCCCATTTGCACGGACGGTCGACCAACGTCTCCCTTTTCTAATTCCTATTCCTTGCAGATTTACTCACTTGCTTAAAAAATTGGCCCCTCTGGTATTTCAACCTATTTTTGTTTTCAAATAATTTTTGTTTACCTTGAGAGCTAGAAGATTCTCTACTGTGCAGTTCTTATCAAGAGAAACTGACTTTCCAATAATCTGGAGAGCATCCCAGTGCCTTGGCTTCAGACAGGGGTTTCCCAGAGCTATGATAGTAGGCAGCCCTTGTTTAAATTCTGTCACTGATTGCTTAAGATGGGTCACCAGGTCGTTTTTAGGTAAACCTGCAAATAACAACCAATCATACTTTTTAAACCAGAAAACAAGTTTGCTATTTAACATAATTCTAGTTTTGCAGTTATTAGGCTGTACTAAAATAGTGAGTTTTATTAACATCACCCTCCCAGAGGAATCAACTGTGGATTAAAACAAAGAGCAAGAGGGGCGGCCTGGGTGGCTCAGTCGGTTAAGCATCAACTTCGGCTCTGGTCACGATCTCACAGTTCGCGAGTTCGAGCCCCGCGTCGGGCTCTAGTGCTGACAGCTCGGAGCCTGGAGCCCGCTTCAGATTCCGTGTCTCCCTCTCTCTCTGCCCCTCCCCCAGTCATGCTCTGTCTCTCTCAAGAATGAATAAACATTAAAACAAAATTAAAAGAAAAAACAAAGAGGAACAGTTATCAGAACTGATGATTAAAACCCGAGACCAGCAAAGCCAAGTTTTCTTGGCAAATTTGACGCCAGCTAACATAAAGTTTCCCAGATTTTTACTGACTAGATATACGGACTAGTACACATATACACATTCAAAAGACTGTTACAGGTTTGGGGCTTTTACATTCTGCTCAGTAAGGAGGACCATCAAAGGGCGGGGGTCCCTCACTAGCATTTCATAAAGAACATATTTAACTCTGCAACATAGGCACGTAGGTCAAAGTTCTGCCACAGACCAGGGCCAGTCTGTCCTCTGGCCCTGGCAAACCTTGCCAGACGGGACTCAAAACCTCTGCCGCTGAAGATTCAAACCTCCTAAAAGAAAAAGACAGGAGACAGAGGCCTAGCCAAAGACGGGGACTCAGAAAACCCAAAAACTACACCTATATGCTTGAATATCCAATCTGTCCAGATGGGGCTTCTTTTATAAAGCCATGCTGAATGATAAAATGTTTCTAGAGGCGTAAAGGAAAAGAGAATAGCTTTGGCTTCTCTAAGGCTACATTTTGGAAAAGAGCAAGATTTTTCTGGGAAACTGTGGATAAGAGAAGCAGTGTCTATCTGCTACTTCACACACCGTTCGCTGGGGCAGAGAAGGGACAAGGCGCCGGGAGAGGATTCGCAGAATGAGCGTCACGTCCCAGCAGTGACACTACGGATGATCTGTCCCCGGCTTTCCTCTTTTCTAAATGTTTCGTGATGTTGTTATTATTTCTCGTAGAATTCAAACCCGAGCAAGGTCAAGGATTTTTCTGGCGAGGAGGTTGCAGTCTGCAGCGTCCTGAGGGTAAGGGAGGAGCATCAAGAGCGAAGGTGCTCCCTTGCCAGGCGGGTGAGACACTCGCCTTGCGGAGAGGACAGGTCTCACAGAATCGCTGGAACAGGAACATCAGTGTCGGCAAGATTTCAAATTTGAGGATTTGCAGAAGGGAAACCTCTCAAAGGGACTTTTTAGCTATTTCTCCCACTGGCCAAGGGAAGCCGTGGGCGAAAACAGTGAGCATCTGGGTGAACCCTCCGCGTACGGGTGGGCCTCTGTCATCAAAGCCGCGATCGTGGTGAAGCGTCTGCGGTCTGGCCTAGGGAAATGGCTTCTAAAGAATACACAAAATTGTTATTACTCAAAAAAATTTTTTTCCCACCAAATTTCAATCTTTCTCTTCTTCAGGAAACGATTCCGGCCCCTACGCTCCTGTGCTGCCTCTCCAGCCACTAATGGCCAGGCGTTGGGAATAGGCAAAGCGGTTAAGGTCGAGAACAGTGATCTTCCTGACCCAGAGGCCATGCGGTGTGTGTAATTCTAGGTGGGAAAGCTTGAAATAGATGCCGTTACCTTTCTCTAGCACGGAGATCACATGCATCCATCTTGAAACGTTTCTCTGCATGGATTCTGTGTCGACACTGTGGAGAGGTCTGTTCCTCCACTCCCTAAGGAGCGTTCTCCATTCCTCCTGTGCAGCCCACAGTGTCTTCCTCAAGGTCAGGTCACACTCGATGTCCGCGATCTCCGCACGGACGATCTGCGCGACGTCCTCCATGTTCAGGGAGTGCATGTGGGACTCGGCGTCGTCAAAGCAGTGCTGGAAGCTGGAGTAGGTTCTAGCTTTGTGAGCCAGACCCGCGGCTTCCTCCGTGAGCGTCCGCATCATCTCCATGGCGCTGGCCACACCGGTCTCGGCACAGAGCAGAACGGGAGTTCTGATCTGAAACACGGCAGGAAGACATTCTAAGAGATCATAACGTTCAGGACCCCAACGTGTTTTACTGACAGCAGGTTAGCATGTGACCTAAGTTTTAATAAACAGTCATCATCTGCAAGGACTGCCCTTAATTTATAATTGTTTGTGTCTATCAGAAGGACTTTTAATTATTATTACCATCATAGCAATAATTTGTCGTGTTCCTTCCCTCTCTCAGGCACTGTGGAACTTTAAGTAACACATTACCTTACTTACTAAATCCGGACAACAATCCTGAGAGGGGTTAATATTTTTCGTAATTTTTCAGGGAAGTTCTAGTTATCAATAATTGTCCCATCATCAAATGGTAAGTGGCAGTTTCAGGGTATGGCTGGCTCCTGAAGTCGTTTCCTTTTTCTGATTCTATTTAAATTTGTACAATTTTTTGTTTTAAGATGTTATTTTTTTAGGGGCACCCGGGTGGCTCAGTCAGTTGGGGATCCAACTTCGGCTCAGGTCATGATCTCACAGTTTGTGAGTTTGAGCCCCTCATTGGGCTCTGCGCTGACAGCTCAGAGCTTAGAGCCTGCTTCGCATTCTGTGTCCCCCCCTCTCTCTGTCCCTCTCCGCTCTCTCTCAAAAATACACATTACAGGGGCGCCTGGGTGGCGCAGTCGGTTAAGCGTCCGACTTCAGCCAGGTCACGATCTCGCGGTCCGTGAGTTCGAGCCCCGCGTCAGGCTCTGGGCTGATGGCTCGGAGCCTGGAGCCTGTTTCCGATTCTGTGTCTCCCTCTCTCTCTGCCCCTCCCCCGTTCATGCTCTGTCTCTCTCTGTCCCAAAAAAAAAAAAAAAAAAAAAAACGTTGAAAAAAAAAATACACATTACACAAAATTTAAAAAGATTTTATTTTTTTTAAGTAATCTCTACACCCAATGCGGGGCCTGAACTCACGACCCAACTGAGATGGCCAGGCACCCCGTAACTCTGTAACTTTGTACTATTTTCAGGGCGCTTGTCACACGCTGCCTTGTATTTGGGTTTGACTACCGCACATGAAATTGTGGGCATTTGCAGCACTGACCTCCAAACAAAGATAGAAGTAAAGGTCTTCCCTGATTTATTACTTCTTAAATTATCAGCTTCTCAAGATGGACAGTTTCATCCACTTATTTCTGAACACCTCATGGAACCTTGTACAGAAAATGTAGAATGGAATTGTGTGTGACGTTGTGTCATATGCAGTGTGGTCACCCAGTAAACGTTGAGAACAATCATAACGTAATACGCTGTATAAAACTACTAAACGGTATTGGTGATAATGGATAGAGCTTAATATGTACTAAGAGGGATGCCCGTGTCATGCGTATATAGTAAAGTTTTCCTTAGGCGTCTCCCATACTTTTCCATTTGTGAACATTCGTCTGTGTTTGTCAACGAGGAACCTCCGGGAGAGGCAGCTGGAGAAAGGGTCTTCCTGGCCCACAGGCGGTCGGTCTCTGCAGCCCCGTCTGCTGCCTTTTCCAACTGAGATCTTCACAGAAGGACCTCAGCCCTCGGGCACATAAATCGTGTGAAACGTTACAGGTCAAGTCAGAAGGCGGTAAGGAGGCCCCACCCCGGGTGTCTGGTGGAGACAGGTCGGTACCTGCTCAGCTCAGCTCTGCTCACTGGTGCAGACGACCTGCAACACAGGCCCCGGTCTCAGTCGGGTGTCCCACCTTGCACACTTTAACAAATGTGAATTGTGTAAACCGGACACTTGTGTAAGGGCCTGTAACTTTCGAGTACTGTTTATTTAAAATAAGTGCACAGGGGAAGGGACAGAGAAGGAGAGAGAGAATCGCAAGCAGGCTCCACACTGTCAGCCCAGAGCCCGATGCGGGGCTCCAACTCACGAGCCCGGAGATCAGGACCTGAGCCGAAGTTAAAGTCGGTCGCCCACCTGAGCCCCCAAGAGCCCCTCAGTCATATCTGAAAGACCGCAGGTGGGATGTGTGCACCAAGCACCTTCATGAGGAACGTGTTTCACCTTCCTGTGTCTGTGTGAAACAGTACAGATCGCCCGTGTCGGTGGAGAAACTGAACAGGCATAATCTCACTGAATGACACTGTGCCCGAGGCACAGTCAGTATGGGACTCACAACTTGGGGTGGTGCTGAGGCCAGAGAGGTGCACACAAGCACGGTCTCTGGAGCCTGGCTCTGACTTGCTGTGTGACCTTCAGCAAGCTACTAGACCTCCTTAAATCTCACTGTTATTTGCAGGCAGGTACAGGCGTAAAGCACTCGGCACACAGCATCTCTGACACTCGGGGAGGGTGTTTATCGTACACTTTGCTCCTCTGAAGTGACTCAAGTTGTAGCACTCGTTACCGCCGGCCTGGAATAAGGCCCAGAGAGACTTCACGGGTCTAGCTCTTTGGGCCAGGGGCCTCCTGTGGCAGAACGATGAATCCTACGGAAAAAGTCACCACTGTGCTGTTGTTCGTGGTCTGCATGCGTTCATCACCGAAGACGATGCTAAACGTCAGTTACAGGTTCGTGAAAACAGACATGCAATTTTTCCTCCCATTAAGGTTCACAAGTCACCAACGTGCTGTCTGCGGAGTCTAGGTGAGGAATACTTGGATTAAACTATTTACCTAAGATTCTGTAGGCAGCAAGTGCCGCTATGCTTATTAGGCCTAAGGGAAACTAAGAACCAGCTGCTTTTTGATGAAAAACACACACTGACCTTGGTCTTCAAGTTGCTGACGTCAACTCGCAGACCCGTGATGTGAGCTTCCAGATTGTCTCTGAATTTAGCAACAGCGGCGTCTTTATTCATCTCCCTTAACTTCATGGAGGTTTTTAGTTGCCCAAACTTGACAAGAAGAATTTTATAGATGGCAATTTGCTCTCCTGAAATCTGGACCTGGTAATACCTTACAACAGAATGCAGCTGGGCAACGATGGAGTGTTCTTTCTCTAACACAGACAACTTTGAGGAAATCCCCTCCAAAAAAGCAAAATGTTCCACAAATTCTTCAATTTCAGTGGGATCGCACTCCATCTTCCTCAGTGAGGTCTCCACAACCTGGATCATTAACACATCAATTGTCATTACAGGAGGATTGTTCACTGTTTTAGAAGACTGATTACTCTTAGCATCTGTCACTACCTTACAGAATTATAATTTCACAAGAAAATGAAGACATCGTCCAGACATTATTCTAGATAGTGTTTAAACACTGGAGCATGAACACGCTCAAATCGTCTCTATTGTTAATAGAGGGAACGTGAAGGTACCTGCATATAAAATGAACGCGAAGATACAAAGGAAGTAATATCGTGAATAATTTTGTCCCTAAGAAATGAACGCAACAACGATGGGAAGGGTGTGGCTACCATGTGGATGATGCGGAATTGCCGCCATGTTTGGAGCGTGTACGTTCCAGCTCTATATATACGTGATCCCGCTTTGCTCTGATCGCGTGTTGGTTCATTCGGTGTTATCTTCTCCAGTTTATGCAGGAGGAAATGAGTCTCAGAGGGATTCGATTTTGACCTCACTACAGGCAAAGATGTAGTGAGTTACAGGGCTATGATTCACCCAGACATGATTCCAAATCCTATTTTTATCCATTGTAAGTATTCATTATAATTATATGCATAACGTCAATACTTCTCCTAAGTGTATTTATATCATTCCATGAAATTTTCAAAATAATTGCATTTCTATACTCACATTACGATTTTTATTTTTGTCTCCTATTTCCAGGCTCTTAATGAATACTCATGCGTGATTTTGGAAGCAGTGTCATTTCCATTTTCAACTTCACAGGCTTGAATTAATTGACTGTACGTGTCTAATTTTTCAAGCACTATATTCTCTTTGATCGTCAAATAGATGTTCGTACAAAACACGCAATACAAAAAAGCTTTTAAAAGAGAAAATCCCTATTACACCATCACTCAGAGATCACCACTGTTAACCCACCAGCAGTTCACATGAACAGGCTTTACGGAGAGGCTTGTGTCTGAATCCCAGCTCCAGCACTTCCTGTGTGACCCTGAGCAAGTAGCTTTACCTTAATAAACTTGGGAGTCTTCATCTATAGCTCTGAGGATAAAACTTCCACATTTGATTGACAATGTTCAAAAGACCAAGTAAACACAGCTATCTTGACTGTACCCACAAATCCCATTTAAATGCCAGAGAAAAGAAACATTTTAAAATGCAGATTTGTATCACAAAGAAAACAGATAATTCCAATTTTGCGCAAGAGGGGGCAGGAAAAGGTGGAATATACCTAAGCTTCCTTTATGTCACTAGTAGGACACTGATATCAAAGACCGATAAGGATGGTAAAAGAAAGTCACAGACAAATTTCACTTATGGGAATAGATGCAAAAGTCTTAAAAACAATGCCTGTAGGGGAGCCTGGGTGGCTCAGTCAGTTGAGTGTCCAACTTCAGCTCAGGTCATGATCTCACAGTTTGTGAGTTCAAGCCCCACGTTGGGCTGCAGCCTGGAGCCTGCTTCAGATTCTCTGTCTCCCTCTCTCTCTGCCCCTGCCCCACTCATGCTCGGTCTCCCTCTCCTTCAAAAGTAAATAAACATTAAAAAAATTTAAAAAAATATAAAGTTCGTGTATGTGCACGTGCATGCTGGCCGCTAAGGCAGTCTGGAGGCAAGAGCGACCTAAGAAAGTCAATTAATGTAACAACCACGTTAAAGGCTTAAAGAAAAAACCCTGCATGATTAGGTCAATAGACGCAGAATAAGCATTTAATAAAATTCATTTCTGATAAAAATTACTCGTGTCAGATTAGCAACTCTCATCCAGATAGGGGAACTGCTTTAACCACATCAAGGGAAGCTACCCGAAGCCTCAGGAAATAAATAATAAAAACACACCAGGGAGCATGCAGGAGCCAGAGAGCGGATGAACGGAGAGAACTTTCAGCACAGGTTCCTAAACCAATTACAACTCAGAGAGTTTTCTGGAACAAAAAACCCTGATTCTTCCAGCCGCAGAGATGCGGTTTGCGGAGACTCACGTGTGTCTTAGGGTTGTGTTCCGGAAGCGTTTGAGAGCTTTACGATCGGTACCTGATTTCACTCCTACAACCTCTCCAGGTGAGTGGCTAATATTATCCCCAACTTACAGATAAAGAAACTGAGGTAGGGTGAGATATAAGGATATTAACTAAGGTCTTCCACATAGGAAATGGAAAGGCCAAGATTTTTTTTAAAAAAATCAGGTGAAGCAAAATTTACATATAAACGATGCTAACTGAACGTTAGGGTGAGTTTTAACACAGTTATGCACCTGTGTAGTTACCTCCATAATCAAAACACAGAAAGCTTTCACTGCCCTGAGACCCCTCGGGCCCCATCCCAATCTTCTCCTGCCCCTGGCCTCACACAGCCACCTCTGGTTGCTGTGACCGCGGGTAATCTCGGACTTGTCACGTGACATACACACGGAGTCGTCCAGCAGGCACTCCTTTGTGTCTGGCTTCTTTTGGTCAACGTATTTTTGAGATTCATCCAAATCGCACATAGGGGGAGTTAAGCTCCTTTTCCCCGGTGAACGCTAACGCCCACGCACGAACGTGCCGCCTTTTCTCTGCTCACGTCTTGCGGGGAATCTGGATTCACTACAGGCTGTGGTGTGGTACTTGTGGGCGAGGCTTCTGCGAGTATTTGAGTCAAAGTCTTTGTGTGGACCTGGTTTTATTCCTGTTCGGTAAACACGTCCCCTTATAAGAAAGGGCCAGTTTTCCGAGGGGCTGCACCTGCTTCGTTCTCACCAACAACGGCTGGAAGCTCTGGTCCCTCCACGTCCTCCTCAGAGCGTGCTATTGTCGGCCTCTTCAACTGTAGCCGTCGAAACGGGAGTGCGGTGGGACCTCCCTGTGGATCTGACTTCCCTGAGGACGGCGACGCTGGGAACACTTGAATCTGGCGACCGTCTTCTTTTGGGAAGCCGCGTTTGTTACAGGCGGTGGCAAAATGGTGGTCACGATGGTGCCTGCTCTTGCTTGGGGCTGATCCCGTGTGCTGACCAAAGCCACAGCTTCGGGCGAATAGTAGGAAAACTTGGTATCGCGTGCTGTCTCTTCCGTTACTTTCAGTGAAACCCCGGGAGGTGACCTCACGCCACACGAAGCTGGGCAGAGACTGAGGGAACCGCAGCTCTGGTAAGAAAATCCTCCTCTGCCTCCTGCACAGAGTCGACTTGAGGATTCTTGAAGTCGAAGGCCGTAGAAGTTGAGACAGCTAACCGCTTCTGAGCTCTCGATGAAAGAGGCGGCTTCAGTGGTGGCCTTAGCAGGAGAGGTGACTAGAGCCCTGCCTCAACCGAGCACCCTCACCGAAGGTGGGACGACAGGACGGGCAGAAAGCTCGCCGGCGGACTAGTAAGGGTGTAACTTTCCCCCCAAGTCCACGTTCCAAACAGCGCCACACACAGAACCGTCCCTTTAGGGGGGATGGGGAAGTGTGCAGCACAGACAGCAGCTAAATATAAGTCATCAGTGATGCTTACTAAGGCCCATCCAGGTGTTCAAACTCATGCCCTTGCCGTACTCGTTCAGTGCCCAGCAAGCACAACCTCACCAACGCCCGGCTCGGATGGGGCGGGTCACGCAGAATGATACACCCGGAGAGTCATCCTACGGGCACAAGCGGGGCCGCAGGGGACAAGAGACGGAGATCTCCCCCGAGATCTGAGAGGAAGGCTGCCAGACTGACTCAGCACAGAAATTAGTCTACCGAGAAGCAAATTCTTGTCCCTTCTGTCCACCAAGATTCGGTATTAGCTGCAGACCACTTAAGATAGCTACTTCTCCATTTTCTTTTTTTATAGGAGGGAAGTTTCCATTACAGTTACCCTGTCCCTTCACCATCTTACACCGGGCCAGGGGGGCTGCAGCCTGGTCTTTATTTACGGATCACCAGAACACTAAGCGGCCAGGTCGCACTTGATAAGGAGGGCCGGACGTGGCGCGGGGCCCACACTCACCCCTACCTCTCAGGCGTCCACGAGGAGGGAGCCCCGCTCGCCTAGCCCCCTGGTGTCCCACCGCTTCGCACCCACGTCCCGGGGAAGCCGAGTGACTCCCGCGACCGGGGAGTGTGGGGGCAGGGAGCGCCAGGCTCAGCACAGGTACCTCCTCTCGGCCAGCCAGCCTGCCCCACAAAGGCCGTGTGCTCCCCTCTGCTCACTGCTGGACAAGGCCAGGGGCTGGCCACAGTTTCTAGGGCAGCCGGTGCCGAGAGGGCTGAGTCTCTCCCTCATTCTGACCTTCAGTTTGGGGACTAATTTTAAATAAATAGAAGCCATCTTCCCCAAGGTCCACCTTATCAGTTAACAACAAAGGAACTATCTTCATCTCCCTTTGCCTTACCTTGTCTTACTTCTCAGTTGGCTCAGTACCCAGCCGGGTATATTTATTCCCAGAGTGGGAATATTTATTGTGCCCCCTAAACCTCGATACACGGGAAGAAGGGTGCGGACAGCCAAGGCGTCGAGCGCGCGGACGCCGTGAACTGGCAGACCTGACGCTCAAGCCACCCCTCTCTGGCCTGCCTCCCTCCGCCGCCACGGAAAAGGAGCCTGAGACGCGCCCACTGGGCCTCCAGCCGGGGGCGGAGGCGGCACGGGGACGTGCAGTCACATGCAGCGCTGCCGCTCCCCCGAATTTCTGCCTAAGCGAGGGCGCGGCGCGAGTGGAGCAGTCCCCACCACGGGAGCCGAGCGGAAAGAGCCAAGACGCTGGGCTCCTGGCCACGTGCGGCCATCGGACCGGCCTGGGCGACCGGCACCCAGGCTTGTTTTCGCACGAGACAGAGAAACCCGCCGTTTAACAGCCTTTTGGGGGCTTTCGGATCCTTGTTGGGGGAATTCGGTCCCGACTGAGCCGGAAGTGACTTCCCATGTGTCTCAGGGTTGCTGTGGTTGTAAAGATGACGGGAACCCCAACGTACACAGCACACGGTGCCTCTGGTCTAACGGACACTGGCCATCCTCTTCACCCTTCACGGATTTAACAACCGCTAAACGCTCCCTCCTTCTGCGGACACTCCCTCGCTTCCCCAGCTCTCCGGTCACCCTGCAGGCTCCCCTTCCTCTAACAACCTCCTAAATATTGACGTTCTGGGGGCTCTTTTCCATCGTCACCACTCACATAACCGGGGCATTCCCATTCACTCGGACGACCTCTAGGACCACTTGGATGCCGGTCGCTAAACGTGCGCTCCCGTACCGACTCCCTCCTGCTGGCCGGACGTGCACACGTGCACATCTCTCCCTGAGGACGGCACCGTGAAGCAAGCACGGTGCTCCCTCTCCTGCGCCCCACGGCCCACCCCGCTGCCTAACCAACACGCCGCAAGTGTCATTAATTCCTGACTTTCTCCTATTCCCACATTCTGCCAATCGCTGAACCTGTCGATTCTCTCTCTGAAACAGATCTCAACTCCCTCTGCTCCCCAGACTCCACACTGCTACTGCCCTTGTCCGAGCGCTCATCGCCTCTCCCCTAGGGTCCAGAAACCACTCTCCTCCCGTCTCATCCTACCTGAATCCATTCTTTACGCTGCAGCCAGAGTGGTCCCTGCAGAAATGAAAGTGGTATCATGTCCTTTTCACATTTATAATCTTGCAACGATTCCCAGCAGGGAAAAAAGGGAAAACGTGGGGTGCAATTTTGGAGATGGTGGAGGAGGTTTCTTTGAGGAAATGACATCTGATCAAAGACCCAAACAAATGTAATACGTATCACATTTCTGAGGATAACACTCATCAAGTATGTTTCCGAAGTACGTCTTTTAAAATTATAACCTAATAATCGTAAAGACTCTCACGCAAGAGGCATTTCCAAAAACACTTACTTCTAATAGATTTGTGCTCTTGTTTTCAATTACAGATCGCAGGAGGTCGTGACTCAGACGTATGATATTCTCAACATACGGTAAGCATTCTGACTGATAATCGAGACTTGTAACTTTGAAAATACCAATGCGTTTCTCAATGACCATGTTGACAATGTGTTTCAGATACCTTCTGAATTTAGCTAGTATAGTTTTAAACTGTGTTGGAGTTAATTCTTCCATAGAGGACATTTTCATACTCATGACTTTAGCACTCTGTACGATGGTACAGTATTTTCTAAACTGGCAGCTGTAAGCACTAACCAGGCCCATTGAGTTACCAATAACGGTCAGGAGACTGGCAATCTGTAAATAAAAATGTCAAAAAGTCAGAATTTTAAGAGTAAAAAACTTATGCTCTAAGGGGCTAATAGTTCTATTAAACTATTTAAAACCATACTTTTTTGTGGAGTTCATTTTGTTGGGAACCTACACTAAAGAACTATGTTGGAAACATAAGACTTTAAGAAATTAAGATAGCCTTTTAAATATGTGGTGTTTCTGAAAAGGCCTACCAAGCCATTTATCTTTATCGTCAGCATGTTGTCTTGAGCCGTGGCCTAGAAACACCAATCCCTCATTCCCTCGCTTGACATCCCACTTCAGAATAGACACTGTGCACAGCCCTGCACCAGGGCACCTCTATGTACCGTGTGAACTCCCCCAAGACACAGCTATTGGACGAGGAGTCATCTGACCCAAGTGAAGACAATTAGATTCTCCTGTAAATCTGAACAAAAATACCCAGCCAGGTGGCAATGGGAATGTAGGGGCCAATGCAGGTCAACGACTGGAAGTCAATATCATGCAGGAACCATAAAACAGAAAGCTCATTTTCGGAGGGGAAGTTGGAAAAGAACAAAGGAGAAGAACTGAGCTGAAAGCACATGAGTGGGACAGACGGGAGAGAAGATGGAAATGGCATTTCAATTGTCCTAAGTTAGGATACTCAAATTTTTCAATAAATCCCTTTAATCTAAGAATCAGCCCAGTATTCCCTAAGACAAATCGTTCTTAAACTCACTTTGTTTTGGTAGGTAGGATCCATTTCAAAAAGAACCTGACAATCTGGCCATCTGGTTGTCTTCTTATAGGCAATGCCACTTTCAGTCTTATTAGGTAAATTCACAATTAAGACCGATTCAGTAAAGACAGACAGGCGGGGATCTTGGCAAAGAGGAACAATCTTGGCTAAAATACATAATTCGAAAGTTAATATTTTCTGATGTCCCACTGAAAACAACACCTTAAAATTATCCATGACATCTAAAACCACTGGACTGAAGCTAATTTATTATGAGGGCTAAACAGTATTCTATACCGATAAACGGAATCTAAGACAGTGTAAAAGTCTGGATTTAATATTATGGAAACAACAGAACCACTCACAGGTACTGGGTGGTGTTGGGGCGAGGCATAATTAAATAGAAGCTAAGAAAAGTCATTAAGAAATAGTTGGAATGCCCATGCTATGTGATGCCACGTGGAGAGCATTAGACCAGCACAGTGAGGGGATGAACGGGAGACAAAGCTTCACCGCCAGTGCTTTCACAGACAAGCTGAAAAACCGGGTGTCCATGGGCAAAAACCAACCAACCAACAAACACAAAACTTTAACCTACACTTCACACACTATGCAAAAATTAACTCAAGATAAGCCATATACCTAAATATAAAGCACAACTTTATTAATATTCCAAGAGGAAATACAGGAAAAATCTGTATGGCTGTGAGTTAGACAAAGAGTTTATAGGTAACAAAACATAACCCATAATAGAAAAAAAAGTGGTGAGCCGTACTTTATCAGAGTTCAGAAGGTTCACTCTGTGACAAAGAATGAAAAGATGAGGCACAGACTGGGAGAAAATGTGTGCAAATCTTGTATCTCATAAACGACTTGTATCAACGATACATATAAAGACTTCTCACAACTCAACAATAAAGAGACAAACATCCTAATGAAAATAAGCAAAAGATGTAAAGATCTGACCACAAAAAATGTATCCAAGCATATGCATATAAGCTCATGAAGAGATGAACAGGGAAACAAAACACAACCACAATGAGACCCACTACAACCTACCAGAATGGCTTTTTTTTTTTTTTTTTTAATCTGACAATACCAAGAGGTGACAAGGATACAGAGTGACTGGAGCTTTATACACTGTTGGCAGGAATGCAAAATGATAGAACCACGTTATAATTCTCATACAATTAAACATCCACCTACCATATGACCCAGCAAGCCCACCCCTGGTTATCAGCTCAAGAAAAAAGGGATCTTACGTTGTCCAAAAACCCGTATGTGAATGTTTACGGCAATTTTATTCATAATTGCCCCAAACTGGAAACGACCCAGATGTGACTGCAGAAAGAAACTTTGGTATATCCAGACAGTAGACTATGACTCAGCAATGAAGAGGAGTAAGGCTGCTGTCCCCCGCAGCAAGATGGATGAATCTGAAATGCACCTTTCTAAGTGAAAAAAGCCGGACCCAAAAGGCTACCTACGCATCCACTTGTATGACCTTCTGGAAAAGGCAGAACTATAAAGACAGGAAACAGATCCGAGGTTGCCGGGGGTAAGAGGTGTGGAGGGTCCAACCACGAAGGGGCAGCACCAGGGAACCTGGGCGTGATGGAGTGGTTTTGTATGGAACCTGGATGGCGGATATGTAATTGTCAAAACCCACAAACTGCATGGCGCACAGAGTGACGTAGTAGGTCTTAAAACGCCAAGCAGGATGCTGGGAGAACCCAACACGAATACGGATGGTGACAAAGTAGCCTGCTGTGTTACTAGTGACTCAAGAGGAGGGGTAACAAAGGAGACTCTGGAGAGCAGTGTTTTGACTGAAAACTCTCAGGACAGAGGGGAAAAAAAACCGCCCGCAAACACTCTGGTTGATACATTTGCGTCTCAAACAGGTGCGGAGCAGCCGTTCTGACATTATTTTACCTGCATAACAAGTCAGTAACTACACTGTTACTTTCCATGTTACTTTCTAGGTCTTTTCACTGATGGGCCTCTAAGTGGCCCCACTCCCACAATGAGCCCGTCCCGCGGCTGTCCCCGAGGAAACACAAGACGGGTGTGAGCCTCCTGTGCCTGAAGAAGCTACAGTGCTCTCCACAAAAGGGCACAGGGCCCATTCGGAAAGAGCGGTTCTCCGAAAATAAGGCCAACCTGAGCAACAAATTAAGTAACAGTAATACTCTCTTTATACTCCCCAGACTAACACAAATATCCCTGAACCTAGGAAATCCCTGGGGGCAAAATGTGACATAATTAAAACAGCACAGTACTGGCACACGAGTTACAGACACAGTCCAAAAATGAAATAAAATAAAATACTAAAATACAATAAATGATCACAGTGGCGTTTCAAGTCAGTGAGGGTGAGGAATGGATTATTCAACGAATGATACTGGGACAGACACATCATTAGTGCTTTGGGAAAAAGTTATAAGTCAGTGTATGCAAATACATTTTAGAGCAATCGAAAGCTTAAACATAAAAATGAAATCATAATTAGAAGACAAGTAGGAGAATGCTGTTTATAATATGTGATCATAATATGGGCAAGCGTCTCTATGATACAGTGCCCTGAAGCCTTTTTCCAAAGGCTCTACAAATGTTATACTTTAAAAATAATGTTCTGCTTAGGAAAAAATATCACCATAAAATCAAGGCAAATGACCTATTTTTCTTAAAACTCATATTAAAGATTAAGGGTTAATTTTCTTAACCCAGAAGAACTACCAAGCAGTACGAGAAAGACTTCTGCCCCATCAGTGCCACTCCTGTGGACTCAGTCTGAGAAGGACCCCATGGAAGCCACAAGCCGTGTGCCAGACGTTAACTTCATGACTGGGTATAGGAATGAGAACGTTTAATTTTGCATGCATGGTTAAACATATTATGGCACGTTAGCGTAAGGGAGTATTATCTAGCCATCTAAGTGACAATTATGAGAACGACTGCAGCAATGAGGAAAATGCCTCCAATATAACGCTAAGTGATAATAAAATGTTTTGTTAAAGTTTTTTTTCAATACTGATTTTTGAGAAAGAGAGACAGAGTGCGAGCAGGGGAGGGGCAGAGAGAGAGAGAGAGAGAGAGAGAGAGAATCCCAAGCAGGCTCTGAGCCGTCAGCGCACGGCCCCGTGCGGGGCTCGAACTCACAAAACTGCAAGATCATGACCTGAGCTGAGATCAAGAGTCAGATGCTTAGCTGACTGAGCCACCCAAGCACCCTGATAACAAACCATTTTAAATGTAACTTTCACTCTTGTATGCTTATGAAGGTAAAAATGCAAAAACTATGTGAAAACACATATTATATGCAGGCAGCTGAAATGATGGGGTGGTTTAAATTTTTTTTTTTTTCTCCAGTAAGTTTACATGCACACAAATGCACGCATGTATGCAAACATATACAAATGTGAATGTAGATCAGTGAGTCCACATTTACATAAATAACTGAATAAAGAAATGGATCTGCGAAGGTGATAAGATCCGCTAATAAAGGCTAAAATTAGGGGGTAAAATTTTCAGAAGAAACAAAAAGGTCTTTGACAATCTCAAAATACCCCTCCCCGAACTGACTAATAACAAGAGGAAACATACACCTTCCAAGAGTTGCCACGGGTCCTGCTGTTTTAAGATGTTTTAAGACTCAGACCGAGAGGAAGGGACACGTTCGGGGGCCAGGCTAGTAATAGCTGTGTAGCGTCAGACTGGATACACAGAACTAGAAAAGGACTGATCGAAATCGGTTTCAGATGGAAACAGTATCTGTTATGCTAGTAAGATACAACTTAGTTAAGTCTTACAAAATTCTGTGGTATATAAAAAACCCAAACCTTACACTGTTTTCCTAATTCCCGTCTTTTATGCACTCCACAGTCACGTGTAGAAGTCACACATCCTCAAAGAATCCCAAATTCACATCGACTGATCCCAAAGACTGCACATTCCCGATCCCAATGGACGGTGGTGTGCGCTCCACCACTGGGTGTGAACATCAGATGCCTGAGCCTGAGAGAATATTCCCAAAGGAGACAGTGTATCTAGCTACGCTTTAAAAACACTCACTTATACGTTTTTCAATGTCAGTCACCATATTTTGAATTTTTCTTGAAAAATCTAATCTGTTGGGAACTATGAAGAGATTTGTAGCAAATTCTGAAAACCTGAAAAAAAAATAAAAGCATATTTCAGAAAAATGCAGTAACCACCAGAGACTACAATTACTTGTAATATCAAAAAGGTCTGCTACTTACTCATCATACATGTATTTATTCTCGAACTCGGTCATGATTTCTATATCTACAAGAGTCCATAAAAAAAAAAGAGAGAATGAAACACTGATTGGTATTTAAACCAGCTAGGTGACCACCTGCTACGTGGCAGTGCTTTCCAGACATCCGAGAATACGCGGGAAGGTCACCTAAGAGGTAGCACTCTAGCACTCCACCGCACCCCGGACTGTGATAATGAGGGCCGAGCTGCGGTCTGAGGGCCTGGGTTTCTGACAAGCACGCAGGGGTGTTCACTGCCAGGAAGGGGGTCATCAGGCCCCAGGACTGAGAATAGTGTGCGTAGGAGACCAGAATGAGTAACAGTGTTATCGCTTACATGCACCACAGATGATCTGAGCTTGTGCTTAGAGCTTTCTTAACATTTATACTGCTGAGAAGTGATATTATTTCTTAATATTTATTATCGCCGGTCAGCGATAATAGATAAACTACTAAAATTTTCTGTCATTTGCTCTTTTCCGGCTGTTAGCTATCTCCTTTCCTTCTTAATAGTCTCACTCATCTTACCTGAAGGTATTTCTTCACGGTTGTAACAAACTTTTTTTGGTTTCTTCATTATTGGCATTTCTTCACTCGACTGTTTTATGACACAACTGACTTCATGTTTTGGTGCCTCCTCTTGTTCACACACCCCAGGTTCCTCAGAGCCATTGTCAGACTCATGAAAGTTCTCTGTGGAAGTTTCTGAAGAGTCACTCTCTTCAGGAGACCTCAAGCGTAGAGTCACTTCAAATACTGGTGCATATACTTTTCTCAAATTGCTCTCCACTTTGATATGATTCAAAATCTAATTAATAGATATTAGAGTGACAGTGACAATATATAACCGAAAGAATATTCCTTTCAATTCAGGATAATACAGACCTAAACTTTAAATGATAAACAATAACTTTGGGGTAATGAATACTTGCATGTTAAAATAAGGTAATGTAAAATACACGATGCATTGTAATGCAGGAGTTCCCCCAAAAGACTGTGTAAATTAACACCAGGGTGGTTACATATTGATCATTTGGGAGCTTGTTAAAAATACAAATTCTTGGGGGCACCTGGATGGCTCAGTTGGTTAAGCGTCCGACTTCGACTCAGGTCATGATCTCACGGTCCGTGAGTTCGAGCCCCGCGTCAGGCTCTGTGCTGATGGCTCGGAGCCTGGAGCCTGCTTCGGATTCTGTGTCTCCCTCTCTCTCTGACCCTCCCCCGTTCATGCTCTGTCTCTCTCTGTCTCAAAAATAAATAAACATTAAAAAAAATTTTTTTTAAAATACGAATTCTTGGGGGCGCCTGGGTGGCTCAGTCGGTTAAGCATCTGACTTCGGCTCAGGTCATGATCTCACAGTTTGTGAGTTTGAGCCCCGTGTTGGGCTCTGTGCTGATAGCTCCGAGCCTGGAGCCTGCTTCAGATTCTGTGTCTCCCTCTCTCTCTGACCCTCCCCAACTTGTGCTCTATGTCTCTCAAAAAATAAATAAATGTAAAAAAAAAAAAATTAAAAATACAAATTCTTGGGCCCCATCCCCAGAGATTGAGTTAAAAGATCTGCGGCAGGGCCCAAGAATCTTTCTGTAATTAAAGTATAATTAACATACAATGTTATATTAGTTTCAGGTGTACAATACATTGATTGAACAATTTTATACCAAGAATATGAATCCTTTAAAAGCTGTGCAAGTGAGTCTACCGTGTACTCACGGTTGAGAATTAGAAATCGGGACTCTCCTTCAAAACCACTGCTGCAGGTCTGACTTCTTCACTGGAATATACACATCCAGGTACAGGTACCCGTCCCTACTGGAGTATACACATCCTAGTACGGGTACCCGTCCCTACTGGAGTATACACATCCTGGTACAGAGAATATGTACTGAGAATATGCACATCCTGGTACAGGTACGCGTCCCTGCTGGAATACACCCATTCTGGTACGGGCACCTGTCCCTACTGAGAAACAGCCAGACTATTTCTCGGATAAATACCTTTCTTAGACAATGTATTCGCTCGTAGGCTCTGTCTAGGCAGGTGTTCTCAACTAACGTATCCATCTCTCTTACCCACACACAGCCCGCTGTTCTGGAGGCATCCAGGGTTTCTCAGAGTGGTTGTCTCACTCACCTGCCAGAACCTCAACTACTCCATAACGAATAAAGGCAGTTGACACTGTAAACAAACATTGTTAGCACCCTGTGAAGCCGCTAAGGAAGAGCCTGAGCAGATGCTGAAGGGGACACGCAATCTTTAGAGGTTGTACACAAATAAACGCGGGAGTTTCGGGGGGTGACACACTGCTGCAGAGTGGGTAATGGTGACTGCACACAGCACCGCGCGTATGGTAACGCCACTGAATTTCACGTGTAAAATATGCTCGAAACGGGCAAGTGGATGTTATGTATGTTTTATCACAATCAAGAAGTTCAAAGACAATTTCAAACAAACATGATGCGTTGTATAGCTTCTTCTGGAAAATGACCTCTAATCCTGGTAACGACCGGACCTTGAGCCCTACACACTTTCTAATGTTACAGTATTACAAATAGTTGGCGTAGAATTATTCCTGAAATGCACGTAGTACAACTACTATTCGATACGGCATACTTGTATCTGTGTCCACTGCTTGAGTATACCCGATACAGTATACTCCTAGCACACTCTATTATTGGACACAGTTACTCTTGGGTGAGTGCTTATCATGTCCTAGGCGCTAGAGTAAACAAGTTGCCCTCACCTCATCTTCACAGCAACCTAGACAGAAATTATTACTCTTATTATATATAAAAAAGCTGGTATTAATTTGTTAAAGGCTATATTGCCAGCATGTGATAAGGCGGAAGTCATGGGTCTGCCCCTCCCTTGCCCATTCTCTCTCTCTTGCAAAATAAATAAATAAATAGAAAATAGAAAGCTTCTTGGCAAAATACAAAGGTATGAGAGTGAAGTCAAGCCAAGGTTATGAGGGTGAAGTCAAGCCACAAGACTTGAAGTCAAGTCAGGATGGGAGAAAATATTTGCAAAAGACATAGCTGCTAAAGGTCTGTTCTCTAAAATATGCAAAGAACCCTTCCAACTCAACAGTTAGAAAACACATAACCCAATTAAAAACGAGTCAAAGACCTTAACTGACACATCAACAAAGAAAGTATACAGGTGACAAACAAGCATATGAAAAGGTGGTCCACATTATTTGTCATCAGAGAAATGCAATTTAGAACAAGGACAATTTAGAACCAGACAAGGAGTGAGAGTCCCAAGCAGGACCCGTGCTGTCAGCACAGAGCCCGATGTGGGGCTCGAACTCACGAACCAGGAGATCGTGATCTGAGGCTAAACCAAGAGGTAGATGCTTGACCGAATAAGCCACCCAGGAGACCCAAAAAGTCTTCTATTTCAATGAAGTCCAGCTTATCAGTTCTCTCATGGATCGTGCCTTTGGTGTTGTATCTAAAAAGTCACTGCCACACTTAAGGTCATCTAGGTTTTTTCTTATATTACCTTTAAGAGTTTCTTTAATTTTGCATTTGACAAATAGGTCTATGATCCATTTTGAGTTAATTCTGTGAAAGATGTGAAGTCTGAGTCTATATTCATTTTTTTTGGCACATGGACGTCCAGTTGTTCCAGCACATTTATTGAGTACCATCATTGCTCCACTGTATTGCTCTTGTTCCTTTGTCAAAGATCAGTTGACTATACAGTAAGATCTTGGATTGTGAGTAACTTGTTCTGCAAATGTTCCACAAGACGAGCAAATGTTTCTAATAAATTTTAACTTGATAAACAAGCGATGTCTTACAGTACGAGTAGTATGTGACACCAAACATCACATGATCACCACTAAACCAATCTTCTTGAAATCTGCTTTGATATACAAGTGCTTTGGATTACAAGCATGTTTCTGGAATGAATTATGCTCACAAACCAAGGTTTTACTGTATTTATGGGAATCCATTTCTGGCCTCTATTCTGTTCCAGTGGTCTATTTGACTGTTCTTTCATTAATACCAAACTGTCTTTTTTTTTTTTTTTTTTTTTTTTTTAACATTTATTTATTTTTGAGACAGAGAGAGACAGAGCATGAACGGGGGAGGGGCAGAGAGAGAGGGAGACACAGAATCGGAAGCAGGCTCCAGGCTCTGAGCCATCAGCCCAGAGCCTGACGCGGGGCTCGAACTCACAGACCGCGAGATCGTGACCTGAGCCGAAGTCGGACGCTCAACCGACTGAGCCACCCAGGCGCCCCAATACCAAACTGTCTTGATTATCATACCCTTAAAGTAAATCATAACGTCAGACAGTGTCAGTCCTCCAACTTTGTTCTCCTTCAGTATGGTATTGGCTATTCTGGGTCTTTTGTCTCTCCATATAAACTTTGGAATTAGTTTGTCATGATCCACAAAATAGGCCCTGGGATTTTGATTGGCATCGCATTGAAACTATAGATCAAGTTGGGAAAAGCGGACATGTTGATAATACGGAGTCTTCCCATCCATGAACATGGACTATCACTTCATTCTTTTAGTTCTCTTTTGATCTCTTTCATTAGAGTTTTGTAGTTTTCCTCCTATATACCCTGTATGTATTTTGTAAGATTTATACCCAAGTATTTCATTTGGGAAGGTGCTAACGTAAATAGTATTGTTTTCAACTTCAAATTTCACTTGTTCACTGCAGGCATATAGGAAAGTGCCTGACCTTTTAAAATTAACCCTGTAGCCTGCAACCTCACTATAATCACTTATTAGTTCCAGATTTTTCGTTGATTCTTTTGGATTTTCTACATAGATGAGCATGTCATCTGCAAAGGAAGTTTTAGTTCTTCCTTCCCAAACCGTATACTTTTTGTTTCCTTTTCTTGTCTTGTTGCATAAGCTAGTATTTCCAGTACAATGTTGAAAAGCATTAATCAGAGGGAACATTTTTGCTTTGTTCCTGATCTTAATAGAAAAGCTCCAAGCTTGTCACCACTAAATATAAGGTGAGCTACAGGTTTTTTGGTAAAGATTCTCTATCAAGTTGAAGAAGTTACCTTCTCTTTCTAGTTTACTGAGAACTTTTATCATGAATGGGTATTATATTTTCTCATATACTTTTCCTGCATCTATTATATGAGCATGTGATTTTTTTTTTAGCCTACTGATGTGATGGATTGCATTAACTTTCAAGAGTTGAACTAGCTTACATACCTAGGATAAATCCCACTTGGTGTATAATTCTATGTTGGATTATGATTTGAAGATTTTTTTATATCTGTGTTCATGAGAGATATCTGTCTGTAGCTTTCTTGTACTGTCTGTCTGGTTTTGGTATTAAAGTAACATTGGTCTCATAGAATAAGTTAGAAAGTATTCTATCTTCTGCATTCCTCTGAAAAAGACTGTAGAAAATTGGTATAATTTCTGTCTTAAATGTTTGGTAGAATTTACCAGTGAACCCAGGTGGGACAGGTTTTTAATCACTCAAAAAAAATCTTCCTCATACTAGAAACACTAGTAACAAAACAAAAAACAATGCATTAAGATTTACATTTTCATGATATAACAAATGGTTATGGTCTGTACTTTATAAATAGTTTTGTAATTCAGTAAGAAAAAGGAAGAGAAAACGCCATAAGAAAAATGGGAAAGAACATCAAAAGGTCATAAAAATGAGAAATACAAATAGCTAATAAGTATAAGAAAAACACCCACTACAAGTAATAAGTAAAAAGATCAGTTAATCTGAGATTTCAGTTATCAATAAGCAACGGTCAGTATAAAACAGGATACATGTAAAAGGCACTCTTTAATAGAAATCAGTATAACCTTGTCTAAAGAGATACTCTGCAAATGGAAGACTGCAAAAAGGCCTATTGTGCTGATTGAGTATTAATCCTAAGGAAAAAATTAAAACAGTGCAGGGGCACCTGGGTGGCTCAGTCGGTTAAGCCTCCGACTTCAACTCAGGTCATGATCCCGTACCTCATGGGTTCGAGCCCCACATTGGGCTCTGTGCTGACAGCTCAGAGCCTGGAGCCTGCTTCAGATTCTGTGTTTCCCTCTCTCTCTGCCCCTCCCCACTCACACTCTGTCTCTTTCTCTCTCAAAAATAAATTTAAAAACATTAAAAAAATTAAAAAAAACAGTGCATGTGTTTTTATCTAAAAATATTTCTATTCCAAAGTGTTCATAAAGAACTAGTAGAAGCATCTAAAATAACAACTCCCAGGGCGCCTGGGTGGCTCCGTCGGTTGAGCGGCCGACTTCGGCTCAGGTCATGATCTCGCGGTTTGTGAGTTCGAGCCCTGCGTCGGGCTCTGTGTTGACAGCTCAGAGCCTGGAACCTGCTTCAGCTTCTGTGTCTACCTCTCTCTGCCTGTCCCCTGCTCATGCTCTGTTTCTCTCTCAAAAATAAATAAACATTAAAAATTAAAAAAATAAAATAAAATAAAATAAAATAAAATAAAATAAAATAAAATAAAAATAAAATAACAACTCCCAGTACAGGCTGGGGCTACAAGGCTCACAGGTTAAATCTAACAAAAAAATATCTAAGATTTTTATGGAGAAATTATAAAAGACATTGAAAAAATTCAAGAAGACTTAAATAGCACAATCATGTCGGAAAGATTCAATATCATAAAATATTAACTCTCCCCATCTTCTAGGCAATTTCAACCAAAATCCAAATAGGGTTTGAATCTAAACTGTATACAGAAGAGCAAATGGCTGAGAATAAAAGAAGACTTATCTCAAAGCTATATACCATTAATCCAGTGTGGGATCGGCACAGTGAGAGGCAAACAGATCAACAGGACAGAGTAGCAGCTGGGGAACAGAAGACCCACATATGGGAATCAGATGGTAAATGATAAAGAAAGAGCTGCCAGTGCAGATCAGCAGGGAAAGGATGTAAAGAAACTACGTCTGGGCAATGGCTACTCACACAGGAATACCTGAAAATGGACCCCAGCCTACACTACACACAGACACATTAAAGATACATGTGAAGGCCAGACTCTAAAGCTTCTATGAGAAAATAAAGGAAAATATATTTATGACTCGGGATGGTAAATTTAGTCTCAAACACTAGCACAAATAAAAGGATTGATAAATTCCACTACACTGAAATGAAGAATTATTGATAAAAATTACCACGAGGGAATAAAAGTAGCAAGCCATCTAGCAGAAAAGATCATTGCAATATAAATATGAAGAATTCCTACAAAACAGAAAAATCTATTCAGCAGATAAATGGACAAAAAACATAGAAGACAAAATATGAGTCTACAATAACATATTTAAAAAAAAATTTTTTTTAACGTTTATTTCTTTTTGAGACAATGTGACAGACAGGGTGCAAGCAGCGGAGGGACAGACAGAGGGAGACGACACAGAATCCGAAGCAGGCTCCAGGCTCCGAGCCGTCAGCCCAGACAGTGACGCGGGGCTTGAGCTCACGAACCGTGAGATCATGACCTGGGCCGAAGTCGAACGCCCAACCGACAGAGCCACTCAGCCGCCCCTCCAGTAACGTATTTTTAAAAATACAGAATTAAGCTACTAATAAGAGAAATACAAACTGAAATTTAAAATGTGAACATTTTCCCTTGTTACCAAATCTACCTAAAATATTAAAAAATATGTAAAACATACATATATTATACAGCGCTATCTCATGAAAATGCTGCTTTTGCAAAGTAGGAAAAGTATCTGCTGTATAAAGTTTAATCCCGAGAAAATACTGTCGGGGGCAGGATACAATTCCTCATGTCAAGAAAAGATTTCCCGGGGCACCTGGGTGGCTCAGTCAGGCAGGCATCTAACTCTTGATCTGGGCTCAGGTCATGATTTCATGGTTCGTAAGACCGAGCCCTGCGTCAGGCTCTGTGCCAACAGCATGGATCCTGCTTAGGATTCTTGCTCCCCTTCTCTCTCTGCCCCTCCCCCACCCGCATGCACTCTCTCTCCCTCTCAAAATAAATAAACATTAAAAAAAAAAAAGATTTCCTAGTGTAAGTTCTTCTAGGATTCTGTTAAGAGTTTTCATATTTGGCTTGTCTCATTTTTGAGTTAATAACAAAACATTTTTTTGTTACTTGTTTTCTGTAGAATGGTAAAGAGTCAAAGGTAGACAATAGCGGGGGCGGAGGGGGTAACTGCTACTTTAGACAGGGTGGCCCTCCCGCACCAGTCCCGTGTGAAAGCAGCATACGGCAGCACTCCGCATTCCCTTATCTACCTTTGTGCTTCCTCCCTGCACTCATCACTTCAGTCCCTGTCTCTCCTGGCGCAGAATATAAGCTCCAAGAGGTCAGGGAATTCGTTCCACCCGCTGGTGAATTTCAGAGCCGAGCCCAGTGACCGGTGTATATTAAGTACTCGATAATGCGTGAACAGATGAACCAGCTGAGATGAGTGTCATTACAGCTTTCTACAGTGGGAGGGACGTGTACGTGTGTGTGGTGCGCCAACAATTGTGAATAATCATAAGTCACATTTTTAATTACAAAACTTATTCATTTTACATTAAAAATCTGTGCTTATATTTTTCAAAGACCACTTACCTCATTAATATCTGCTTCCATTTTCACTTCTGACTTTAAAACAGGAGTGGCACGTAAATTTGAATTACCGACAAATTCTTCACCATCATTTGTTATCTTTCCAGGGAAAGTAAAGATATTCTTGTATATTCTAGATTAAGAAATAAGAAAAAAAAGTCTTTCTAAACTTTGATATCTTACTAATATCCAGAACACATAAATAATTAGACATTCCTCCAAAGAAGATATACGGATGGTCAATTAGTACACGAAAACATGTTTTAGCATCACTCATCATTAGGGAAATACAAATCAAGACCACAATGAGATGTAACTTTACACCAAACAGGATGGCTACTATTCTCTAAAAGAGGAAAATAGTGTTGGTGAGGATTAGAATCCTGGTGCTTCCTGGTGGGAATTAAAATAGGGCGGTTACTGTGGAAAATACCAGGGAAATTCCTCAGAGAGTTACCTGTTGAATTACCAGGTGATCCAGCAACGCCACCTCAGGGCATATAAACGAAAGAACTGCAAACAGTGATTCAAACAGATATTTACACGTCAATGTTTATAGCAACATCATTCACGATAGCCAAAAGGTGAAAATGACCCAAATGTCTATCAACAGATGAACAGATAAATAAAATCTAGTATACACATACAATGATTATCTAGCCTTAAAAAGGAAATTCTCATACGTGTCACAACACGGATGAACCTTGAAAACATTATGCTAAGAGAAATAAGCCAGAAACAATGAACAAATATCGTGTAACTCCACCAAATGAGGTACCTAGAATAGGTAAATCCATAGACAGAAAGTCTCTCTGCGCCAAAAGCATGGAAACTGCTTGGGATTCTGTCCCTCCCTCTCTGCCCTTCCCCTGCTCGTCTGTCTCCCTCTGTCTAAAAATAAGCTTTTAATAAGTGAAGCATTTTTATGGAAAAGTAAAGATTTACAAATATAAGCTAACATGGAAATAGAATTTAAATAATAATTATTAGGAAGATGGAGAATACGTAAACACACTGCAAAGCATAAGAAACACTAAAACAAGGAGGTAAGAAGGAGGCATAGGGAATTAAGAGCCATCTGAGTGAATCAAGAAAAATAAGAAAACAGAAAAGAGAAAAAAACCAAAGTAAAATAAATAATAAGCATAAATGAAATGGGAGGCACAAAAGCAAAGCATACCAGTTACTAAATCTAAATAGGTTTAATTTCCTAATTAAAAGACAGAAACTATCAGATTAAGTTAAAAAGCAATATCAAACCATAATAAGATAGACATCTCAATTTAAGGTGAAAAGGGCAGAAAATAAAACTATTAGGAGCTTCTGGCAGCAAGAGAATGGCACAGAACATTTTAAAAAATCTTTCCACATCCCCTCATAAAAATCAGAGAAATAGATAATCTGAATAGGACATCTATTAAAGAAACTGAACAAATAATTTGTAAGCTTTCAAAATAGAACGCCCTGGGCCCAGACAGGCTTCCTTGTGAAGTCTGTCAAATATTTAAGAAAGAAATTATACCAGTTCATTCTATGAGCCCAGAATTTTCCTGGAACCAAAACCAGACACAGACATCATAAGAAAACTACAGACTAATACCTTTATGAATAGAGACACACAAATCCTTAACAAAATATTAGCAAACTCAATCTAGCTGCCTATACAAAGGATTATATATTATAATTGAGTGGAAACTATCCCAAAAATGCAAGGTTGGTTCAACATACAAAAATGTATATATGTAACATAATGTAGTATACCATATTAGCAGCATAAAGTAAAAAACACATGATCAACTGACACAGAAAAATAGCATTTACCAAATTCCAACATTTCATGCAAAAACACTAAACAAACTAACAATAGAGGGGAACTTCCTCGACGTGATAAGAAACACTTGCAAAAACCCCACAGTTAACATCATACTTAATGATAAAAGACTTAAAGTTCCCCTCTTGAGACAAGGAATAAAACAGGAATGTTCACTGTTGCCACTTCTAATAACGTTGTATTGAAGATTCTAGCCAGGGCAATCAGGCAACAAAAAGTAATAAAAGATATCAGACTGGGAAAAAAAGAAGTAAAACGATATCTATTTACAGGTGTCATAATCCTGTATAGAAAATCTTAAGGAGTTAACACACACACACACCATTAGTACTAATAAAAAAGTTGAGCAAGGTTGCTGGATACAAGATCAATATACAAAAATCAGCTATATTTCAATACGTTAGCAATTAATAATCCAAAATAAAACTTAAAAAAATGTGTTTACAATAGTATCAAAAAGAAAGAAATACTTCAAAATAAACATGACAAAAGAAGTGTGACACATACACTGAAAACCGTAAAAGACTACTGAAAGAAATTAGACTACCCATATAAATGCAAAGACAATCTCACATCCATGGACTGGAAAACTGTTAAAATAAAAATGCTCCCCATATTTATCTAAAGATTCAGTGCAATCCTTACATAAATTCCAGTTGTTGTTTTTCTTTTAGATAGAAATTGGCAATCTTACTCTACAGTTCACAGTAAATGCAAGGGACCCAGAATAGTCCAAACAATGTTGAAAAGGAACAGTGTTATAAAATTCACACTTTCCAATTTCAAAACTTACTACAAAGCTACAGTAATCAAGACTGTGGTACTGACAGACATAGAGATCACCTGAACAAAATTTACAGTCCATATATAAATCCATACATCTATCGTCAACTGATTGTCAACAGGATGCCAACACAATTCAATGAAGAAAGAATAGTCTTTCTGAGAAACAGTGTTGGGACAGTTGGATATCCATACGGGAAAGAATGAATTTATACCCTTATCTCAGACTGTATACAAAAATTAAAACAAAATGGATCAAAGATCTAAATGCAGCAGCTAAAATTAAAAATCTTAGGAGAATATAAAGGTATAAATCTTCATGATCTTGGATTGGGAAATGATTTCTTTTATATGACAGTTAAAGTACAATCAAGGAGGGGCGCCTGGGTGGCTCAGTCGGTTAAGTGTCCAACTTCGGCTCGGGTCATGATCTCACAGTTCGTGGGTTTGGGCCTTGCGTTGGGCTCTGTGCTGACAGCTGAGAGCCTGGAGCCTGCTTTGGATTCTGTGTCTCCCTCTCCTCTCTCTGTCCCTCCCCGACTCGTGCTCTGTCACTCTCTCAAAAATAAATAAACGTTAAAAAAAATTTTAAAAAATAGTACAAAGAAAAAATAAATTGGCCTTTTTCAAAATTAAATACGTTTGTGTTCGAAAGGATACTATCAAGAAAGTGAAAAGATGATGCATAGAATTAAAGAAAATTTTTGCAAGTAATTATTTGATAATAATGCTCTTGTACCCAAAATATATTTTTAAAATTCTTTATAACTTAACAATAAAGACAATACAGTTTTTTTTAATGTTTGTTTATTTTTGAGATAGAGAGACATAGAGCATGAATGGGGGAGAAGCAGAGAGAGAGGGAGACACAGAATCCGAAGCAGGCTCCAGGCTCCGAGCTGTCAGCAGAGCCCGATGCAGGGCTCGAATCTGTAAACTGTGAGATCATGGCCTGAGCCGAAGTCGGATGCTTAACTGACTGAGCTATTCAGGGTCCCCCAAGACAACACAATTTAAAAATGGACGGGGGCACCTGGGTGGCTCAGTCAGTTAAGTGTCTGACTCTTGATTTCAGCTCAGGTCATGATCTCGCAGTTTACGAGTTCAAGCCCCACATCAAGCTCTCCACTGAGAGCACAGAGCCCACTTTGGATCCTCTGTTC
The DNA here is from genome assembly GCF_018350195.1 of Panthera tigris. Lineage (NCBI taxonomy): Eukaryota > Metazoa > Chordata > Mammalia > Carnivora > Felidae > Panthera > Panthera tigris. The sequence continues at coordinate 1,954,938 of NC_056678.1, read as the reverse complement.
CCTTCTCTCTCTGCCCTGCCTCTGCTTGCACTCTCTCAAAAATAAACATTAAAAAATAAATAAAAAGAAAAATGGACAAAGGACTTGAACAGACATTTTGTCTGAGAAGATATACAGATAGCTAATAATATCAAAGGATGCACAATATCATTAGTCATTATGGAAATACAAACCAATACTGTTAAGGAGGTCAGTGGGAACAGATTCAGTAATGGTAGCACCTACTTAGCAGGCATTTAATCTGTTTGTTCTCAAAGAACCTAATGATATAGGTATTATTGTTATCTCTAGTTTATAGATGAGGAAACTGAGGTTTAAAGAATTTATATAACCTCTGTTAGTTTACTAGCTAACCTAAGTCACACATGTCAGAGATGAAACAGGGATTAACCCAGGTGGTATGATTCCAAAAATACGTATACTTGAAATACACAAGTATTTCTCCTGTAACATTAAAAAAAAAGTATACAAGGCATGTTGTATTTTTAAAATAAGCTATGAAATAGTACCATGGAAAAATACATAGGAAAAATTTAGAAGAAACTGTACCAAAACAATAAGACATTGTCTTTAAGTGATGGAATTAGGGTAATTTTTGTTTTCAATATTTTCTATTATATGACCAATTTAATATAATAATAAATATATATTTTAAAAAATTATGTTCGGGCGCCTGGGTGGCTCAGTCGGTTAAGTGTCTGACTTTGGCTCAGGTCATGATCTCGTGACTCATGAGTTCGAGCCCCACATTGGGCTGTCTGCTGTCAGCGCAGAGCTCTCTTTGGATCCTCTGTCCCCCTCTCCCCTGCCTGTGCTCTCTCTCTCTCTCTCAAAAATAAACACTAAAATATAAATAAATAAGGAAGGAAGGAAGGAAGGAAGGAAGGAAGGAAGGAAGGAAGGAAGGAAGTTAGTTAGTTCCAAATTAAAAACTTCTCCTAAACACACAAACACACACATACTTGTAGTTTTAGGAGAAATAAAGTTATAATGTGCTATTACTAAATAGTGCTCTTATATAGGTTAAAGTCCTGGCACTGACTCAAATCACTTATGAGGCCTTAGATCAATGACTTAAGCTCTGCTGGATCCAATAATAAATTAGAGAAATAACATATTTAAAATTCTTCAAAATTTTACGAATTGATATATTTTTCACTCTCCAGTTATGATACTAAAACTCTGATTTGACTTAAAATAATATTGCTAAATTTTGACAGTTTGAACATAAAGTATCCTACGGTCTCAGTTCATATTCCATGGCTCACAAGGCACAGTGATAGATCCAGATGCGGCAAATAAGAAAAATGTTTTAACGGCGGTATTTAAATAGAAGGTGAAAACATTTTGTTTTCAGTAGATAGTTGGAATTGACCCAAATTCCAAATGAACCTTGTGGCTACTTCCAGAATCATCCTCACACATCTTTAAGGGCTAGTTCTGAACTTTGAAGATACAGTATACCTACCCATAGGATTGCCAGCTTTAACAAATTAAAAATAAAGAACACCAAATTAAATTTGAACTCCAAGATAAACAATAATTTAGGTAATATTGGGACATACTGTACTAAAATATTATTCATTGTTAATCTGAATTTCAAATTTCACTGGACATCATGTACTTCAAAGGGCAAGCTAACCTATGCAGAATTTGGGGGTGGAAAGGGGAAAAGGGAAATTTTCTTAAATTTCGTGGACAGTATTAAGGAAGGTATTACCAGATAAGAAGTTCAGAAAATTGCAAAAACTGAGTACATATAATTTACAAGGAGAATTTTCAAATTCTAGCTTAAGTTATTGGATATCTCCTCCCTAAGTGGCGACATATTACATTATGATCATAAATTCTTTTTACAAGCCAAAAAAGTGCGATTTACTTGATGAGATTTTCATTCTTTCTTTCCCTTGAAAATGGCACTCTAGCAGAATTATTAAATAATTCCAAAAGCAGTGTGACGGCAGTGTTCATCAGTTGACGGATGAGTTCCTGAAATATGTAGTCAACCAGCATCAGAAACCTCAAAATTGTTTCTAATAAACGTCGATATTCAGGCAGCTTGAAATGTGTTGTGTAGTCTTCAGAGAGGTTTGACTCAAAATATTCTTTAATTTCTTTCTTTTCTGCCACCTACAATTCAATAAACAATGGAGAAACAAGTGACAACTTTCTATGTGCATACAGCACGATTTCTAATATATAGTATTTCCATTAGTCTAAATAACATTGCAACTCAACGTTAGTAGGACAACTTTCAAAAACTTCATGTTTGCACTGTATTTGAAGAGCAGACCAAAAGAGGCCTATGAAGTTCAGGGTGTCCCTTACAAGCAGACGAGTTTATGGAAGTCCAACGGGAAGTACATACTGATGATTACCTAAGCGTTCCTGCATAAAGGGACCCTCCTCAAGTACACTAAGAGCTGCCAACGGGGGAGAGTCAAATCTAAATAAAAGGTTCCTTGGCAAACGGCAAATGGCAAAAGCACAGTGAGACCCTCCTCCAGAGGATCAGCGGGGGTCTGCGCCACGTGGGACCTTAAAATGTGGAGTTCTGACACCCAGCCACGTGCCTCAGATAACACACAGGAGTACTGTGCCGCCTGGCACACAGCTCGGACGCAGACAGGGCGAGGGCAGGGATCTGACGGAAGCTGGGGACGCGAGAGGGGTGATTGTTTGCTTTTCCTGAAAAGTGACAGGTGCGAACTCGCCACTCTGGGGACAAGAGTGGGGGGGACACCATTTTGCCACTGCCACAGCTCCAGCCCACCAGCACTGATGAACTTCAGTGAACACAGCACCCCCCAGTGGAGACAGGAGCCACCTACACCGCCCGCGCCCCTGTGCCCTGCAGGTGCATCTTCGCTCGGGCAAGTCCGCCTGAGAGTCAGCGCTGCAGGCCCCTCACGGAGAAGACCAGCACAGACCTCCCCCACGCATCAAGTCTACTCATCAAAGAGGCTGCAAATTTCATCTCTAGGGCAAACAGGATCTAGCTTCTTTTTTCTTTTTCTTTTGATCTAGCTTCTATTAACGAGCAGACCAAAACACATCTAGTTAAAACTTGCCATACGGTGAAAGGACAAGGTCCAAACACCCCCCATGCAGGCAAGGAGAAACCCTGCAAAGGACTGGCCTGAGGGCAGGAGCAGCCAGAACACGACAGCAGAGTGCAGAGGGGCTGCCTCACCCCTTCTTTTCTGGACCTCTTCTTAATATAGCCAGCACTCTCAGGCTTTCCTAACAATCACACACCAAAAAACAGTGATGTAGACAAAATGACCAGATGGAGGAATTTATCCCAAAAGGAAGAACAGGAAGAAGTAACAGATAGGGTTTTAATTAACACAGACATAATTAAGATGTCTGAACTAGAATTAAACAATTATAAGGATACTAGCTGGGCTTGAAAAATGCACAGAAGACGCCAGAGAATCCCTTACTGCAGAGATAAAAGAACTAAAACCCAGTCAGGCCAAAATTAAAAATGCTGTAACTGAGTTGCAAGCCCAACTGAATGCAATGCCAGTGAGGATGGACACAGCACAGGGATGAACTGGTGACATGGAAGGGAAAACTATGGAAAATAATGACTCAGAAAAGAAGAGGGAAAGAAAGGCACTGGATCACAAATACAGACTTAGGGAAAAAGCACAGTAACACTTGTATCATAGGAGTCCCAAAAGAAGAGAGAGAAAAAGAGGCGGAGGGTTTATTTGAGCAAACTATAGCTGAGAACTTCCTCAATCCGGGGAATGAAACAGCCACTGAAGTCCAAGAAGCACAGAAAACTCCCACCAAATTCAACGAAAGCCAGCCACTGCCAAGATATCATAGTCAGATTCACAGAACACACAGACAAGGCAAGAATTCTGAAAGCAGCGAGGGAAAAAAGTCCTTAACCTACAAGGGAGGACAGATCAGGTTCGCAGCAGATCTGTCCACAGAAACTTGGCAGGCCAGAAGGGAGTGGCAGGATACATTCAACGTACTCAAGGGGGAAAATATGCAGCCAAGAATACTACATCCAGCAAGGTTGTCACTCAGAGCAGAAGGAGACAGAAAGAGTCTCCCAGACAAACAAAAACTAAAGGAGTCTGTGACCACTAAACCAGCCCTGCAAGAAATATTAAAGGGGGACTCTTAGGAGTGGGGGAAAAAAGACCAAAAGTGACAAAGACTAGAAAGGAACAGAGAATATCACCAGAAACACCAACTTTACAGATAACACAATAGCACCAAATTCCTATCTATCAATAATCACTCTGAATGTAAATGGCCTAAATGTTCCAATCAAATGATACAGGGCATCAGAATGGATAAAAAAAAAACAAGACCCATCTATATGCTGCCCACAGGAGACTCATTTTAGATCTAAAGACACCTGTAGATTGAAAATGAGGAAATGGAGAACCATCTATCGTGCTAATGGAAGTCAAAAGAAAGCTGGAGTAGCCATACTTGTATCAGACAAACTAGATTTTTAAACCAAAGACTGTAAGAAGAGATAAAGAAGGCCGTTATATCATAATTAAGAGGTCTATACATCAAGATCTAACAATTACAAACTTTTATTCCCAAACTTGGAGACACTCAAATATAGAAATCAATTCAGCACAAACATAAAGGAATTCACTGATAATAATACAATAATAGTAGGGGACTTTAACAGCCGACTAACAGCAATGGACACGACATCTAAGCAGAAAATCAACAAGGCAACAGTGGTTTTGAATGACACACTGGACCAGATGGACTTAATGGATATATTCAGAATATTTCATCTTAAAACAGCAGAATACACATTCTTTTTGAATGCACATGGAACATTCTTCAGAACAGATCAAATATTAGGCCTCAACAGTACACAAAGATTGAGATCATACCATGCATATTTTCACACCACACACTATGAAACTTGAAGTCAACCCCAAGAAAAAACTCGGATAACCACAAACACATGGAGATTAAAGAACATCCTACTAAAGAATGAACTGGTTAACCAAGAAATTAAAGAACTAAAGTACATGGAAGCAAATGGATATGAAAACACAACAGTCTAAGACCTTTGGGATGCAGCAAAGGCAGTCCTAAGAGGGAAGTATACTGCAATACAGGCCTACCTCAAGAAGGAAGAAAGGGGACACCTGCGTGGCTCAGTCAGTTAGGCGTCTGATGTCAACTCAGGTCATGATCTCACGGTTCATGGGTTCGGGCCCCTCGTCAGGCTCTGTGCTAATAGCACAGAGCATGCTTTGGATCTTCTGTCTCGCTCTCTCTCTCTCTCTGCCCCTCCCCCGCTTGCTTGCGCTCACTTTCTCTCTCTTGCTCTCAAAAAGTAAACGTTAAAAAAAATTTTAACAAAAGAAGGAAGAAAGGTCCCAAATACATAACCTAACCTTACACCTCAAAGGAGCTAGAAAAGAATAGCAAATAAAGCCTAAGGCCAGCAGAAGAAGGGAAATAATAAAGACTAGAGCACAAACAAATGATGTAGACACAAACAAAAAAACAGAACAGATCAACAAAACTAAGAGCTGGTTCTTCAAAAGAATTAATAAAATTGATAAACCTCTAGCCATACTTAGCAAAAAGTAAAGAGAAAGGACCCAAATAATATCACAAATGAAGGAGGATAGATCACAACCAACACCACAGAAATATAAACAATTATAAGAGACTATTATTAAAAATTACATGCCAAGGGGTGCCTGGGCTCAGTTGGTTAAGCATTAGACTTTAAGCTCAGCTCAGGTCATGATCTCATGGTTTGTGAGTTCAAGCCCCAGACAGGGCTTTGTGCTGACAGCACAGGGTCTGCTTGGAACTCTCTTTCTGTCTCTCTCTGTCCCTACCCCGCTTGTGAGCTTTCTCTCTCTCAAAATAAATAAACTTTAAAAAATTTAAAAAAATATATACATGCCAACAAATTGGGCAATCTGGAAGAAATGGACAAATTCCTAGAAACATACAAACTACCAAAACTGAAACAGGAAGAAATAGAAAATTTAAACAGACCCATAACCAGCAAAGAAATCGAATCGGTAATCAAAACTCTCCCAACAAACAAGAGTGCGAGGCCAGATGGCTTCTCAGGGGAATTCTACCAGATATTTAAAGGAGTTAATACCTATTCTTCTCAAGCTGTTCCAAAAAAATATAAATGGAAGGAAAACTTCCAAACTCGTTCTACAAGGCCAGCATTGCCTTGATTCCAAAAGCAAAGACCCCACGAAAAAGGAGAATGAACAGGTGATGAACACAGATGCAAAAATTCTCTACAAGATACTAGCAAATCGAATCCAACAGTACATTAAAAGAAGTATTCCTCATGATCAAGCGGGATTCATTCCTGGGCTACAGGGTTGATTCACTAATTGTGTATCAATTAACCTGATATACCATGTTAATAAAAGAAAGGATAAGAACCATATGATCCTCTCAATAGATGCAGAAAAAGCATTTGACAAAATACAGCATCCTTTCATGATACAAACTCTCAACAAAGTATAGATGGAACATACCTCGACATCATAAAGGTCATATATGGAAGACCCACAGCTAATATCATCCTCAATGGGGGAAAACAGAGAGCTTTTCCTCTACAGTCAGGAATAAGACACAGATGTCCACTCTCACCAATACTATCTAACATAGTACTAGAAATCTTAGCCTCAGAAATCAGACAACAAAAAGAAATAAAAGACTACCAAATCATCAAGGAAGAAGTCAAACGTTGACTATTTGCAGACAACATGATACTCTGTAGAAAACTTGAAAGACTCAACCAAAAAATTGCTAGAACACATGAATTCAGCAAAGTCGCAGGATACAAACTCAATGTTCAGAAATCTGTTTCACTTCTATACAATAATGAAACAGCAGACAGAGAAATTCAGAAAACAGTCCCATTTACAATGGCACCAAAACCCACAAAATACCTAGGAATAAACTTAACTGAAGAGATAAAAGATTTGCACCCTGAAAACTATAGAACACTTATGAAAGAAACTGAAGACGTCGCAAAAAAAGGAGAAACATTCCATGTTCACAGACTGGAAGAACGGACATCGTTAAAATGTCTGTACTACCCAAACCAATCTATATCTTTAATGCAATCACCGTCACAATGCCACTAGCATTGTTCACAGAGCTAGACCAATCTGAAAATTTTTACGGAACCAGAAAAGACTCCAAATAGCCAAAGTAATACTGAAAAAGAAAACCAAAGCAGGAGGCATCACGATCCTGGACTTCAAGCTGTGTTACAAAGCTGTAACCAATAAGACAATATGGTACTAACACAAACACAGACACAGATCAATGGAACGGAAGACAGAACCCAGAAATAGACCACAAACGTATGGCCAACTAATCTTTGACGAAGCAGGAAAGTATATGCAGTGGAAAAAGGACAGTCTCTTCAACAAATGGCGTTGGGAAAACTGGATAGTGACCACGTAAGAACGAAACTGGAGCACTTTCTTACACAAAAATGAATTCAAAATGGATGAAAAACCTAAATGTAAGGCAGGAAACCATCAAAATCCTAGAGAACACAGGCAGCAACCTTTCTGACCTCAGCTGTAGCAACTTTTTTTTTTTGAGAGAGAGAGACAGAGAGTGAGCATGCAGGAGTGGGCAGAGGGAGGGGAAGGGGGGAGGGAGAGAAAGAGGGAGGGGAAAGGGAGGGAAGGAGGGAGGGGGAAGGGGGAAGAGAGAATGAAATCTTGCCATTTGCAATGATGTGCATAAAGCTAGAGTGTATCATGCTAAGCAAAGTAAGTGAGTCAGAGAAAGACAAATACCATATGATTTCACTCATTTGTGGAATTTAAGAAACAAAACAGATGGGGGGGCACCTGGGTGGCTCAGTTAAGCATCCGACTTTGGTTCAGGTCATGATCTTGTGGTTTGTGGGTTCGAGCCCCACATCGGGCTCTGTGCTGACAGCTCGGAGCCTGAAGCCTCCTTTGGATTCTGTGTCTCCCTCGCTCTCTGCCCCTCCCCCACTCACATTCTGTCTCTCAAAAATAAATAATAAACATTAAAAAATTTTAAAAAAAGTAAACAGGTGGACATAGGGGAAGGAAAAATAAAGGGAGGGAGGGAGGGAGGGAGAGAGAGAGAGAGAGAGAGAGAGAAACCATAAGAGCCTTAACTATAGAGAACAATCTGAGGGTTGATGGAGGGAGGTGGGGGCGATGGGCATTAAGGAGGGCACTTGCTGTGATGAGCACTGGGTGTTGTATGTAAGAGACGAATAACCAACTTCTACACCTGAAACCAATTTTTACCATATATGTTAATGAACGAGAATTAAATAAAAACTTAAAGTAAAAAAAGTCTAAACATTTCAGTTATGAGTCATATAAACCAAATCAAACTAGTTTCTGTAGGAGGGAGGACTTGTTGCCTATCACGACTTAAATGGAAACCTCTTAACAAATATTTATGACGAGACCCTGATGAAGCTGAATGGGAGAAACCAGACTGTGAGTAATCCATAACCAGGGTCCCAAGACAGATGCCGTTAATCCCTTGGCCAGTGTCCCGGAGTCTGCCTGGGACACGACTGGGCTTCAGGAAGTTAGGGTGACTGAGGAACCAGATGAGGAAGGAGAGTCCTTGTTCCATTGATGAAAAACAGCCGCACTGCATCTTCTTGTCAACAGGCGAAGCCTTGAACTCACCGCTACCCAGTCTCCACCAGAAGTTAATTCAGAGAAACTCGGTCTGAAAACCGAGGGGCACCCGGTCCACCTCTCCCCCCGAGAGCCTCCGCTGTGCTCCTGGACTCGGCCAAAGCAGCGGAGAGAGGCCACCAGCCCGTAACCAGACGACACGGCATCAGTCCCTCATCCAAGGGCGTCTGCGAATGACGCTGCCATGCACTGTCATTCCCCGACCGGGGAAGCTCCGTAAAATAATCCTGTCAAGTGAGTCGCAGCATCTCAGAGAACAATGTTCTGAGGACACTGCTCATTGAATTATTGAGTCCTTTTCATAAAATCCTCAGGCAAGTTTTGTCTCATCTGGTTATGTTTCTCTTGAGCAATGAGTCTTTGTCTTATAAACACCGAACTTTGTAACAAATCGTATTTCCCTATATATGCCAGGTCGGGTTAGATTTTAAGTATCTTGAAGGTACATACGTAAACATCCATACGCGTGCATTTACGCACACGCGCACACACGCACACGCGCGCACACACACACACACACTCTTATGCAGGCTTCCCCCACTCTCCAAAGGTAGAGTTGCTACGAAACCTTCCAAAAGCCGCAGCAGCATAAAGCCAAGAAGCCATTACCATTAATTTATATGGAAATTTTTCGAGCCTTCCCACACCCCAAAAGGCTTTGCTGACAGCTGCACAAAACTAACTGATGCTCAGAGACGCCTCCGCTCGCTCGAAGCCCCAGCCCGGCCCGAAGGGAAGCCACGTGGGGCCCGGGGAAGGAGCTGGGCCGGCGCCCTCGCTGCCCCGTAACCGCCGCTGTAATAGACGCGGCGGGTTCTCTGTGCTTCTGGCCTTTTTTTTGTAAAAGCAACATCCTCTCTGGATTTCAGCTAACAAACCAGCTATGCATATACATCTGCTGTAAAGCAAAGTGGCGTAAACGAACTTTCACAAGGCGGGGGGGGGGGGGGGGGGGGATATACCTGCACGCGCGTACACCTGCACCCCACACGGCCCCTGCAAAGTGTCCCATGCCCGGCGACCATGCGGCATTAGCCGCTTGGCCTAAGGAACCACCTCTGTCCCTCCGCCTGCCCATTTCTAACTCCGCCTCCAGGCATGCAACCCGGAGACGCTGCTTCGGTCAGTATGTTACAGGCTGACAGAGAGAGAGAGAGGAGAGAATGAAAGAATTACCTTTAAAAATGTACGTTTCATTTCGCAAATAGCCTTCTCTCTGATATCCTCAAGCTGTTTCACTGCCTGGGCAGCCTGCCGTGCCTGTTCTTCGCAAAATCCATCCAGAGAATACGTTCGGGACCTATCCAGCTACTCACCCGACAGATGTTGAATGTTGGAAAGTCCAAGTTTGTTACAAAAAAAAAAAAAAAAAAAGACACGAAGTATTCTGGTCATCCTTTCATGTCATAAAGAGCATATCTTAAACTCTCTTTCATACACATGATGCTTTATACACCAAATGCTTTCCGCGTTCTTCAAATCCACACACTCAGTTAAACTACATCTTAATAAAACACAGAAAAATACGTTATTATTTTAACTGTAACAAAGATTAAGCCTAAGCAGAAGAACTCAGGAGTTGAGGTGTTTTGAAATATCTGAGCCCCGGGGAGCCACCAAACCCAGGGATTGCTTTTACCCTTGAAATCTCGATTGCGTGTAAAATTACAGACGTGAGCACTAAACGTCAGATAAAGAGGCTAAAATTAAATAATCCAAATGACGTGAAGTGTGCATGAGCTCACTCGGCATGCAGCACGGGGGAAATCCCAGCGGCTGTGCTACTGGGCCCCACAGCACACAGACATTTCGCCCACTCACGGTAGCCCAGTGTCTTTCCTCCTTGCGGTGTTTTCCTGTTTTTCCCACCATGTGTTAATTCTCTCACCAAAACGCATTTTCATCAACACACACGCACCTTTATCCCTAGTGGTACTCTAATACTTGGTAAGTGTAGGCTTGCAAAAAAAAAAAACAAAACAAAACTGAAAAGTGCTCCCCTAACCTTAAAACTCTGGATTAACTCTGTGTGCTCCCTCTCCTCGTCCTTTTTCTGGTTACCAGGCCCTGATCTTTCCAGTAAAGGTGTCTCAAAACGTCGCTTCCTTTCTGAGCTCACCGCCAACCACTAACTGAAGTCACTCCTGCTCACACCTGCATTATTCTAGTGCTCTAACCATCTCTTTGCCTCTCCCTGCCTTCCATTGCCCCCCCAAAGTGACATCACATTAATTTTCCTAAAATGACAGGTTCAGAAACTTTCAATCACTGTTAAGAATAATTCTCAGAGTTTACTCTGCAGAAGAACCGCGCGGGGAGCCTGTGAAACGTGTAGGTGACTAGCACCGCCACTGCACTCTCCCCCGACAGGGGTGGGACACAAACAGTCACATGTGCACAAGGCAAAGTACTGAGCCCCCAAGACACAATTATTCTTGAACGCAAATCCCAACTCTCCAGCTGGTTCTATGGCCTTGGATAAACCGGTCTCCCTAGGTCTGGACGAAATGAGAACACAGGCCCTTTCCCATTTGTTGTGGACGCTCTGGGGCCCTGTGGCACACACTCGTCCACACAGCACGTGCACACCTGCCTCGGGGACCCCTTCTTGGTACCTGCGCCCCCAGCAGTCCACCTTCTGACTCCTGACCCCCGACTCGGTTCTCCAGGCTACGAATCCCTGCTGTCCCTCCTTCTGGGCCTGGTTTCTCCAGTGGGTCTCAGGAACTCCTGTCCCTGCAAACTTTCCTCACGACCCCCACCAGGAGCGCCCCCGCTCACAGCAGGTTCAGCTCCTAGCTCTCCCTTAGTCTGCTATTCTTGGCCCAACGTTCAGACCCAACCTAACTTTCGAATCGAACATAAACTGAGCGCTTTCCTCACATTCACATACACCCCCCCTACCCGACCCAGCTCCCCAGCTCCTCAAATCCAGCACGGCCCAGCTCATCACGTCCTCCTTTCCCGCAACACGCCTAGACTTCCACTGCAAAGGCTGATCTCCGCTTCCCCTGAATCTCTGGGCGTGAGTATTTCACAAGCATTGTTTGCCGATAAATCCTCCTTGCCTTCTATTTTGCTACCTGGTTGGCTAGAATGATTAGCAAAATTGAGGGACTACCTCTAGAATTAGCAATCATTTTTCTATGTAAAGAATCATCTCTTCCAATAAACTGTAAGCAAAGGAAAATTAACAATACCTCATTTTTAGTTTTACCCATCTCCTCTGCATAAAATAGGTAATTGACAAATATTTACAGGGTCTAAGGTCTCCAGGGAAGAGTCCTATCATCCCTTCTCTGTCACTCTGTGAGCATTACCATCCATGAGGCACAGCCTTCACAGATATACTAAAGTTTCCTTTGCCTTAACGCCCACCATTAACTGGTAAATTCTGTGACTAAGTCACTCATGAAACAATCTAATATAGCTGTCCAACCAATTTCCTTCTAGAATAAAACCATATAAAAGTACTCTTCAATGAAATGTCTCATACTTAACTTGAATTTAATCCTTTTGAAACATTAATCTCAATACAGTTATAAAAAATACACTTCATCTGTAATAATTCATTTTTTCATTAATTCTTTTATTCACTCGAAGACTACTTATTAAGCATCTACGTATCAGCCACTATATATAATCAATCCTAAAAATACGCTGATTTATAGGTATTAACCATATTACGCATAGTCAACACAATTAATTTTTTAGTTGATTATCAAATTTGAGTTGATTTATCAAATCCTTTCACTATTTTTAAGTCTAGATGACTATCAATTTTACTTTTTAGTACCTCCTTCACACAGTGGGTAAATGAAGCAAAAGCTGCTAGAATCCTGTTCAATTGTATACTAAACACTTAAAACATATAGTTCTATATACTTTAACCTCTCTGAAAGAACTATGCTAGGGACGCCTGGATGGCTCAGTCAGTTAAGTGTCTGGCTTTGGCTCAGGTCACAATCTCATGGTTTTGCTCATAAGTTCGAGTCCCGCATCAGGGTCCCTGCTCTCAGCACAGAGCCCGCTCAGATCCTCTGTTCCCTTCTTTCTCTCTGCTCCCTACCCTCACTCTGTCACTCTCTCAAAAATAAATAAAACATTAAAAAAAAAAAAGAAAGAACTATATAAACTAAAACATTCAGTAAGAAGCTCCCCCTTTCTGGGGCGCCTGGGTGGCTCAGTTAAGCATCCGACTTCAGCTCAGGTCATGATCTCACAGTCTGTGAGTTCGAGCCCTGCGTCGGGCTCTGTGCTGACAGTTCAGAGCCCGGAGCCTGCTTCAGGTTCTGTGTCTCCCTCTCTCTCTGCCCCTCCCCTGCTCGTGCTCTGTCTCTATTTCAAAAATAAATAAAAACATTAAAAAAATTTTTTTTAAAAAGAAGGTCACCCTTTCTTAGAATTGTGGAACAGAAAAACCCATAAATTGAAGCAAAACCTCCAAGTGGCAACTTATGACAATTTCTTGCCGTGTAATCTTGAGAGAGAAGAACATCGCAGGTAGCTGACAATTATATATTAGAAATTACTATTTATAAATGATATTGCACATTCAGAGTTTTGAAAATAAAGAAAGGGCCTCATAACAGACTTAGGTTGAATTGAGGGATGAAACTATGTATAAAGAATGTTGTTAGGGGCGTCTGGGCGGCACAGTCAGTTAAGCGTCCAACTCATGATTTCAGCTCAGTTCATGATCTCACGTTTTGTGAGTTCAAGCCCCTCACCGGGCTCTGTACTGACAGTGCGGAGTCTGCCTGGGATTCTCTCTCTCTGTCTCTCTCTCTCTCTCTCTGCCCCTACCCTGCTTGCTCACTCTCTCTCAAGTAAATACACTTAAAAGAATTTTTTTAAATAAGGAATGTTATTAATTATTAAAAATGACTATCCATGGAAACGATGTTCTTTGCAACTATTGTGGAATGTTAGTCATCCGTAGTGATGGTTTCTTCCAGATCTCGAGACAGGTATTCCTTTGGTTCAAAACTCCTTTTGTTCCTCCTGGTTTCTACCTGCAAACAGAGACTAACGGCAGTGTGCTGCTCCTCACCTTGATGAGGCAAATGGCAGACGGGGTTTCTTCATATTCTTTTCCACGTTTGCGATCAATTGCATCTTCACAAAGTCCCTTCACACAGAGCAGACAGCCTTGAAATAACTCATCAGCCCCAAAAAGATGGCGGCACAAAAATGACCTGAAAGGTAAACACTTTCCAGACTTATCTGGCTCCTGTTCAAAATGAATACAATTCACTTAGACGGAACTGTGTAATTGGTTTTGTATCCATATGTATTATATCTACTGTATTTAAAATGACATTAATAAACGTTAGTAAGCATAATGGGGTTTGTTTGGCTGATAATGTTGAAAGCAAGGTTCTGGTATCGGGTGTGTTGAGTAAAAAAATACGAGGGCAAACAAGTGATGATATAATTTTATGCCACTGAGTTCTAACAACTTTGAAACAGTAGGCAGCGATGTACAACATAAGTTATATTTCCCCTATTAAATTTAAATACTTTTCCTCAATTTATGTTTTCCCCAATTACAGGAAGAAAAATTAGCTAGACTTGGGAACCATTTGGAGAATGTTTCTTAAGTTCTCCAACCACCTATATCCTAGAATAGAAAAGATGAGCCTTGCTCTTTCCTCTGCCCCTTTCTGCCGGTCCGATCGCGGTCACAAAGGTGAGTATTATCACTTCTAACAACACAAGACAGAACTGAAGGAGAAAAGAGCAAAGTGAAAGAGATCAGGCTCCTTAAAAACTGGATCAAGAAAAGCGAACCTCCCTGTGCAACAGTGTATCAAAGAAGGGGGCGGGGGGGGGGCTTCTGCCCTTCACCCATCCCTTGTGGGGTGGCTAACTTTTATAGCTGATTTTGGTATATTTTATGTAAAAATATAATCGTCAGCGGGGCGCCTGGGTGGCGCAGTCGGTTAAGCCTCCGACTTCAGCCAGGTCACGATCTCGCGGTCCGTGAGTTCGAACCCCGCGTCAGGCTCTGGGCCGATGGCTCGGAGCCTGGAGCCTGTTTCCGATTCTGTGTCTCCCTCTCTCTCTGCCCCTCCCCCGTTCATGCTCTGTCTCTCTCTGTCCCAAAAATAAATAAAAAAACGTTGAAAAAAAATATATATATAATCGTCAGAAATTAGCCTTTTCCTGTCTTTCCATTTTATTGGCGAAAGCTTTATCCACCATGAAGAAGCTCCCTGGGCCCTTTATTCTCACTGCCCTCCCCCTCCCCAAGGCCTTGTGGTCTTTGTCATAAAGGCCTCCTCAAATGACACAGGCCTCGCATAACCTGGAGCTACTCACAGAGGTGGAATTTGTTCACGGACACTCCCCTGGGTATCTAGTACAGGGAAGAAAAGAAATCATACTAAAGACAAATGGCACATTCCAGAAAGTGAACCGCCACAAAAAAAATCAAACCCCATCTTGGGATCTATTCACGAGAGAATGATGATGAAGATTCACATAGTAACGAATCCACATTACCCAGAATTGTTTAAAGCTTTCTTCTTTCCTTTAAAAAAATATAATTGACTTTATGTGTGTATTTTAACACAGATATGAGGAAACTAGGGAGGGTTCACTGTGAAAACAATTATAGGTGGGGAAAGCATGAAAACATTTAGAACTGTGATGGTGAGATCTGACGAGAGAAAAATAATGCATCATCTGATGACTATTCAGGCAAAGGTGTTACCAGGAACTCGCCAACAAATTTCCATTGTATCGTACTAGAGAGCTAAATACATTCTCGCAAACTTGACTCACAAGATTGAACTGCTTGGCATTAGAACATATATCACAGAAATCTCTTAAAACCCAGGTCCTGGCTCCTCTAAAAATGGGGTAAGCATACTTTCCACTACTCTTCCCTCTAGGTACAACTAAAAACTGTGAACATTACATATGAAGTGAACATGAGAAGACACTGAGAGGTAGAGAAGACAGACCGGCCAGGAGTGACAGGGTGATCAGGCGCGTCGTCTTCTGCCTTCTACAGCCCAGGCTTGGAAATGCCAACAGGTGCGGACAGAAACGCCTGCTGTCTGGCTCGAGGGCCAGAAAGGGGCAGCCGAGCAAGACAGAAAACTTTTCAACAACCACCATTCTATCCCAGCGAGATACCACAGGGGGGAAAGGCCACGTGGAGAGCCTGGCATCGTGCCCCGGGCAACTGGTAGTGAGCTTCCCTAGCGGTCCTCTGGGGGTTTTCAGGGAAAGCTGAGCAGGGAATAGGGAAGGTCATCCTCCCTGGGTGGTGGTGAGCAGAGAAACAGAAGACATATAATTTTATAAGTTAAAAAATACAATGACTGAAATGAAAAACTCAGTATGTTGGCTCAACAGCAGAACGGAGTGGACAGAGAAATCAGCGAACTGAAAGAACAACAACAGAAAGCATTCAATCTGAACAACGGAGTAAAGACTGACTGAAAAAAATAAACGGACCCTCAGGGACCAGCAGGACCATAAAAAAGATCTAGCGTTTGCATCCCCAGTCCTAGAAGCAGAGGAAGGAGAGGGCAGGGCTAAAAACACTTGAAGAAATATGGACGAAAATGCAACAAGTTTGTCAACGGATGCACGAGCCAGAGGTTTAGAAGCCAGGGTGACTACAACAGGATAAAGACAGAAGTCCAACCACCACACATCAAAGTCAAACTTCTGAAAACTACAGCCAAAAGAAGAAGTGTCAAAAGCAGCAAGAGAAAAAACCATCTACAGAAGAAAAGCAATTCGAATGACCACGGAGGCCAGGAGAAGGGCTCAGAGGAAAGAACTGTCCACTCAGAATCCCATATTCAGCAGAATCTTCTTCGATGACGGAGAAACAAAGAAGATGTTTTCGGACACGGGAGAAGCAGGAGACTTTGCTGCCCGCAGACCTGCCCTAACGGAATGGCTAACAGAAGTTCTCGCAACAGAAATACACAACAAAACAGCCCAAGGAGCCCTGCGACATTGACAAGCAAGAGCATGATAAACAAACCAAACTGAATACATTTTAAAAACACATAGACTGTCGTTCTCATTGTTCTCGTTCTCGAGTTTTACAATGTATATTTGATGGTGGAAGCAGAAAACGATAACAGTGCCGAAAGCAAGTGGAGGAAACATTTAAGACCGTCATACTGTAAATGGGGGAGGGCAGAGAGACACAGAGGTAAGGTTTCTACAGTTCACTCAAACTAATAAAATGCAACGCTAGTAAATTGCACGCTACGTATGTATGTTACGCCAACAGCAACCACCAAACAGCTACACAGACATACTTTAAACAATAGTATAGAAAAATCCAAATAGAATTCTAAGAAATACTGCTATAGTTGAATATTCAAATAATCCACAGAAAGAAGAAACAGACAAAAAGCAGAGGGAAGAAACAGAAACCAAAAAATAAAATGGCAAACTTAAGCCCTAACAAATAAATAATTAGACTGAACGTAAAGGGTCTAAACACAGCAATTAAAGACCGAGATTGGCAGATGGATCTGAAAACATGATCAAACCATATGCTGTCTCCTAGAAATGAATGGCCATCAACAACCCCCCTTCCTCCCAACCCCTCACCCACACCCCTCCCTCCAACCACCCCTGTAGCAAAGGGTGTCCCTCGAACAGAGGAGGAGTTCAGCTCTCCGCATCAAAGCCACCCAGGCCAATGAAGCAGTGAGGCTAGAAAGTTACGTTAACCCATTCACAAAGCAGGCTAACTCTAGCCTAATGCCTGGCATGTAGAGATGCTAAATATTTTTGAATTAAAAAAAAAAAAAAAGACAAGCCAAATCTGGGAGAAAATGTTTATAAACCATGCACAAGGGACTCGTGTCTAGACTATAAAAAGAACCCTTGGGGCGCCTGGGTGGCGCAGTCAGTTAAGCGTCCGACTTCAGCCAGGTCACGATCTCGCGGTCCGTGAGTTCGAGCCCCGCGTCAGGCTCTGGGCTGATGGCTCAGAGCCTGGAGCCTGTTTCCGATTCTGTGTCTCCCTCTCTCTCTGCCCCTCCCCCGTTCATGCTCTGTCTCTCTCTGTCCCAAAAATAAATAAAAAACGTTGAAAAAATTTTAAAAAAGAACCCTTAAAAACTCAACAGTATAAAAATAAACAATCCCACCAGAACATGTGTAAGGGACATGGAGAGACATCTCACCAGAGAGACATGGAGAGACATCGCACCAAAGAAGATTCACAGATGGCCCATAAGCACATGGAAAGATGCTCAACATCATTAGGGAAACGCAAACTGAAACCACAACATGACACTGCCAGAAAACTACCGGAATATCTAAAACAAAAGAACAGTGACAATTCCAAATGGCGGCACAGAGGTAGAGAAGCTGAATCACTCCTACATTGATGTCGGGGATGGAAAAAACAAAACAAAACTAAACGTGCAATCGCCGTATGACCCAGGATTGCACTCCTGGGCATTTACCCCAGAGAAATGAAAACTTGTGTTCCCATAAAAACCTACATATGAAGGTTTAGAGGGCTTTATCTCTAATAAACAAAAGCTGGAGAACAGCAGGTGTACCTCCCACTCCCAGCACGCGCCGCTCCCCGGCAATCGAGGAACGCCGGATAAATGCGGCAGCCTGGACGGAAGTCCAGAGTTGCGCTCAGGGAAGAGCCAACCCCAACCCAAAGGTCGTATACTGCATGACTGCATTTATACAACATTCTCGAAAAGACAAACTCACAGAAATGGAGACCCGCGTCGTGCCTGCCACAGGCTAAGAAGAGGGTGGGACTGGGAGGGAAGCGAGTATGGCTGTACAAGGGCAACACGAGGGACCCTGCGGTGACCAATCTTCTGTATCTTGATGACGTCAGTGCCACTGTCCTGGCTGCCATGTTGTACAGTAAGTTTGGGGGTTCTACCTCTGGGGGAAACAGGATGTCTCTCGGCATCATCTCTTACAACTGCATTCAATCACAGTTACCTCAAAGTACAAAGTTCAACAACAACAACAACACGGGGCTGCCAGAGACCCCGTAAAACAGGATTAACAGCCATTTGACTCCTATGACGTAGTCACTCCCCTTTCTGGAAGCAGAAAGGTCAATCAAGCGACCAGGGGAAGTCATCGTAAGCTGTTCACAGAACTATCATCTCCTCATGCCGCAGACTGACATACTGGGAAATGTCGTCAGTGTTTATCATCACGTGTGATATACAAAAATGGTGTTTGAAAGTAAGATTGACTAAACCTACTCATAACCGTGATGTGACTTTCCAATCACTGAGTGAAAAGTGATTTATACCTGCTTCCATACTACATATTTAAAATAAGGTTTCCCCTTAACATAGTTAAAAATGCATTTGCCTCTTTAAGCTTACCTGCTCTTCTCTGTCTTAATTCTTCTAACATTCAATTTCCAAGTAACAAATGCTTTATTAATTCTGAAAGGAAAGATATTTCTTACATTCTATATTTGTAAGTCATGTATTTATATGGAATACATTTATTTTACTTTTAATATGAGATTTAGTGCCAAATTGGTTTCCGCACAACACCCAGCGCTCCTCCCAACAGGTGCCCTCCTCGATACCCATCCCCCCCACCGCCCCCCCATCAACCCTCAGTCTATTCTCAGTTTGTAAGAGTCTCTCATGGTTTGGAATACATTTAGTAACATCTTAGAAATCCTAGATTTCCTAGAACAGGTTGCATTCATCATAAACTTTACTTAAAGCAAATACCAGACCACATCACTTCTCTCCCAAACTATCAACAGAACAGAGGAAAGTAAGCGTCATCAAAACTCATTATAATTCTTATAGACACATAATTAGTTTAGTTACTGTTAGGATGTCCCTGGAACCACAGTGGAGGGGACGGCCATCTTGCCAGTGCAACCCAATGAAAAGCCCCTAGTAGCTGCCAGAACGAATTGGAGGTCAACCAATCACCGAGCGACAGCACGACCTGGCGCGAAAAAGGCCCACCCGGAACCGGAACCGCTGCAGCTTAAAAGCCCTACCCCACCACACCCGGGCGCGACCTCCCTAACTCCTCTCTCTCTCTCCCTGAGTCATGGAACCTCGCCCGAGACCTTAGTTTCCAATAAAGCCTTTGACTGCTAAAACTTTTAGTTCTTGACTCTTACCTTTACCCTAGCCTACGCCTGACCCTAACAGTTACCACATCCCAATTAATATAAATCTATAAAAACATATTCTTTTCCCTTATACCTTATTAGCTGTTTTTTTTTTTATTTTTTTTAACGTTTTTTTTATTTATTTTTGAGACAGAGAGAGACAGAGCATGAACGGGGGAGGGGAAGAGAGAGAGGGAGACACAGAACCGGAAGCAGGCTCCAGGCTCTGAGCCATCAGCCCAGAGCCCGACGCGGGGCTCAAACTCACGGACCGCGAGATCGTGACCTGAGCTGAAGTCGGATGCTTAACCGACTGAGCCACCCAGGCGCCCCTGCTTACTGGTTTTAAAAGAGATTCTATTTCGAGAAGAGTCAAGATTCATTTTTTAGTGATAAGAAAAGTAACGTTGGTAAGAAATCACTGTATACTGGTAAATAAAAAATTAAGATAGTGTATATCATATTGATATTTAATTTATGTTTTTGAAAGGATGCATTTGTAATTTTAAAACCTCAAGGAACCCGTCTGAGAAGGATGGTAACGGTGACACTTGGTGACACTTTCAAGGTGACACTTGTTTGCCAAAGCGAGATTCCTTACGCGGCAGGCAAGAGCCAACTGGGAGAGGACCGCCTGAGGGGCCAATCGGAACCAGCCCATCTTCCTGGCTGATTCTGAACCACAGAAGACTGAAGGAGCCCCAGGGACAAGCAAGCAGTTCAGAAAGCGTCCCATGATGTCACACAAACAGGCACACCCAAGGCCTTAGAAACACCTCAGATCTGGTAACGTGACCTAAATCAGGCTCCCAACAGGCATTCCAGTTAAGTTCCCGTCTCACTTCCATCCAGTCACAGAACCTCAGGACTCCAGAACCCTGGAAACCAGACGAATCACCCCAACGACAGTGTGATGAGTGTCCACACCAGGCCATG
Organism: Panthera tigris; assembly: GCF_018350195.1. Lineage (NCBI taxonomy): Eukaryota > Metazoa > Chordata > Mammalia > Carnivora > Felidae > Panthera > Panthera tigris. The sequence goes on along the minus strand of NC_056678.1, from coordinate 1,934,169 downwards.
GCACAAGTCCTCCGGGACGGCCCACGAGGTAAAAGGCGGGCACTGCAGCTCAAGTCACCCCTGCACGAGACACACATCACCTCTGTAAGCCGCTAACCCCCTACACTGGACACACCACGTCGCCTCCATAAGCCGCTAACCCCCCCTGCACCGGACACAGCACGTCGCCTCTGTGAGCCACTAACCCTTCAGATTCACCTTTTTTCTGCTTGACATGTTGTTACAATTATTAGTCATAAAAAAAAAACTTTACAAAACGTTAAAAATAAAATTTTAAATCAAATGAATTTATAGGTTTTAATCTGCGTAAACTTTAACTTATACTTTGATTAACGTGAATTTTTAAAAAATGAATCATTTTGACCATGCACTTACTGATGCTAAATGTCCTAGAAGATGACTCATCCCAGTTGCAACTATGCTTCAAAAGCTTAATCAACTGAAACTACTTAGAATGGAGCGAACCCCAAGCATGTGTTACAAGGCAAGGATAACGGTGGAAAGCCCAACGATGACAGTTTACACTGGCACCTAATTTACAGGGATGCGATGATCATCTATTTTCTTGAAGACGAACTTCTCAGAACTGTCTCTCAGTCACCCACGCGGCATGTGACTCAGGTTCGCACAGACAGCCAGAGCCCGCGTCCTTGCGGACCAACCTCTCCGACACTTCGGCGTCAGCGGCACCATCTCTACCTCTGGATACACGCCAACCTTGATCCTGCCTCCCAACTTCCGGCCTTGCTATGCGCTCTGTCTAAACTATTCCCTCAAGACCCCCTGTGGACGTGTCCTTCTCATCGGTGAGGCCTCCGCTTAAAGAGCACCTCTCTGGCCGTCCCACTTAAAGTAGCAACCACACATCTCTGCTTTATTATCTTTCTGGCCCCTGTCACCAGCTGAAATAATCTTATTTATTTACTTGTTATCTATCTCCCTCCATTAGAATGAAGTTCTACAGGAGCACAGACATTGTACGTTTTTTACACCATGATACCTCCAGTGCCCAGAACGGTGGAGCAAAAGTACACAATAAATACTTGTTTTGTAAGTGAGTAACTTCTCTGCTACAAAATCCACTCACTTCTCTTATACAAGTAAACTTCCTCAGGTTCTTAGTTATTCCAACTATTTGATATCAAATGTAACCATTTAAGATATGACATCTCTTCTCCTAGTCTCCACCAGGTAGCAGCAGACCACAAGGAAATACATACATTAGAAACAAAAAAATTATGGTAACGGCACCGTTCTGTTCGGGGACGGGTGCAGCGTGGTGCACAGCACAATGTACGGACGCCTGAAACTAATGTAACATCAGGTGTCGACTACACACGAAACAAAAGGAAATTTAAAAACCAGGTACAAACACTAGGAGAACAAATCTGGGACCGCTGTGTGAAGGATCAGACTCGCAGAAACCCTGGTGTCCTTGTCCCGCCGTGTCACTCAGAACTAGATGAGTTATTAAGTGATGATCTCGAACCAAGCCGCCCCAGCCCCCTAATTCTGATCTATTTTCCTCTATAACATTCCTTCTGCCCCTGGAATTCCACGTATTTATGTTTTTACCTCTTACCCACTACAAGACATTTGAGAGCAAGACAACTGTTTTGTTCAACAGAGTCTCTCCAGCATCCAGAACAATGCGTGGTTCTTGCAAACTCTCAATAAATACTCATTTAATGAATCAATGCATGAAAAATACATGGGAAATTAAGGTCATTATAGTCAACTTCAATCTGACCATAAAAAAATCTTTTTCTTACAATATTTATCCAAAAAGATGGGCATTTTCATACCTAAATGGGTAAGCTTCCTTTATCTAAAGAAACCTGTATCAAAGTATAATTGACATATAGTATTATATTAGTTTCAGGTGTACAACACAGTAATTTGACATTGTATACCCTGTGAACTGATGCCTACAATAAATGTAGTTATCATCTGTGACCATATGGTTAATACAGCACTCGGACTGTATTCCATAGGCTGTACATTCCATCATTGTGACTTATTTCATAACGGGAAGTCTGTACCTTCTCTTCACTCGTTTCATCCCCCACCCAGCACCTCTCCCCTCTGGCAAGACACAACTCTGTGCTCTGTATCTATGAGTCTTGGTTTTGTTTCGGTTTTTAGGTTCCACATATACGTGAAATGATGTGGTATAGTTCTCTGTCTTACTTCCCTTAGCAGGATACTTTAGGGTCCCATCCGTGTTGATGCAAATGGCAAGATTTCATTTTTTTTTTTTCTGGCTGAGTACTGTTCTGTTGTATATAGGTACCACCTTTTCTTTATCCATTCATCTCTATCAGTGAGCCCTTTGGTTGTTTCTATGTCTTAGCTATTGCAAATAGAGCCACCAGAAACAAAGGAGTGCATTATCTTTTCAAAGTAGTCTTTTCATTTTCTTAGGATACCCAGAAGTGGAATTGCTCGATTGTTTGGTAGTCCTAATTTTAATTTTTTCAGAATCTCCATCCTGTTTTCCATAGTGGCCGCACCAGTTTACACTCCCACAAGCAGCGAGCGAGGGCCCCTTTTCTCCACATCCCCATCAATTCTTGTGATTTCTTTAATAATAGTCATCCTGACATGCAGCAGGTAATATCCTATTGTGGTTTTGACGTGCATTTCCCTGATTAATGATGTTAAGCATCTTTTCATGTGTCTGTTGGCCACCTGTACGCAGGTCCTGGAAAAATGCCTCTTCATATCCTCTGCCCATTTATGAATTGGATTATTTTTGTTACCGAGTTGTATGAATTCCTTTTTTTTTCTTTTTTTGGATATCCACTCCTCATTATATATGATTTACAAACATCTTATCCCAGTCAGTAGTTGACTTTTCCATTCTATTGATGGCTTCCTTCATTGCTCACAAGCTTTTCCGTTAGATGCCATCCCATTTGTTTACTTTCCCTTCTGCTGCCTTTGCCTTTAAGTCGGATCTAAGAAAACATCTCCAACAATGACGTCAAGGAGTTTACCACCTACTTTCTGTTGGGTGTCTTATGCATTCAGTTCTTACTTTCAAGTCTTTAGCCCATTTTGAGTTTACTTTTGTGTGTGGTGTAAGCAAGTGGTCCAGTTTTCCCAACACCATTTGTTAAACAGACTTTTTCCCATGGCATAGTCTTGCCTCCTTTGTGGAAGATTAATTGGCCATATAATCGTGGGTTTACTCCTAGGCTTGCTATTCTGTTCCTTTGATCTACATGTTTATTTTTGTGCCAGTACCATACTGTTTGATCACTACAGCTTTGTAGTGGATCTTGAAATCTGAGATTGCAATATCTACAGCTTTATTCTTTCATACATAGTATAATGTCATGTGTAAATAATAACAGTTTAATTCTTCCTTTCCAATTTGGATGCCTTTTATTTTTTTCTTGCCTAACTGCCGTGGCTAAGACTTCCAATTCTCTGCTAAGAAATGTAGTCACCCTTGTCTTGGTCCTGACCTTAGAGTAAAAGCTTTTCGCTTTTCAAAGTTGGAATATTATTTTAGCTGTGGGTTTGTCACATATGGCTTGTATTGTGTTGAGGTACATTCCCTCCATATGCACTTTGTTGAGAGTTCTTATCATAAATGAATGTTGACTTATGTCAAATGCTTTTTCTGCATCTATTGAGATGATACGACTTTTACCTTTCATTTTTTTTAACGTGGTGTATCACAGTAGGTCACATTGTTTTGCAGATGTTGAACCTTTCCATTCCTGAAATCAATGCCACTTGACCATGATGTATGATCCTTCTAATGTATTTTCTAACTTGATCTGTCAATATTTTGTTGAGGATTTTTGCATGTATGTTCATAAGGGATATTGGCCCGTAATTTTATTTTTGTGGTATGCTCTGGTTTTGATATCAGGGTAACTGATGGCCTCATAAAATGACTTTGGAAGCTGTCATTCCTCTTCCTTTTTTTTTTTTTTTTTTGGAAGAGTTTAAGAATAATAGGTATTAAATATTCTTTGAATGTTTAGTACAATTCACCAGTGAATTCTGATCCTGGACTTTGTTGGGAAGTTTTGGATTATTATTTAATCTCCTTACTAGTAATTGGTCTATTTAAATTTTCTACCTTTTCATGATTCAGCCTTGCTAGGTTATATGTTTCTAGGAATTTATCCATTTCTTGTAGGTTGTCCGGTTTGCCTGTGTGTGACTGTTGTCTCTGTTAGGATTCTTCATATTTCTATGGTGTCAGTTATAACTTCTTTTATTCTGATTTTGAGTTCTCTTTTTCTTCATTAGTCACCAATTTCATCTTTTTGTGGAACGAGCTCTTGGTTTCATTGATCTTTTCTGTTGTCTTTTTAGTCTCTATTTTACTTATTTCCACTCTGATCTTCATTATTTCCTTCCTTATACTAACTTTGGTTTCATTTGCTCTTCCTTTCCAATTCTTTAAGTTTAAAGTTAGGCTGTTTGGGATTTTTCTTCTTAATGTAGGCCTGTATTGTTATGAACTTCTCTCTCGTAACTGCTTTCGCTGCATCCTGTAGATTTTTGATATGTTTTTCATTTGTCTCTAGGTATTTTTTTTTATTTCTCCTTTTTTTCCTTCAAAGGTCCCTTCATTTCAGTAGCATGTTGTTTAATCTCCACATTTTTGTGGTTTTTCCAATTTTCTTCTCGTAGCTGATTTCCAGTTTTACACCATCATGGTTGAAAACATGTTTGATGATTTCAATCTTGCTAAATTTACTGAGATGTTTTTGTGGCCTAGCATGTTATTTACCCTGAAGAGTGTGCCGTGTGCACTCAAGATGAAACATATTATGCTGCTTTTGAATGTAATGTTCTATATAGATCTATTAAGTCCATCTGGTCTAATGTGTCATTTGAGGCCAATGTTTCCTTACAGACTTTCTGTATGAATGATCTAATTATTAACAAAAGTGGGATGTTAAAGTCCCCTCCTATTATTGGATCGCTGTCTCTTTCTCCCTTTATGTCTGTTGATATTTCCTTTAAACATTTTGTGGGTTCATTAAACATTATGTTGAGTTCATATACATTTATAAATATTATATCCTCTTGCTGGAGTGACCCCTTTATCATTATCTATTTAATGCCCTACTTTATTTTCTATAAGTCTTTAAGTCTATTTTGTGTGAATATAAGCTACCATAGCCTTCTTTTCATTTCCATTTGCATAAAATATATTTTTTCATACCTTCACCTTCAGTCTGTGTGCCGTTACTTTTGAACTGAGTCTCTTGTCAGCAGCATACGGAGACTTTTTTTTTTTAGAAGCCCATTCAGTCACTCTACATCCTTTGATTGGAGAATTTAGTTCATTTACATTTAATTTTAAAAGGTATGTACTTACTGCCCTTTGTTATTGTTTTCAAGCTGTTTTTACAGTTTTTGTTCTTTTATTCTTCCCTTTTCTCTTCCCCTGATGTCTGATAACTTTTAGTGTTGAGATTCCTTTCTCATTTTGTGTATTCATTGAAAGTCTTTGTGGTTATCATGAGGTTCAGATACAACATCGTACGTATATAATGATGTGTTTTAAGTTCATGGCAACTTAAATGTGAATACATTCCAAAATTCTACATTGTCATCCCCCTCTGTTAATGTTTTAGGTTTTTTGTCACATTTTACAACTTTTTATGTATTACTTAGCTAATTATTGTAGTTTTAGTTAATTTTACTATGTTGGTCTTTTGAATTTCATATTAGTTTTATAAATGATTTACTACCTTCACTATATACTTACCTTTTTCCACTGAGATTTTCACTTTCATATGTTTTCTTGTCATTAATTAGTGCCATTTCTTCTTAGCTTTAAGAAGTCCCTTTAGAACTTCTTGTGAGGCTGGCTGAGTGGTAATGATGTTCTTTAGCTTTTGTTATATGAAAATTCTCTCTCTCCTTCAATTCTGAGTGGCCGGGTACAGTATTATCGGTTGCAATTTTTTTGTACTTTGAATATGTCCTGCCGCTCCCTTCTGCCTTGCAAAGTTTCTGCTAAGAAACCTGCTGATAGCCTCCTGGGTTTACTTTGTGTGTAAACAAGTTGTTTCTCTCTTGCTGCTTTTAAGATTCTCTACCTTTAACTTTTGACATTTTAATTATATCTTGGGGTGAAACCCTTTGGATTCTTATTTGGCACTCTCTGGGATTCCTGGATGTGGAGGTCTGTTTCCTTTGCCAGATTAAGGAAATCTTCAGCCATTATTTCTTCAGATAAGTTTTTCTGCCCCCTTTTCTCTCCTTCTGCGGCTCCTATAATGTGAATGTTACTTTGCCTGAAATTGTCCCATGGGTCACCTAAGTTGTGTTCATTTTTTAAAAAATCTCTCTCGTTTTTGCTGCTCTGTCTGGGCGAGTCCCATTGCTTTGTCCTCTGGTTCACTCTCCGACCTCTTCTGATTCGCCCAGTCTGCTGGTGAACCCCTTTAGTGTATACTTCAGTTATTTGTTCTGCTTCAGCTCTCCGACTTCCATTTGGTAGTCTCTTGTGTTTTCCATCTCTCTGTGGCAGTTCTCACTGCGCTCATCCATTCTTCTCCCAAGCTCGGGAGGCACCTTTATGACCACTGCTTTGAACTCTCCATCAGGTAATTTACTGATGTTGCCATTTCATTAAGGTCTTTTTCTGAGGTTTTGTCTTGTTCTTTCATTTGGAAGATAAGTCCTCTGTCTCATCTTGCCTGATTTTATGTGGTTTTTTTTTTTTTTCTATACATGAGGCAAAACAGCTACCTCTCCCAGTCTTGAAGAAGTGGCCTTGTGTAGATGACCCCTGAGGCCGAGAAGCACAATCCCATCTGGCCACCAGTGCCAGGTCCTCCAGGGCAGTCCCGAGTGTGGGCTACTCGCATCTGCTGGCTGTGGGGAGGCCGGGGCTGTGGCACTGAGAGGCATGGCACTCATCTGGCAAGGTGGCTGCAGTTACGGCCAGGGGAAGACAGGATGCTTGCCCAGCTGGCTGTGGTGCGGCTGTGGCATGGAGTGATGGGGCATGCCCAGGTTACAGGAAGATTGCCAAAATGGCTAATGCCAACACTGGCATTAGCAAAGTACAACGGGATTGCAAAATGACACCTGTCGCAGAAAGATCCTTCTTCTCTGGCATTCACTTCAGGAATAAGGGGGTCAGTCTCCTTTCGGTATGGCCTAGATGCTTCTCAAAGTGCAGCTTTTGTTCTGGGTCCCAGGGTGAGTTGAGTGTGCGTGCAAACCCTTTACGGGCAGGTTCTCTGTTCCCCAGTTTTATGGTTTTCCTGGACACAATCCCCATTGTTTTACATTTTGGCAGCTCATCTCTCCAGTGCAGAACCCAACGATTGAGGTGCCTGATGTGTGAAACATCCCCTACTCCTCAGGGAGAGTCCCCACATTTTTGAGATCTCTCCTGATTGTGGCTGCCGCACTGGGGATAGGCTGTTTGGTGAGAGCGTGTCTCTGTCTCTTCTACCCGTCTCCATGCGGCCTCTGTCCTCCGTTTCCAGGACTTTTCCAGAGGAAATGATTCCACATGTAGGTGTGTTGTGTCTGTGGGAGGTAGTAAGTTCAGGATCTTCCTGCACCTGCATCTAGCCTAAAACACCCCTATGGAGTACCCCGTTTCCTCTGTAACTCCCCACAAAGGCGGCACCGGGCGGCAGAACCCACGTGTCAGCCGAGCGGTTCCTGTTTCAACAGGACCGTACTGCAAATAACTGGCTGCGTTTTCTTTCATCTCACCGAAACTTGGAAAATATCCTGAACTGCTGCAATAAATGGTAACACGTTCTTTCTAAAAGCCATTCCACAGTCGGTACAGATTCTACTTCTTCTACGCCACCTACGTTAGTAACCTGTAAACACAGAGCACAAAAGCACGACTTTATTGCCTTAAAACAAATATGCACAATTTTCAAGGACTTAGGCAACCCTGGGTTTGCCTCATAACTGCTTGCCTTGATAATGAGGCCTGTTCTGTATACGACCTCCACCACTTCGTCTCTACCCAAACTTGGTTTCCCGTCCCACACGACTTCTATTCTTGCCATTTTTCTAATGCTAGTTCTTGTGCTCCGATAAAGAATACGGGAAACTTCCTCACCTTGACATACTTTCCACAGATACCTGTTCTTTTCAGTCTCGTAATTCTCACATTTTCTATGCAGGTAGTATTTATGAGCTCAATTTTAACTACAGGGATAGAGTGGTTCCAGAGGGGCTAATAATCCCATTGCCAAGATACCCCATTTTGACATTCAAGAACCACAGGACTTTCTTCCCTCAAGGAATTCTCTTCCCAAGAACCCCTCTCCCCCATGCGAATGGTAGCCTTTTCTTAAATGTCTTCTAGAAATAAAAGTATGTCTATATCACCATATACGTATTTACGTGCATACTTTTGTTTATATAGAAGTCGTTCTTTCCATCTTCAGTTGATAACACACACGGGGCGTCCCCACACGTGCACCTACGGATCTGCTTCGTTTGGATGTGGCCCCGCCCACACGTGCTTACAGTGTAGCCGGGAGGCTGGCACCACAGACACTAAACAAACGGCCCAAACAAGTAACAAGTTGTACGATCACAACTTGTAATCAGTATCAAAGCGCTATTTGAGTGTATTGGGGGAGTGGGGTTTCTACCTCTGGCAATGAAGTTTCTGACCAACCTGAGAAAACAGTTTTTTCTTTTATTATTATAATTCCTATGATGTCAGCAAATCCCTGTAGTCTAGTTTTCTTTAAACACACACACACACACACACACACACACACACACACACATACTTAAGGTATTTGAGATAAAACTGAATCCCCAAACCTAAATCTCTATAAAAAAGAAAAGGAACCTCGCCAGTAAAAAGCTTTCTCCCCAAGAGGATCTGAAACATAAGCTACTTCTCAAATGGCCAGGTTTGTCTGAAACACACAAAGATATTCTAAATCGAATAATGTTTTTCCATTATGACTCTCCAAGCTGAGCTCGCTCGCCCTCTGTTACCTTGGAGACAGATGATGCTGTAATAATCCAGAATTCTTTGCCATGTCTAGCTCTGTGAGCAGAGACCACCTGGAGGTCATACGGATTATAGACACCTTTACGATTTTTCCGACAAAGGCAATATACAAATTCTCCATCATCTTTTAAAGGTTCCTGAGGTTAAAAAAATTTTAATTAACTTGATCAACTTAAGTAGTAAAATGGCTGAACAGGTTACTCAATAAACTGAAACAATTTTAGATGAAAATTAAGAATAATATCCCTGAGGAAAGTTAACATCAAATTGTGTCCGTCCAAAGTTCAACAAGATCAATCTTATGAAAGATTTAAAATATATAATTTTCATTCTTACAGCGTGGTGAAAAAACATTCACGAAAACTGATCTATGTGTTCACTCATGCGTGCTCATTCACACAAAGAACTTGGCAACATACGTTTTACAACACGCTCCACCTTCAGTAAATCTTCCAACACCGGAAGCCTTTTGAGCACATTAATCATTTATTTTGTTAATGACGGTGGCTTAGTATTAGAGTAACAATAGCTAATATTTGTTAGGTAAATAATTTGTTAGGTAAATAATAAATATTTAATAAGTAATAACTGTTTCATGTTATATTTATAACCACGAGAATTGCTTTAATTTTTTAAATTAACCACGGATGATGATCGTTAAACAGATGCAGAAATTACTAGTTTGAGAGATTAGGTCATTTGAGAAGAGTCACAAAGACAGGCAGGGGCAGGCTAAGATGTGAGCATGTGTCTGACCAAACCCACACTCCGACACACTGCAATTTACCCTAATACCTGCTTCTTTTTTACCTGGCATTATTGAGAAATCAGCCATTCCACATTAAGAAAAAAATCTAAGTGAAATTTCTTTCTTCTAGCTTTGAAAATTTTTAACTGTCACTATGAACCCTCTACAAGAAAGTTCAAGTTAGTCATTCCTGGATAATTAAAATTTATTATTAAAAAAATTATAATTCAGTGATGCCTTCAGAAGCTATTGAACTGAGTAAACAGTTTCTAATTACTGGAATTTAAAATTCTGGATCCAGTTTTACTTCTCAAAAAACCATCTTCCCTTAAGACCCTTCGTGTTCCTTCTCAATGTCTCAACCGTTCCCTTTTCTTGTTCTGACCGGACACAATGCATCCCTGGAAACCTTAAGAAACAAGTCTACAAACCGCGAGTCAACGTTAATAACTCAGCTCTGGATGGCGACGTGCACGGTGGCGGCTGTGTTCCAGTTACTGGGCCACTCGAGGCATTTCTGTTCTAATTATCGTTCAAAAAGTTAAGGATGTTAGAACCTTAACGCAGACACGACTCTCCCAATGGGTCGTGTATGTAATTAAGTCATCCACGTACAAGAAGCACAGAATGTTCCAATTAAATATTGTCTTTCGATTAAAAACAAGTATTTGTTTCACATTCTCAATCCTCTCTTCACATACACGCGAAACACACCTTGTCAGTGAGTCCAGGGGCATCCAGCTCAGGGACAGCTTTGTGAAACCACGGCGCCCACCATCTGCCAGGCACACGCCACGCGCATTGCCTCATTTCCTGGCCACAGCTCCCTAACGTTAAGTACTATTATTTCCGCTTCAACATCAAAGAAGCTGACGCTCAGAGAGGCCAGGAACTTGCCCAAAATAACGCCGGGAGCGTACAAATAGAGCCTCACACCCGGGAGACTCCGATTCCATCATGCGTGGTGCTTGCCTTTACGTTAACGCTGCCTCCGACAATGATCAAAAGAGCACTTATCCTCCTGGTGACAGCCTAGAGCAGGGCCAGCAAACCACGGCCGGGCCCACGCGCCTGTTTCAGTAAATGAAGTCCCCCTGGAACACAGCCACACCCACTTGTTGCTCCCGCACCACGATGACAGACCTGAGTGGTTACGACAGAGGTCAGGGGGCCCGCACAGCCTAAAATATTTACCATGTGGCGCTTTTCGGAAAAAGGGAAGTCGGCCCCTGGTCTAGAAACACCGTTCTCAATTGTGCGCCAGAATCGCCTGGGGCAGCTTCATAAAACACGGATCGCTGGGCTCCACCCCCAGAGTCTCTGACTCCCAAGTCGGGGGCAGAGAGGGGACTTCGGATTGCTCAAAAGCTCCAGGGGACACTGATGCTGCTGGCCTGGGGCCTGCCATTTGAGCGCCCTGGGTCTACGGAGTAGGACGAGAGGGTCCTGCCCAGTCTTTCATCTTCTGTAATGAAGGAGGTCACAGGAGGCAGAGTTACCAGTGCTTGTGGCTGCCTGTGCTCCCCGGTCACGTGACCCCGGACATGCTAGAACTTCCCCGAACAGGAAGGGATAAGGACATACACAGATAATGAGACAGAAAATGGGGCACAAGCAGTAAGGGTGCAGATACATGCTACAAACACACGTTAGGATTTCTTCTTAAATCGCAAAATAACTGATAAACAGGAACATAAGAATAGATTCAAATTTTGGACATATGTTGTATCTGTTTCTCCGTTCTTGGAATAAGTGAAATGAAATGATGCCCCACACTTTCAGTTTTTGATTGTTTTGGGTTTTGGTTTTTTTTTTTTTTTTTTTTCAAATTTTTTTTTTAACGTTTTTTTATTTTTGAGACAGAGAGAGACAGAGCACAAACGGGGGAGGGTCAGAGAGAGAGGGAGACACAGAATCTGAAACAGGCTCCAGGCTCTGAGCTGTCAGCACAGAGCCTGACGCGGGGCTCGAACTCACGGACCGTGAGATCATGACCTGAGCCAAAGTCGGACGCTCAACCGACTGAGCCACCCAGGCTCCCCGACATCCAACACTTTTATAAGCATGTACTATGAAATCATGATTGTTAATTTGATGTTAATGGGATATTTAATTTTGATGTAATATGTGCAGTGAATGAAATAAAGATTGAGATACACTTTCCAATAACAACTTTTATAGCACAAAACTGAATAAAACAGAGTAATACCTTTAGAATAATCTTCTGAACTGCAAGTTTGGAACTTTTGTACTCCAAACAGCGCTGCGGTAACATTGTTTGCCAGCCAAACTTTTCTCGTAGCCTTATAATATGTCTTGTCACATCATCATCCTCCGGTTCTGGTTTACAACATTAAAAAAAAAGATCCAATAGAAGTGTGAATATGGGCATCACTTAAGGATAATGTATACTACTCCAAATATTTCTACACGGAGAAAACATTTTAATGGGAACTTAAAAGTTTACACAAAGGCTCTATAATTGGAAGAGAAAAAATAGCTTAAAATTTACTTTTAACATAAGCTGGAAAGAAGGAATAATATTTTTCCGTCTAAGAAAGGTATCGCAGAAGCCCTAATTCCACAATCACACGGTTGGTGGCACGAGAAGACACTGGAACAGGCGCCAGTTAGAAGGTTTTCTTAACAGAAGCCTACGCTGGGCTGGGAAAGAAGTGATGACCACCCACGGTGGGAATATGCTTCCTAAAGATACTCATCCCACAGACACCTTTGAGACCTTTGTTTTCTTGATCTCTTAGCGGCTAAAGATTCTCTCCTTCTGGAAACGTTCCTGTTGCTTGGTTTGTATCTGCCATGCCTACAGGTTGTCCCTCTTAGCCCTTAAGCTTTTCTTGATACATCACGGGAAGGGAAGCAATCCCAACACCATGCTGGCAAAACCGGCAACGCTATGAAGTTGTTCGAGATTTCTGGTCCTCTTGCGGCCCCTGGGTGGCTCAGATGGGTAAGCGTCCGACTTCAGCTCAGGTCATGATCTCGTGGTTTGTGAGTTCAAGCCCCACGTCGGCCTCTGTGCTGACAGCTCAGAGCCTGGAGCTGCTTCAGATTCTGTGTCTCCCTCTCTATGTCCTTCACCTGCTCTTGCTCTGTCTCTCTCTCTCAAAAGTAAAGAAATAAACATGAAAAAAAATTTTTTTTCTAAAGATTTCTGGTCCTCTAGGGATGCCTGGGTGGCTCAGTTGGTTAAGCAGCCAACTTCGACTCGGGTCATGATCTCACACTTCGTGGGTTCGAGCCCCACATCAGGCTCTGTGCTGACAGCTCAGAGCCTGGAGCCTGCTTTGGATTCTGTGTCTCCCCCTCTCTCTCTGTCCTTCCCCAGCTTGTGCTCTCTCTCTCTCAAAACATTTAAACATTTAAAAAAATATTTAAAAAAATACTTCTGGTCATGTAGAAACAACAAACACCAGCTGATCGAAACAGGGTCTCTGCTAAGGATTAAGGGAGACTTGAACTGTTATGTAAAACAGCATCAGGACAGAATGAGGGTAAGGTCCTGCAAAACCCCAAGAGTCGGTTCCTCTTTAAACCTTGTGCCCTTGGCCTCAGCCTCGTCTGGGCCCTATCCGTTGCTGAAACACAGAAAGAAACTTAAAATTCTTAACTGACAAGACAGCTAGTGAATATTAGTACAAACAGAGACCGGCACAAGGGACCAAGACGTAAGGAATACAGACGAGGGTACAAAAACACCTACCTACCAAAATCAAAGGATATGGTTATGACCTAGGAAAATAGATCAGAGAACCTATTAGAGTCCAGAGATAGGACCATTTACAAAAGACAATCTAGTAAGTGAAAAAGATATTTCAAATCAATAGAGGAATCATTACCTGTTCACAAATCACAATGGCAAAGTGGTTAGCCACTTGGAAACTATGCAGTTATATGCAAGTGTAAATTACACATGGATTACAGAAGTAAATGTGGAAAAGAAAATGATAGAAATATTAGAAGAAAATATAGAATATGTTCCTGAAAAAGAATCAAAGCATGTTAAAAAAAAATAATAAATTGGACTTCTTCAAATTTAGCAACTTATGTGCAAAAAAGCCACCATCAATAAAGTTAAAGCATAATTAACAGGTGAGAAGAAAATGCTTATAACCTATGTAAGAAGCTAAGGATTAACGTATAAAATATTTTAAAAATTCTTCCCAATCAGTAAGAAATAAACATTCTGATACAAAGGTGAACAATTTATAGGAAAAGACAAACAGCCAGTAAACATACTAAAAAATGTTTAACCCAGTTAGTATTCAGGAAATCACAATTTAAAATCATAATGAAAATTCATTCTCACCCATCAGACTTGCAAAATATTAAATTAGAAAATATCAACTGCCGACCAGAGTATTCCTCTTACGCAATATTGTAAAAGCATCAAGGAACACGTCCGTTCTTGGTGGCTACCTGGCAGATTTAATGAACTGATGGAGGCCGTTGGGGAATGGAAGTGACTTAGGGCAAATTTTAAAAAAATGATTTTTCACAATAAATAGTAAATTTAAGGAAAACATACATCCTCCAAAAAGCCGGGGGGAAATTTTTGTCAAAAGCCAGATTAATTCAGAAAATCACAGATATTTACTAAAACCAGACAGTGGTTACACACCTTAACACTGGGGTGTGAGGCCCTGCCCTAGCATGCTGGGTGCACGGTACGATCCCAGACAGCAATTCTTTACATCAGAAATAGAAGATAAGCCTGCATCCCACTTTTGCAGTGAGTCACGAATCCGGGGACCAGGGGCGCCTGGGCGGCTCAGTCGGTTGAGCGACTGACTCTTGACTTCAGCTCAGGTCATGATCTCACAGTTCGTGAGATTGAGCCTCACGTTGGGCTCTGCCCTGACAGCACGGGGCCTGCTTGGGATTCTGTCTCTCCCCCTCTCTTTCTGCCCCTTCCCCGCTCACGTGTGTGCGTGCCCTCTCTCCGTTTCTCTCAAAACAAATAATCACGGAACTCAAAAAAACAGAACAAAACAAAAAGAATAAGGGTACCAGAAGTCAGGTCAGGAAATTGTAACTTTCAAGAGAAAGCCTTCCAGAGAAAAACCATGAAACAAGAAAAAGAGAGAGGGAGAGAGCAGCATAAAGACTACATTAACTGTGCTACGTAGACACAGCACAGCATCTTCTGTTCTAGACACAATAAAACCTCACCAGCGAGCATGGAGGCTGAGCTTCTAGTTCCCTCGCCTTCTCAGCTCACAGCCTTGAAAAGGCACTACCACAGGACAGAATCCTCGACAGCAGCGACAGTGAAGACAGTGGCGAAGAAAAGTTCTGGCATCTTAAGGGGAAAATTACATTATCTTCAGAATGAAAATAAAACTTTTCTTTTGAAAAGTTTAAAACGGAACTGCTGCCTTAGAGTCAAAGATATAAGTGATGACACTATCCTGCCATGTGAACGTGTCGTCATAATGAAAAGCCGTCAAACAGCCATACTGCCACTGAGTGCCATGTGAGCTCCGAGGCGGGACGCCGCTGCACTCTAGGGGCCTCGCTGAGAGCTCTAAGAGACTCACAGAATGCACGTTAACATAAGGCTCAAGACGGGCAAAAAAGAAAAGAGGGCATTCTACACACAAAAAAAGAGCGAAAGAGTAAATTCCAAAGGCACACGTCAGCAAGAATCATCTCAAAAAGACAGGTTACAAAAGGTTACAATAAAATGTCACGTAGGCATAGACTTTAACACTTCCACTGAAGCGTGACATCCACGGGGAAGCACACACGGCACGCGTAGGTAGAGGACTTCGTGCACAGCAGTCAGGAAGAAAGTGACATCAGCCATCCTAACGTCCCCCCTGAAGCCCTGCCCTATTACCATTCCTGCTTCGACCCATTCCCACACAAGTGCCGCTCGCTGATTTCTAAGATTAGAGATCAGTTTTTCCTAGGGTTTATTCATATAACCGAATCGTACCGCATGTATCCTTCTCTGTGTGACCTTCCCACGCACAAAATAATGCATGTGTTTAATGGATGTATTAGTTATCCACCAACGTGTAAGTAACTGTCCTAAAACTTAGAGGTTTAAAACAAGAAATGTTGATCATCTCTCAATTTCTATGGGTCAGGAATTCAGAAGGAGCTTAGCTAGGTGGTTCCAGCCCAGATTCCCACGAGTGCACAATCAAAATGTCGGCCAGGGTGACAGTCACCTGAAGGCTCTGGGGCGGGAGGATCACTTTCCAGGACAGCGCACTCGGGTGCCTCAGCTCTTTCACTGCGTGGACCTCCCCGCAGGGCTGCAGTGTCCCACGTGACACTGGCGTCCCCCAGAGAGTGAGCAGCGCGACAAAGCAGAAGGCACCGCTATGCGCGGTCACACACTGTCCCTTCCACCACACCGTACTTTGTCGCTTCCACCATACTACTTGGTTAGAACGGAGGCTGTGAGTCTGGCCTTCACTTAGAGGGAGAAGAGCAAGGCTCCACCTTTTGAAGGAAGGGGTGTCAGAACAGATGTGGACAAATTTTTAAACCACCATGATGGATGAATATAAATAGAGAAAATGCATAAAACCGTAAATGGAAACGAGTCACCGATTTCAGAATAACCGTTCGCTGGCGTGAACTGTAACTGGGGCCAGAGAACGGGCAGCAGAAAAGGGGACTGCCTTTCGCTACACCTGCACCATGTCACCCCTGTACCTGCTTTCTACTGCTGCGTAACAAGTTACCACAAACCGGGTCTAACACAACACACCTTCAGAGCCCCACAGTTTCCCGGGTCAGGGATCTCGGCTCAGCGTCTGCGGGGCTGAAACAGAGATGTCGGCTGACCAGGCCCGCATCTCGCGACACGCTAGGAAGCGATCCGCCTCTAAGCTCCCCTCGGGTGTTGGCAGAACCCGTTTCCTTGTGGCTGCAGGACCGAGGTCCCCATTTTCCTGCTGACTGTTGGCGGGGTACTCTCGTGAGCTACTTGCGATGGGGCCCCGCCCACAACATGGCAGTCTGCCCCTTCGGTGACGGCAGTGTGGCATCTACTACTGCCTCTGGTCTCTTTTACAGGCCCATCAGTAGGGAGGGCTTGCCCAGGAAAAAGGGCCTTAACTACATCTCAGAAATGCCACACGGAATGACCTACTTCTGGGAGCAAGGCTCCATCCCGCTGGGGTCCTGCCTGCACTCGCAGGGAGGGACTGCGGAAGCACGAACCCCCACACCCACACAGTGGGCGCCTGGGTGGCTCAGTCGGTTAAGCGTCTGACTTCAGCTCAGGTCACGATCGATCTTGCAGTTCATGGGTTCGAGCCCCTTGTCGGGCTCTGCGCTGACAGCTCAGAGCCTGGAGCCTGCTTCGGATTCTGTGTCTCCCCCTCTCTCTGCTCCTCCCCTGCTCATGCTCTGTGTCTCTGTCTCTCAAAAATAAACATTAAAAAATAAATAATAAAAAAAAATAAATAAAAGAATGAAGCCTGTTTATGTCAGGCCCGGAAATTTAAGCTTCAATAGCTTTACGATTAATCTGCCCTGGACCGTGGTATGTCAGTAAAACATAGAAAAGTTTCCTTTTCCTGTCAAACTGAAAATATTAAAACAAATCAGAATTGGAGGCATAGAGAAAGTACAAACTGGAGAATGTCAGTAAGAAATTCAGTTTCAATGAATTACTTATTTGGGGACTTAACCTCCGTGTCAGACAAAGACACAAAATTATTAAATCTAATGATACTATAAAATTTTACCGAAAGGATAAGACAAAACCACACGACTTCATTTTCTTCACACTTCTCTAACCATAACCTTCAGGGATTGCTCCTAATTAAGAACATAGTGAACCATCTGTCAATTTTTTGATCTATTGATATTTTAGGTTTTCAAGGATTTAAAGAAACCCAACAATTCTAAGCAACCCGAATTCAGTAAGACTGTTTCTTCTAAAATCAGTGTCCTACTTAAGCACATAAAACCACAAAATAATCTGAAAGAACGTAATGTCTTCTAAACAAGGCGGGTCAGCGATGCTACGTACCTGTCCTGTCATACGACGCAAGCCTTTTCTTCTTAACTTTTGGACAAGCGTTAGCTGGGCCCTTTTTCTCCTTTGATACCTCTTTCTTCTTATGAGGAACTGGCTTTGAAAGCTCCTGCAGAGTTCTACTTTCTTGAAGGTACTCTGAAAACAAAAGCATCGTTAACTGAGTAACCAGCACGCACCATACACGATGGCAGGGCCCGCTACGTGCCAGGCCACGCAGGAGATCACAGTGCAATTTCCGTCTCTAAGAGCACAGGCTCCGGGTCAGACGGCCCGAGCTCCACGCGCCCTTCCGAGCTTCCCTGCCGCTTCCCTGCCCAGTCCTGTGATTTACTCTGTGAGGAACCGTCCCCCTCCCTTTCCTCACCTGGGAAACGAGGACTGTTCCAGGGAGAACCTCGGAGGGCGTTAGAGGCTGAAGCCGGTTCCTACGTTTAAAGCGCATGGTAAGTGCTTACAAAGACCAGTATTAACTTTATTGTTACAATAAACCTTTAAAATGCAGAATGCTCCTGTGAAATCTACAACAAAAGCTTTTTTTTATTAACTGCGGTTTAGTGACAAGGCCAGAAACAGATACAAATGCAGAAAAGTCACATTTGGCCAATTTCCCAGATTCCTTCTATGACTCACCTGACCGGTGGGATCTCAGCATGAAGAAGGCAGAAATTACTGAAAATGCACTTTTCAAAAGCAAACAAATTATACATTTTCTCCTTGATATGATGAAAATGTATGTAGTGTGGTGAGCCTCCAGTTAAGTAGGGAATGAGGTACGATAATTACACACAACACAAAATGAGTATAAGCGACACAGCCGGTAAGTTCCGTTTCCACCCAAGTCCCAAGTCAGAGGAGACAGACAGACAGACAGAGAGAACATCCCATGTGTAGAGTCAGAGACCACACACCCATCCGGCTGGAGGAATCACATGTCGAGGAGGGTAAGCACTTTCACTGCGGCGGGGACAGGGCTGGGGAGGAGAGAGGTAAGAAAACACAAGTACCGTCCAGGGGGCCACGAGGACGTCTGTGGGAAAGAGCCGTGAAACCTTCCCTTCTCCCCAACAGCGAGCCCAGGAGTTTCTCACACTCCTGTGCCTTAACTGAAACCCGGTGATCACCCAGACGTCGCGCACACGCAGCCCTCTCAAGCAGTGGTCGGTGACAGTCCTGCACCCCGCGTGCCTCAAGCCTGGAAAGTGGGCGCGTTTTCGTCCCCGCTCCCACTTCCACTCCCGAACCATTACGTCTCACCCCCTTAAACAAGACCCTACGCCCGAAACTCGTGCCTTCTCACTACGTCCTACTCTTGCACAGCTCACGGACATCCACCGATGAATCTGGGGCCCAGGCTCCAGCGAGGGCCTGTTCCCCCAAATCAGACCTGCCACCTTTCTGGCATCTGACACAACACCCTGGCCCGCTCCCTGAACATCCTCACCTCTAGCCCGACCACAGCCCAGCACCTGCCGTCACCTGCCCGTCTCCTTCCTGCACACTTAATACTCCCAGCATCACGTTTTTAACTTCACCAGCACCTCCAGTTCGTGGCCCATCACTGACGATCCATCATCCCTCTGTTTATTTTCCTCTCTCTCTCTATCCACCTGAAATTATGTCGCCAACACGCTGCACCCTCACCGTCTTTTGATCTCATCTCCGTGGCAGAGCGGCGGCCCCGGACGAACCCAACTCTGCGTGCTCGACGTGCCCACGTCCCGCAGCCCAGTGCCGTCACACAAAGGCCCACAACGAGTGGATCGGTAACTCCCGAAGGTCACCTTTATTAATCACAACCTGAAATCCCGGTCTGCCTGGCTGACTTGCCCTTCTGGCTCATCGGTGGCTAGAATTCCTCCATGCGCCTCAAACCTCTGAACCTCCACCTTCCGCTCTCTACTCACCTGCTCTTCATGCCTACTTCCCGGGGAACACAAAGGCATCCGGCGGGAATTCTCTCAACGTGCCATGACTACACAAGCCAACGAACCCACACCTGCGCCCGTCTTTCCCTCCCGTCCCTTCTGACTTAAATAAGGGGGGTGTGTTTCTCTTCCCATCCAAACCAATCCTTTCCGCCTTTTGCCCACACCACCCCCTCATGCCTACACTATTAACGATTCTTCTCTTCCTCTGTGTGTCCAGCTCCCAGCATGAATCACCTCGTCCTAGACCACACTCCCCTCCAGTTGACCATCTCTATCTCGCCTTCCGTCACAGACTTCTAGAAAGAGTCGCACGTCATCAGTATTCTGTTTCTTCATCTTCTGCCACTTCTTTTTCTCTTCTGGGCAGGTTCTGGACCTCCACTCACACAGCACTCCTGCGACTGACCCTTCGGGGTTACTACTTCGATGCACACTTTCAGCCCTCATTTTACTCACCAGTATCATTACTTTCAACCTCTCCTTCCTTTTTAAGCTATAATTGACAAATAACATCAGGTTGGCTTCGGGTGCCCAACACGATGATTTGATACTTGTATATATTGCAAGATGATCACCACAAAGAGTCTAGCTAACATTCATCACCACGCAGTTACAATTTCTTTTCTTGTGATGAGAACCTCGAAGATTTACTCTCTTAGCAACTTTCAAATTTGCAAGACAGTATCATTAACAGTCACCATGCTGAACATCACATCCCCACAACTTGTTTATAACTGGAGTCTGTACGTCTGACCACCTTCACCCATTTCACTTGAGTCTTCGTGTGTGTGTGTGTGTGTGTGTGTGTGTGTGTGCGCGCACGTGCGCGATTCTTCCTAAAGGTCTTTCAACTGTTTATCCTTTCAAAGAAACATCTCTTGGTGTCATTAATCTTTCCTATTGTCTTTTTAGTCTCCATTTCATTTATTTCTGCTCTGATTTTCATTATTTCCTTCCTTCTACTGACTTTTTTCTTTTCTACTTCAAGTGTAAAGTTAGATTGAGATTTTTCTCACTTAATCAAAGTAGGCCTGTACTGCTATGAACTTCCCTCTTCTAACTACTTTGCTGTATCCTGTAACTTTGGTATGCTGTATTTAGATTTTCATTTGTCTCAAGGTATTTAATTTTTTCTTTGGTCCTTAGTTGTTCAGTAGCACACTGCTTAATCTCCACATGTTTCTGTATTTTCCAGTTTTCTTTTTGTAAATATTTCTAGTTTTTTGTTTTTTACCATTGTGACAGGTAAGATGCTTGATATGATTTCAATCTTCTTATAGTTATTGAGACTTGTTTTGTGGCCTGCTGTATGATCTATCCTGAAGAATGTCTGTCCCGTGCACACACATGTCCCATGTACACATGTGTAGTCTGTTGCTTTTAGATGAAACGTACTACTACATCTGTTAAATCCATCTGGTCTCACACGTTAAGACCAAGGTTTCCTTATTGTTTTGGAGTGTGGGTTTTGTTTTTGTTTGTTTTGTCTGGATGATCTAACCACTGATGTAAGTAGGATGTTAAAGTCCCCTGCTATTACTGTTTCGCTATCTATTTCTATTCAGGTGCCCCTATGTTGGGTCCATATTTACAAACGTTATATTCTCTTGCTGTATTGAATCCTTTGTCGTTATATATTGACGTCTCTGTCTCTTATTACGGTCCATTACTACCCCAGCTTGCTTTTTTCTGGTTTCCATTCACATGGAGTATCTTTTTCTATCCTTTCATTTCAGTCTGTGTGTGTTTATGCAACTGAAGTGAGTCTCCTGTAGGCAGCATATAGACGGGTCTTGTTTCTTATCCATTTGGCCACTGTGTATTTGTTGTTTGGAGAATTAGTGCATTTGTAGTTGAAGTAATTAACGATAGGAATGGACTTAATGCCATTTTGTTAACTGTTTTCTGGTTGTTTTGCAATTCCTTTGTTCCTTCTTCTCTTGCCCTCTTCCTTTGTGATCTCATGGTTTTCTATAGTGTATTCTTACATTCCTGTCTATCTTTTGTGTATCTACCATAGGTTTTTGCCTCGTGCTTACCATGAGGCTTACATAAAACAACTTATAACAATCTATTTCAGTTGATGGCAACTTAGGTTTGAATGCATTCTAAAATTCTACACTTTTCTCCTCCATCCCACATTTTTATGTCTTTGATGTTCACAATTTACTTTTTTATCCTGTGTATTCATTAACAACAATTCGTGGTCATAGTTCTTTTTGCTACTTTAATCTCTTAACCTTCATAAGTATTCTGCATATAAGTGATTAACCCACCCCCTTTACACAGATTATTCTGACAGACTGTGGATGCACCTGACTACGCTCTCTGATCTGTGGGACAGATGGCCCGTAAGAGCTATTTCTCCATTTGTAACAGTTCAGCAGGACTCACATGTGCGAGCCCCATGGTCACCGGGCCCAGGAGGTCAAAACGGGTCTCCTGGGTGGCAGACACAAAAGTCAGGGTGCCAGACTAGTGCGCCAGCTCCCCGCCCCAGGAGAGTCCAGTGACCCAGAGTGAGATAGAGGAGAGCACCCCCCACCAGATGTGCCCACTGGGCTCTGTCCCCCGAGGGTATCTCAGTGGGCCCTCATATGTTCACCAAAGAAGCCTGCCCTGTAGGCTGAAGCTTCAGGACAAGACAACAGACCCCTTTCTCAGAAGGACTGGGGGTCTCTTCCAGTCTGCTGAGTCTGTGCTGGGCCCTGGGTGGAGCCAGGTAAGAATTCCACCCTTATAACAGTTCTATGGGACCTGCAGTGTAAGCCCCTCTGGCCACCGGTCAGGCCATCTAGAGGTTCCCCCAGGGCAGCAGCCACGAAACTCAGGGCGCCAGGTGAGCGTACGTGCTCCTTTCTTGGAGATGCTGGGGCCCTGGAGCAAGGCACAGGGAGAGGGTCAGGACGGCACCTGCCAGTCTCCATTTTTGGAGAGCATTTCAATAGGGCCCTGGATGTCAGAAGCCTGACTCTCAGAGCTGAGCTTTAGGATAATCTGATAGGCCTCGTTCACTGAAAGGCCGGGAACGTTTTAGTCATTCGCTCGCCTGCCTGTGCGCTAGGCCCTGGGGAGGGTGACCGCTAAGTCCTTTAAGAATTGTTTCTCAGTTCCCTGTAGCCTTGTAGGTGTCCTGGATCAACGCCCTGGACTTCAAAGCTAGCTGTCTGCGGGGCTCATCTCTCAGGGATAGGCCTTCAAAGTTGGGGTGCCCAGTGTGGCTCAGGGAGAGGCTCGGGACTGTGAGTCCCCTCCTGGATGTGGGCTACAGGGCCGTGGGTGGGGATTACGGTGAGACTGTGCCTCAGTCTCTCCTACCCATTTTGATGGGGCTTTTCCCTTCATTCCCCAATGTGCCGATGATGAGCTAGTTTTGGGGTGTTTTCCGGTGGAAACGGTCACACACGTAGCTGTATACTTGGTGTGCGTGCAGGAAGAGGGGAGTTCAGGATCCTTCTACATCAGCCATCGTGAACCGGGACCCACTCCTTCGTTCCTGGTAGCTTTTTCCTCTGGCTTCTGTGACACCACGTACTCATCCTCTCGCTCATCATTCCATCTAGCCTGGCTCTGACCATCCCCCCGTGTCCACTACAGCCACCCTCCTTTACCCGGGTCATCGCTGCTCGTTCTTCGGTCCCGCTTCCGTCTCACTTCGTACTCTCTCCTTCGGGAATCTCGCCACGTCCACGGTTTAAGCTGCCACCCACATAACTACTCCAAGTACGTCGTCTCTGCCCTGGCTTCTCTGAGCCCCAGACACATATATTCGGTTGCTTGCCTGACATCTCCCGGAGTGTACCAAAGGCAGTTCAAATTCCGCGTGGCCCAAATTGAAATCACAATCTGCTCCCAGCCCCCACAGGCCGACCCTTCTTCAGGGCTCCCTGTCTCAGAGAACAGCACCACTATTCGTTCTATCAGACAAGCCAGAAACCTAGCTCTCACCTTTGACACCACCTCTCTCTCACCAACCCGCCACCCTGACTGATAATCCTACCTTCAGAACATCCAAAGCCTCGGGGCGCCCGGGTGGTTCAGTCGCTTGAGCATGCGACTCTTGACTTCCGCTCAGGTCACGATGCCAGGGTTGTGGGATCGAGCCCCGTGTCAGGTCCTGTCCTGAGCATGGAGCCTGCTTAAGATATTCTCTCTCTCTCATTCTCTCTCCCTCTGCCCCTCCCCCTGCTTGTGTGCTCTCTCTCTCTCTCTCTCTAAAAATTAAAAAAAAAAATGGAGAAAAAAAAAAAGAATATCCAAAGGCTCCCTGTATCAATTCTTCTTCCCCTCCAGTCTATTCTTCAATCTGCAGCCAGAGTGATCTTTTCAAAGTAGAAATCCGATGTCAGCTCTTTGTTTAGACCCTCGCCATGGCTTTTGTCTTCGCCAGATAAGGACCTGAATCCTTGACACCGCCAACAAGCTGTTACTTTGCCTGGCCCCCGTATTCCTATCCAGCCTTGTATTTCTGCCCCCCGTTTACTGAGGAAAGTGACGGAAGGGTCACAGCTCCTCCACTGTTCACTCTGCTGGAGCGGAAGCTTTGCCAGCCCTGCGGACACTTAGCTATAAGGCCCAGCACTCTAGGAGCGAGACAAGTACCGACGTGGGGCCGGGGGGCTGCAAGTTAGATGTCTCCCTGTGATTACCTCGATTTTAATTTTTAGTTTTCATAAAGCAGGAAGCATAAACAGGTAAGAGAGGCTTAAGGTTGAACCGCAACAGGGTAAACAGACGCCGTGGGCAACGAGAGGCAAAGCTAAAAGCAGGCCAGCTGGCACCAGGTGGCGCGGAGTGCCCCACGGATGCTGGGGACCACGACTCGGGGAACAGAACCCACACAGACAAGGGTGCGAGAGCGTTCTGCCAAAAGGCTTACCAGTCCGAGAGGGAGAGCAGGGAAAACCGGCAATTAAACTGAGTAGCGCTGAAGTTTTGACAACCCGGGAGCAGAGAAGTGGGAAGGGCGGAGGATACTGGTATCACAGAGGCTGCTGGAGGGAGAAGGGGGCCATGGGTGGAGACCAAAGAGGAACCTTCATAAGGTGAGGACATAAAAGAGCTGTGGACAGGGCGCCCAGGGGGTCAGTCGGTGAAGCGTCCGACTCCTGACTTTGGCTCGGGTCGTGATCGTTCGTGCACTCAAGCCCCGCGTCAGGCTCTGTGCTGACAGCGTGGAGTCGGGAACCTGCTTCAGATTCTGGTCTCCCTCTGTCTCTGCTCCTCCCCCTCTCGCCCTCGGTCTCTGTCTCTCTCTCAAAATAAAAGTTGAAAAATTAAAAAAAATTTTAATTTATTTTACATATGGTCAATGGCAGAATTTGAGACCAGCAGAAAGAAGACCGAACCAACGGAGGCGTGTGGAGGAGTAAGCAGGGCCCCCACAGACGAGAGCGACAAAGGAGGTCACGGCACAACCAGAGGTACGGGGGCCTTCAGGGAATGCTGAGCCAACTTTAGAGTCCTTGCCTCACAAAAACCCCCAAAGTTACAGAAACGTCAGATTTTCTCGGTGGTGGCAGCGAGATCACCGTTGTCATTTTGATTACGACGACAGCATTTAGATTATGTCCCCTTTAGGAGGCAAGCTCTCTATCTGAAGATATTACCAACTGCCAAGACTAATGAAACCCATCAAGTACCAAACCTCGTATTTTGAAAGTGAACTAGTATTTCAGCATACATTACTTGTTTTCTCAGTTTACACTATTGAAATTTCTTCCCATCTCCGTAAAAGAAAACATAAATTGACATGCCTGGATAGTAATCTTGATAGATTTCTTCTGTCTGTCCTGACTTCAAGGCTACAGAAAACGTTTCAAGTGTTTTACATTCTAAGGTTTCCTTTGCTGCTGCTTTAGCTGGTTGAGTCTCTGATGATGTGTCGTCTCCATACTCCCGTTCCTCGTATTTCCGAAGCCTGATGTGACAAAGAAAGTCAGATGGCGTGGTCGACGTTCTCTAGGACTTGACGCTTAAATCTTTATACTATACAATATAACATCTGTCCTTTCAAACAATTTTTGATAGACCCTCTAAAAAGTAGATCTGAACGAGGAGAGTCTATCTAGTTAAATGCAAAAGAGACCTGATATTATTGTTGAAATTTTAATGCTGGAAAGGACTTAAGAATCCTCACCTAACCTAAAAGATGAAGAACTGTTACCCGATTAGCGGCAGAGTGAGGTCAGAATACAGTTTCCTGGAATTCAGTACCCTTCTTTATAAAACAATCACCCACAACCACACTTATTGAGATTCAAACCAAAATCTTTTCACAATACATTAGCCAACTGCCTGTTTGTAAATGCTGGAAAACCTTTTCATAAGAACCGAATTCACAATCACTGCCTACAAATGACTTACACCACAGACCGTGTTTTTACGAGGCGGGGGAAATTCAGGGTTCTGTAGATCCTCACATACTGCTCGGTGGGAAACAGTAACTACCAGTAGAGTAAATGAAAACACTTAATCACCTGAACAAGAAGGGAAGTTTCTCGCAAAGACGGAGCACGACCTCTCTATACTTGCTCATGGATACTTTCCTTAGGTGTTAAATCTTCCTTGAGTGTTTTGAGTCCCCTTAGTTTAAAAACTCCTTGAACAGTTTCCTCTTCATTGAAATGTCAGTCCATACCCTCTGTTCGTTTTTTATACTGAATCGCATACCACTTTCTTAACAACGCTTAGTTCTTCATGCACTTTGGATAGTAACCTTCTGCCATTTTATATGTGCTGAAGATGTCTTCTGGTTTGAAGTCTTCACAAATGTAAGTTCTTCACTTTAATATAAGCTAATTTATCTATCTTTGTCTTTATGATTTGTGTTTATTCTTAAGAAATCTGCCCTTACTCCAATCTTGACAAAATTCTTGTACTATTTCCTAACAGTTTTAAAGTTTTGCCTTTTACAAGGCTTATACATCATATGTTGGTTCTTAAATCCCTGAGCTTTGGGTATGATGTGTGGGGCAGGCCCTCCCCCCACACTCCCATAAGGATCTGTGATGCCACAGCACCATTATCGAACACCCCCGTCCTTCCCTTCCCTGACCTGTAACAACAAGTCCGTGTTACTCAAAATGTATATACCATTATCCACCTGTTTCTTTATTTGTATTGGTTTCTCCTTGTTTCTGTATCCCAGTGCTTTAATTGCTAGAGTTGTGACAGCTGTAGGGTAAGACTCCCAACTTTCTTTTTCTTGAAGAGTGCTGACACACTCGTGGCCCTTTGCTTTTCTATACAAATTGTGTTGCATTCTCAATTATATTTTGTAATTTTCTCCATTAAGGTCAAACATATAATTTCAAAAATGATTTTTTCCAGGTACTGGATTTTTCATTACAATTACAAATGGTAGTTATGATTTATTTACATTTTCAATCTATCGCTGGAATGAAATTCACTTACATAAATTGATTTTAATCTAGCAGTCTTGCTAATTTAAATTCACTTATTAATTATGAAACTTTGTAAATTCCTTTCTACTTTTTTCTAGACATCATTTATAAATGATTACGGTTTCTCCCTTTTTAAACCTTTCAGCTTTCATCTCCTTTTGTCCTCTTTTTTTTTTCTTGTCTTACTGCCCTAGGACCTTTTATAGGCTGTCACATAGAAGTGGCAATAGCAAATATCCTTGTCACTTTTCTCAACTTACAAGGAACACTTTTAGCTCTTGACCATTAAAAATATTTGCTTCAGATTTTTGGTAAATGCCCTTAATCATGTAGTTTGTTAACAGTTTTTATCATCAACAGACAATGCATGCATTTTATCAAATGCTTTTCTTCCTTTGATCTACTAATGGTAATTGGTATCGATGCATTTTCTAATGTTCAACTAACTATAACGCATCTAGGGTTTTTTACTTCTCAGGTTGTGAATGAAACTGACTAGGAAGATTATGTCCTAACTCAATTTAGGGACTATCTTCTCTTTTTCTGTTCTGTGGAAGAAGTTGTGAAAGACTGGACTTATTTTTTCTTGAATTTATGTTAGAACCTGTAAACCTGTTAGAAACTCAGAAACTCTGGGAATGTGCCTGAGCCTGGTATGTTTGTGGGGGGGGGGGTCAGTCATGATTCATAACTACCAATACGACAATTTTAGTGGATAAAAAGTTCATCTTCCCTATTACCTATTGAGCCTATTTTGTTCATACCTTTCCTAAAAATTTGATATTGTGTTTCAGACTAACTGCCATTGAACAGTTAATTTACTCATCTTCTCTGCAGATCTTCCTGTACCCACCTAGGCCACCCCTCCACCCCCACCCCCACCCCCAGATGTGCCTGTTGGCCATCTGGATGTCTTCTTTAGAGAAGTGTCTATTCATGTTTTCTGACCATTTCTTCACTGGGTTATTTGTTTTTCGGGTGTGGAGTTTGGTGAGCTCTTTATAGATTTTGGATACTTAGCCCTTTGTCCGATAGGTCATTTGCAAATATCTTTTCCCATTCCGTTGGTTGCCTTTTAGTTTTGTTGATTGTGTCCTTTGCTGTGCAGAAGCTTTTTATCTTCATGAGGTCCTAGTAGTTCATTTTTGCTTTTAATTCCCTTGCCTTTGGGGATGTGTCAAGTAAGAAATTGCTGCGGCTGAGGTCAGAGAGGTCTTTTCCTGCTTTCTCCTCTAGGGTTTTGATGGCTTCGAGAAGAATGCTGGTGCAATTTTGACTGGGATTGCACTGAATGTCTAGATAGCTTCGGGTAGTATTGACATTTTAACAATATTTATTCTTCCAACCCATGAGCACAGAATGATTTTCCATTTCTTTGTATCTTCTTCAATTTCCTTCATAAGCTTTCTATAGTTTTCAGCATACAGATCTTTTACATCTTTGGTTAGATTTATCCCTAGGTATTTTATGTTTCTTGGTGCAATTGTGAATGGGATCAGTTTGTCTTTCTGTTGTTTCATTATTAGTGTATAAGAATGCAACTGATTTCTGTACATTGATTTTTTATCCTGCGGCTTTGCTGAATTCATGTTATCAGTTCTAGCAGACTTTTGGTGGAGTCTATCGGATTTTCCATGTATAATATCATGTCATCTGCAAAAAGTGAAAGCTTGACTTCATCTTTGCCAATTTTGATGCCTTTAATGTCCTTTTGTTGTCTGATTGCTGATGCTAGAACTTCCAACACTATGTTAAACAACAGCGGTGAGAGTAGACATCCCTGTCGTGTTCCTGATCTCAGGGAAAAAGCTCTCAGTTTTTCCCCATTGAGGATGATGTTAGCTGTGGGCTTTTCATAAATGGCTTTTATGATGTTTAAGCATGTTCCTTCTATCCCGACTTTCTCGAGGGTTTTTATTAAGAAAGGATGCTGAATTTTGTCAAATGCTTTTTCTGCTTCGATTGACAGGATCATACAGTTCTTATCTTTTCTTTTATTAATGTGATGTATCTTGATTGATTTGCAAATGTTGAACCAGCCCTGCATCCCAGGAATGAATCCCACTTGATTGAATTCATATAATTCTTTTTATATGCTGTTGAATTTGATTTGCTAGTATCTCATTGAGAATTTTTGCATCCATATTCATCAGGGATATTGGCCTGTAGTTCTCTTTTTTTACTGGGTCTCTGTCTGGTTTAGGAATCAAAGTAATACTGGCTTCATAGAATGGGTCTGGAAGTTTTCCTTCCCTTTCTATTTTTTGGAATAGCTTGAGAAGGATAGGTATTATCTCTGCTTTAAATGTCTGGTAGAATTCCCCAGGGAAGCCATCTGGTCCTGGACTCTTATTTATTGGGAGATTTTTGATAACTGATTCAATTTCTTCGCTGGTTATGGGTCTGTTCAAGCTTTCTATTTCCTCCTGTTTGAG